>NC_045490.1:14293762-14601480 GCF_009650955.1 Corvus moneduloides
AGCCACTGTTGTACGGGGAAGCGCTACTCCATCACTACTGACAGCCACATGTGCTTGCGGCTGAAGCTGGGACATGAATCAGGGACAGTGAGCCTGAAGAAAGGCTCGGGTGTCATCCTGGTATTGACTGCAGGAAAGGAGTCACGGAGTGAGCAGGACACCTTGCAGGAATAAATCAGTTTTGCATAATAGGGAGGCCTCCAAGGGTGCTAATGATGCAGTAGAGGAGCGTGTCAGTGGGACTATGGAGAGCGACAGGGCTGTGCTGCACTGCAGCCCTGTGCCATTCCAGGAGGTCTATGAGCCAAGATGAGCCATAACACAAATATTTTGTGTTCTACACTCTTATTCTGCATTTAAACTTGAAGCTGTGTGTAGGGGAGGTTGTGGTTTGCTAGTTGTCTTCAAGCTATTATTTATCATCAGTGTTGCTGGGCCTTTTACAAGTTTGTATTTGCATAAATATGTCTCAGAGTGTTGGTGCCTTTACAGTGACCTGAAATGGAAAACAGCATGATTACTATTGTCTTACGTGATCTACTATAGAAAACCAAAATGTACCTAAGCATGAGTTTCATCAGATTAATTTAAAATTATAAACTCAATATAACTGGATTTTTATTTGATTTTACCTTGCACTCGCTCACCTATTTTACTGGCAGCTGGGTCTAACCTTACTTTTTTGAGCATGTGCAGCAGAAGCAGCTTTGCTTCATGCAGATCCTTACTGACCCAGCTTTTTATACCCCCTGGCAGTCTGCTCCGTGCTTGTACAACACCAGGTTAATCACCAGTCCTGTGAACATGTGCATTAAAACAATCTGCCTACTGGTAGAGATATACTGGTTTTTTCTTTTGCTTTACAAGACTGCATCTTCTTATTTTTTAATATTAGCTTTGTCATAACTGGCATGTTTCATAATGTGTCATAACTGGCACATTTCACGGACAGTTGAAGTTTCCCTCACTTTAGCAGAAATCCAGCTTATTATGCAGATACCCACTTTTGAGAATGAGCATCTGCAGCTACTCAAGACACAGAGATGCTGGTGAATGTGTCTAGGCATCTTCATTTGTTGTTCTGTGCTGTCTCTGAATAAATATGCAGAATATCTGGCAGTTGAGCAGTCACAATGCAAAAAGAGAAACACACTGGTGTTTTGTTATGTGATAGCGGGCTGTGCTGCTGATTATAAAGCACATAGTTTAACCCAAGTGGAAGGAATTTTTCTTTTTTCAAAAAATTCCTAAATATTTGTATTATCTTTTTTTTTTTTTAGTCAATCTCCTTAGCAACAGAAACAGATGTTTCTTTTCTCTTAGTCATTGCATTCAAAGAAAGTAGCTGCTTCAAAAATAATGAAAGCAATTTCGATGAATTGGGTAGCTATTAATTGTTGCCATGATGTTTTAGGATGATAATAAGATACGCAACAATTGGCTTTTTTCTTTAATTGAAATATAGCTATCTAGTTAACCTGTGCTGGTTAGGTGAGCTATAATCTATCTGCTCTTATAGTGCAGTTGTTGTGTGATAAAGACAAGAGTGAGCTTGACTATTTCTGGCTTATTGAGGAGATACACAGTATCAGTGTGCACCTCATGTTTTATTAATTTATGACTTCAAAGCAAGTCGGTGAAGAGTTTGCCTTTAAGACAACGAACTAAATATGCATGGCCTTACAAATATATATTTTTGTGTGTCAATTTACAATATGAAACGTTATAATTAATTCTAAACATGGACTTTGCTTTACAGTGATGCTCTTTTTTCATATTACTGTATATTTTTCTCTGGATTTTGATTGTACAATATAAAGCTGTTATTTGGTTTCAAAAGGGTTTAATGATCCGTAATCTTCATCTGTATCTCCAGGACTGCATTCCTAATTCACAAGAAATTGGCACATGTAGGTGAAATGTAGAAAGAAATGAGTTAGGACTGCAGGAGCAGAATATGGACTGGTCTCTCTTAGCCAAGAGAAGCAGAGTTACCTCTGCAACTGGGAGAGGGAAGGACCTTTGCTGCTCCCCTAGTCCTGAGTGATTGTCATTTAGGATAACTGCATGTGCATGGACCCACAATGTGCCTGAAAACCAGCGCAAAAAATGAACCTTCATTCTTGAGGGTATTAATCTACTTAGTTCATCACACGGAGATTTAGTAGCAGTGTAGAGGGGAAAAAACTCCTGTTCAGATGGGTGAAACTGGGAAGCCTTAATCTCAGCTGGAGCTAAACTAGCTGGTCTTCTTTTACAAGCACATTCTCCTGCAGCATGCATGTGCACAGCAGGAAAAAGAAAACAGAGCCTTTGACATGAATTTACGAGCAAAACTTGGAGAAGGAAAAGGTGAAGAGGATTAGTGTTATGCCACAACCTTTAATCACGTTTGTACTCTTCCTGATGCTTTCCTTTTTCCTTTGTCTCCCTCCAACCCTGAAAATAATAATTCTGATTGAGACTCCTTTGCCACGTGTCAGTGGCAAAAATGGTTTTAAGAAGCTTTACAAAAGAACCATCTGGAGCACGTATGAGGGCCAAGAACACTGAGAATTTCCTCTATGGCAGAACTGATGAGCTGGGAGGAGCAGTGAGAAGGAAACCCTGGCTGTAATCCTTTTACCTGGCCAGCACATCAGACAGATGGGCAGGCTGCCCAAACGCTGTTTCCGCGGGTGTTGTAGGTAGCAGGTCATCCTCCCCTTTAGGTTTTGCTAAAGCGGTAGTGGAACCATCTGCATTCCAGTTGGATGTGCAGAGTAATCAAAAATACAAATATGAAACCGTCCCTGATTCCTCAGTAAGTGCAGAATCTTTGTATCTGTTGTATGGTTATCCCAGCTCCTCGGGGATGAGAGTGCTGAAGGAAGGTGAAGCAGCATGATTTGGGCGGGGCTGAAAGGGGAGAGGCTGAGTTTCCGGGAAGATGGACGCGGTTACCTTTTCACCCCAGTGTAACTTCTGTACATGGGTGAGGAGCAAAGGTGTCTTGTGGGAGGACCTCAGAAGGGAAGCCTTTCAGCTATTGTGGCCAGGGACAGTGTTGCAAAAATGACAGGTATTTTTCATGCAGGAAGGAATCTTAGAAAAGAACAAAACCTTGGTGTCTGGTGTGTAGGCAGGGAGGCAGCCTGCAATGGGTGTCTGTTTCTCTGTAGGCAGTCCTTGCTTGGTGCTGGCTGCTAAAGTGAGTTATTAAAGTAAGTTAAATGTTATTCCTACTCAGTGTTGAGTTTACTCCATTTATTGTAGGTGAAACAAATATTGAGACTATAAAATAAGAGTAGTTAAATGAAATCTTACTGCCAGTGTCATCTTCTGTAAATGTAATTAAAACAGGTGTATGAACTCTTTAGTCATGCATTTCATTCAGGCTTTGGTTCAGTGGGTTACTGCTGACTCTTTCCTAGTTGAATTCTTGGAGTAGGAGGCCTTTTCTGGGAAGCAGGAGATGGTGCAAATTCTTTCACGGTAGCTGCAAATAAGGCAATGAGGAAGCCCTTTGTCACTTGGAGAAATAATGAGTATGGCTCTTTGCAAGATGCCCTGTTCTGTAGGAGTGCCTGAAAGCTGGGGACTGCAAAGTGGAAAAAGAGTAAGGTGGTTTGTGGTGAGAGCAAAAATTCACTTAGCTGGTGTTTCCTCTGCTGACCATCTAGCCATTTCAAATATTTCCCCTGGTACCAGCTGTCCTGGTGTTTCCTGGATTTTGGAATATCACTGCTTACATATTGGTGCTCTTTTTGAATAAATGTGGATGATTCCTACAGGGTATTTTAGAGGAAAATGCAGATTTTTCTTTTGTCTACCCTGTGTGTTTGTTTCATGTGCAAGCTGTCTGTTACTGTCCATAGATTTACTTACTTGCTTAAGAGAGAATTTAGAAGAAAATTGCTAATTCTTTTATCATTAAAGTGAAAAAAATAACACTGGCTAAAAAAGAAAGTGCTCTCAATGTCTACGCAGTTTAATGGACACAGCTCTTCAAATGCTCCTGTAGCAAATGGGGGCCTTTTTAACCTTCCTGGTAAATTACCCTTTACGGTAAAATAGCTGATAATTCTGCAGCTCTTCATGATGTCTGTCCGCAAGTTATTTTTAAAGACAGGCTTGTCATGAAGAATACTTCTTTGATATTGAAATAATGAATTCCACTCAGTTTAATGCTAATGAGAATGAGACATGATTTTTTTGTTTCAAGTCAAATTCTGATTTAACTTGAAATGACTACAGTTGGTAACAAAGAAGAGAAATTACACATGTAAAGTTAGTATTTTGAATTATATATGAGAATATAGGGGTTAAATATGCACTTTAATTGGACTGATTGTGCATAATATCTGTTGGGGTTTTTTTCTGCATGAAAAAATATGTGAAGGTAGTTTGTTGAATCAATATTCTTGACAGGACTGTTTCAGCTGTGGTTTGTGTGTGGTTTGTCGGGGGCCAGGAGAGGATTGTTTTGGTTAGTTAGTTTTTTCGTAGTCTGATTTTAACAAACAATCTGAATTAATTGCTTTAGGTTGGTTCTGCCACAGAGTTAGAACAGGCCCTTTGTCTGTGACGCTATATAGAGGGTAGTGACGCTGTTCTCCTGGAATGAAAGAAAATACATCAGAAAGAAAGCAATGAAGAGTAATTGTCTTCAAATGTTTGGCAACAACCACTCTGAGGCTTCATAGTTACTCTGAGTTGAGGGTACGTTTTCAGTAAAAATATTGCATACATTAGAATCACAGAGCCCCAAATTACTTAGACAGTGATTTAATAATTTTTTAATGATTACTGTAATGATTACTAATTACTGTGACAGATCACAATCACCCAGATATCAACACTGAAGACCACTTTTCATTATATATTCCAGGTATACTCTTAAAAATCTTACCATTTTAAATAAACTTGTAATACACGCACCTTCACAGAACTTACTGTTGTGTGGAATTCATTGTGCTCTCTAGAGAAGTGTAGAATCTGTGGAAAAATGCTTTTCATCCACCAAAGGAAATAGGAAATTTGACAACATGCATTTGTCTACAAAATGGGAAGCAATATCTGATGAAATATGCTTTGTCAATAAAATAAATTGCCAAACAAAATGTAATCCTTCCTCAAAATATGTTTAGCCTACACAGTGAAATAAGCCACTTCCACAAAGTGCATTTGGTTTCTTGAATTATTTTCATTTGCTGTCTATCAGAATCTGTAGATAGTGTGTGGTGTCTTTTTTTTTTTTTTTTTTTGTCAGACACTGTATATCAACCTTTTTTTACTACATATAGCTAAAATATATTTAATTTGAAGGCAGGCATTGATAGGACAGCTGAAGCTGTTGTTGGTTTAGGTGAAGTGATGCTCGGCAGACAGGCGGGTGTGTGGTGTGAGGGCTCCCTGCTCTCCTCAATCTGCATTTCAAATATCGCCTCTGAGTCGGGGATTCTGCTGCTCTTGCCGTGCCTTGGGTGTGTTTGGCTTCCCTGCGGGGAGTGGTTGCTGTGGATTTGTGGCTGCACCACAGCCAGGTGTGGAGCCGTTTGTGTGATGGATGCCGATGGCAGCCCCTGGTCCGGTTCTCGTGCAGGTTGTGGTTCCTGTACTGGCGTGTGATCCTCAGGGCTTCAGCCGAGCCTTTCCCTGACTGTGGCACAGCCGAACCAGGCTCCGGTCTGAGCAAGACTTTGCAGGATGGGAAGGGGGAATGTCTAAGCTGAGGAATAGCTCTTCAGTGTCTAATTAATTAAAAAGTTCTGCATTATTGTAATTCTATTAGACAATACATACATTTTTGGTTTTCAATGACAATTTTTAACCATTTCAAATTTAAAATATTTTCATTGCATATATGGAAACACATATATGTATGGAGTTGGTTATAATTTTAAAGGAAACTTGAGGTCTGTTAAAAATAAATGTATTTGGCTAAACAGAAATTTATTGCTAAGCTTTTGCATCTCATGGAAACAAAAATATACTGTGCTAAAATTGGAAAAGACATCGCAGGTCTGGCTCCTTCAAAATATTTTCCCTGTTGTATCAGGAAAAACAGATAGAAATGTGTTAATTCTTATATGTAACAAAGTAGAAATTACTTCTAAAATGTTACTTCATGTTCACTGAATTAGCAGCTCTATAACTCTACAATGCATGTTTGTACAGAAATGGGTGAATTGGACCACTGATATTACCTGGACATTGTGCAGTGTTCCAGGAAGTGTTTGCCTCCTTCCTTTCTCCTTCCAACCAGGATGCTTCAGTTGGTAACTTTATTTGAATGGAGTGTAACTGCCTGAATGAAATAATTAATGTAATACTTGTTGAGATATTTTTACATTAATTTAGAGGGTATTATTTCTCCTGCCCTTTCAGCTGCCATGTTTCTGAGCTAACACAATAGTAATACATTAAAAAATACACATGGGCATAGGACATCGGAAGATTTGACAGAAAGCAGCAGACTAATCTATATGTGACATATAGGAGCTGTTTTTCTCTGAACAACTTAATCACTGAAATGAGAGATGAGCCCAAGTACCTGAGGATAACTTGGGTACTTGGGTAAATGTCAGAGCTGTTGCATTTTCCTCTATTTTAATGTAAATCAGGATTGTTCACTCTTTCCTCATGTGATTTAATGCAGTAAATCTTTATGGGAGCTGTCTGAAAATTAATAGCTGTTGTAGAAAAAACTATGTAATAGAGCTTTAAATTATGTTTTTGAATTATGTATTATTTAATATTTCATTACATAATTGTATATAGCACAATTAATGAAATACCAATTAAAAAAAGAAGTCATTATTTTTTAAATATAGCTGTTGAACATCAATCCATTCTTTTTGCTTCAGCTTGTTAGTGCACCAGTGATTAAATTACAGTTACACTTCCCCCTAATATATTTTACAGTCTAAATAACCTGAATAACATTGTTCTGAGTTTGGGAGACAGGGGTACTAGAAGAGATTAGGACTGAAAATTAGGTCTTGAGGCATTTTTAGCTTCTGTGTATGAGATAAGGAGTTTTATGAATTGGTGTTTTCTGCATCTCTGTCAATTTCAACCTAGATTTTGAACTTTTTCACCATGTCTGCTGACTTTGATTAAGGGCTAAGAGATCTCAAAGATAATTAATTTCCTGTAAGATGGCAGAGAATTTTCAGTGCTTGTATTATGGGGACCTCTCAGAAGAGAGAACAGATTTCAAACTGCCTCAGCTCTAGAAAAGTGTCCATTGGTGAATGTAGCTGGGAGGGCAGCAAAGTCAATCAATCAAACACAGACAAACACCTTCTATATGCGATCAGCAACTGAATTTCATCACTTCCATTGCTCACAGAATTAATAGCTTTTGTTGAGAAATTAGCAATGCATGGTTTCATCACAGAGGGTTTAAAAATATATATAGTGTTTGGGTTTTGTGGGGTTTTTTGTAGCTTACACGTCTTGCTTTTTACAAAATTTTCTGCAATAGCTCACTTTAAATGACTACGTCGAGTCTTAATGAAAAATTAATATAAATAGTAGGGAAAATTAAGTGAAAATATGTACAGGCCTGATAAAATTTGGTGAGGTTGTAGTATAACTGTAGATAATTTTATATCCCGTCTCTGAGGTAGTCTCTTGCAGACTGTGCTGTGTATTTGCCCTTGGATGAAGAAATAAAGTATCAAATTCTTTCCCATTATATTGAAATTGATTAGAGATAAACAATATTTGAGTTTAATTAGTTTTAAGGAAGCCTAATAGTTGGAAGGCAAAAATGACTGCTATTTGAATCCCAGTGTTCAAAATGTATAGAAAATGCTGGAATTTTCTCCAGGTTAACATTGTATTTAAGCATTCTAGTTGTTTCATAAAGAGAAAGGCAATGTGCCTGTTCATTTGGGTTTATTCATAAGGTGGTATTACAGACAGAAAAATGGATGCACTTCAGGAATAAAATGTCCTGCATAAATTTTTAAAATACATGTCTAAAATCCTGAAATGATGAATATTAAAGCAGTTTTATACACACTGTGTTAGTGTTTCATAGCATCTGGCTAAAGTGATAGCAACCAATAAAGTTTTTCTTTTTTTTTTTTTTGGTCCTTTGTCGTTCTGTGTTAATGTGCTGTCCCCAAGGCCTTGAGTGCAGCAGTTTCTTACACTTAGGTTATGTTCTTTGAAGGAAATGAACCAGCCTTTTTCTCAGTGATACCCAGCCGTAGCTCATCTCTTGATCACTGCATGAAGAGCAGTATTAAGAGTTGCTGGCCCTGAGCATTGTTGCTGCAGAACACAAAAAAGCAGTGAGTGGATGGTGGTGTTCAGTCTTGGGCTCCTGCATCGCGTCACCTGCTCTCATCATCCATCATCACCAACCCCAAACCTCTTCACGTCACCTCTCGCTAACAGGAGGATAAGTTGACTTATGAATCTTACTTGCCATTAAAAATTAGTAAATTACGGAATTTGTGTATATTACTATAAGAATAATAGCATTACTAGATGAACTTGTATAAAACTCTGCAGGTAACTTACTGGAAACTTGTCCTCGAAGACTTGTATAGGTTCCTGCAAGGATTTTGGCATTCAAAGATACTCTGTACCTATATCTGTTGGGTTTTAGTGCATTTTTTATTATCTGACGTGCCGGAGTGATTTCTGTCAGTTTTGGTTTTCAGTGCAGTTTCTCTGTGCTTTATGCTACAGCCTCTTCCCTAAAGCTGGTAGCCTGCTCTTTTAATCTGAACTTTTCACTGTGGTGTCTTTGCAGCTTCTTCAGCCATGAGCTGTTGACGTGGACGAGCTGCATTTGTGGTACAAGCCTGTGTCTGCTCCTCAGTAGTGAGCAAATTATATATATAACATGGAAAGTGCCTTAAACTGCAGTTTTTGGTGTGCACTTGAAATTTTCCTCTTTTCTTTGACTGTGACATTTTTTGTCACGAAAATTGTCAGGGACCAGTGGTCCTTGAAGTGATGCAGCTTAGTGCTTTGGTTTGCTCTGTCTGAATAAGCTCCCACTATCCATTGTGGATACAGGAATGATATGCCATCAAACTGGCACAGTGATAACACACACCTTTGGAATTTCTCTCTTTCTGTAGTGTGTGTGCCATGCTTCAGTTGCTGCAGATATGTTTGGGTTTTTTGCTTTTTTTTAAAGTGCTTTGGTGTATTTAAATGGCTATGTTCTCAAAAGGCTGTTTTTTAATTTCCCTTCTGTGTGACTGTGTAGGAAGGGGGCCCAGGGAGCAGTACCTCATGGCATAATTCCCCTGACTTCCCTTGTTTCTCAGCATTAATTGTCAGAGTTGATTTGGAAAGAGTTACCAAAACCAGGAGTTACAGACACCACAACTGAGACAGTTCCATTTTCAATCTTTCTCTGCCAGTCAAGGGGGCTCTGGTTACACTGGAATAAAATTATGTGATAGTTTTCTTAATATAAACCTTACAGTGTGTGTTGAAGAAAATTGTAGTTCTAACACACTTTGAGACAATTTTGTTTCTTTTTATATCAAGATCCTTTATGAAAAATGGTTGCTTAAAAGTTGAGAAAATGTATAATATTTGTGAAAATCAAATGGTTTTTGATAGAGCTGGGAGGATTCATTTCTTGGGAAGGGTAACTGCAGTCTTAATCCATAACTTAGAAAGATGAATCATTTGGAAAAGAAAGTCGTAATAAATGTTCATTTAATTAGTTTTGCAGAGGAACAAACTATAGCAAGAAATATTGACATTAAAAGAAGTATAATTTTAAATTAAGTTCTAAATGAGAATTGCTGTATTGATAAGTTGAACAAAAGCAACTGTCTAAGGGGGATTCAAAAAGCAATGTGTACAACTTATCAGAGTGAAATAGCTTTGTGCAAACACGTATTTTGGTAAATTATTGAAGTGAGCATTATGAATGTTTTTTTGAGTGGAGTGATATGCAAACCTTCATCTAGAAGTTAATATATCACCTGGAAAAAGCACCAGTTATCTCCATGCAATTTTCAACAATATGAGTATAACTGCAGAAAAACCAAAGCACAGCCTTCAAATTAAGGCAGTGAGCTTCCAAGAAAAATTAAACAACCAGAATATAAATGGATTAGCAGAAGAGATGAACTTAAATATAAAGGAATGGAAATTAGTTCACATGAGGTTTCTCACTCTATGAGTTTTATATTAATATGAGGTTATTATGAACTGATTGGTACATTAATGCATTTATTTTTTAAAAATAAATTTGATCTCAAGGAGTTTCATTGACCTTGTGTCCTGAGGTGTTGCATGTTGTGTTCTTTAAAATGTGAGACTGTAGAAGCAGTATGATGCAAGCCCGCAGTTAAGTCCTCAAGAAAGCAATCTGTTAAACTAAGCAAGACTTGTATCTTTTAAATGTTTTATTATCAAAACCTACCAAAGAATATAAATATATACCAATGCTTGCTGTTCTGATCCTTACAGTTTTGGTCCATTTTTTTTAAAGATGTTTGGTTTGTATAGGAAGAGTACAATTGATGCCATCTTCAGGTGCAACATCTCGGTTTGCATCTCTAGTTTAAAAAGAAATATTTCCAACTCAAAATAAAATTCCTTCTAGTATGGATAATTAAGTTCATGGCTGCAAATGACAGATGCTCAACCAAACCAAGATATTGCATATCTGAAGTACTGTAGTAAAGGGAAGCAGTGGAATAACATCTGCCCTGTGTAATACAAGGGAAGGTAGTTTGAAGTCTTGAAAGCAGGAGGGATGTGAAATAGTTATTGACATGAATGAGTAATTGATTGATCAGGTAATAACTATCCTAATTTAAACCTGACAAAGAAATTGATACTTGATATCGTTAAATATCCTCTAATAAAGCAGAAAGAAGATGGAAGAAAGGTGAGGGTAGTGTGAGTGGCTTTGATAAACAAATGCAATATGGAATGACTGACAAACAATAGGAGACAATTAAAGGTACAATTTTCTAGTCATTTTTTAGACTGTAGGAATTATGTCCAGCATTTACAATGGAGGAAAATGAGAGAAATTACTGAAACTAGGAAAACATGGCATTATTCTGTGTTTGCAGAGGGTCTGTGTGCCCTACACAGTTATTACATTGTAATTATTTTAAATGAGCTCTATAAAAGCATTATGTCATACCTAAACTTTTGGGTGAGTTTAAGCATCTGTGTTCTGATTTTTTTTTTTTTTTTTTTGGTGTATGTGTTTTTTGGTTTGTTTTTTTCCCACATCAGATACATGGGATTTGCAACTAATTAATAGATTTAACACTTCTAAAAATGTTTGTGTGCAATTTCCACTTCTGGGTAAGTTCTTGCGCAGAACTGTGTACATGGAAGAGATCATAAAAACAACAATAACCTGAATTCACAGATTATTTGCTTTTGTTTATATTATTGTTGGTGAACTGTCAAAATACCAGAGAAAAGAAGGCAAAAGTTACTGCTTTTTGCTGTTGTCTAATACGTGCTTGTAATTTTGTAACCTGCTCTCCAGGGTAATTAAAGATGTAGTTTATTCCCACAATTCTAAGGGAAAAGATCAGAAACATTTCACTGAAGGACCAGACTATGTGCATTAGCCCTTAAGTATAGGAAAATAAGTTTATGGTTTGTAATAATTGTGATAATCATTGTGTTTAGGTAACTTAGAACCCTTTATTGATCACGTTAATTATTAACAGCTATTGAAGATGCATTCTAAAAGTGTTCACGACATTCATCTACTGTACCACGTTTTTGTTTTCTGGATTTCTTGATGAAAATGAAGCAATATTTGAGTTAAAAATCAAATATCATTTCAATGATTATTAAAAAAAGAAATAGTTGCATAACTTTAGGACTAAAGAGCCTGCACTCCATCAGAATTTCTGCATAGATAGCAAAAAGAAAAGGAACAGCAGTCCTAATTAGGATGATCTTCTGTCCCATGTGGTTAGAATTTTTTTTGACCCCAATGTAAATTCCAATTGCTTGAAACTGAAGTTTTCTGTGTTTCTAAAATTAACCGAAGCTAAACTGTGTTTTTCTAAGATAGAATATTTAACATCTATTTAATGTATGTTATCATGCAACATTTTTTTGTAACTATTGCTTTGGAAAAATGAGGATTTTGAGTAGTTTTTATAGGGTGCTCCACTGGGGCTTAATGTAATTAAAGAACATCACTGTGATACAGATCACACTCAATTATAACAGTGGCCATTATGGAGGCAGAGAATGCTAAAAATAAAGTAGTTAGGCTCCAATCTTATGTTCAGAGTAGAAAGAACAAATACCATGGAAGTAGTATGTATCCATAGGATATTGAAAAATTATTTGATAATCATGAAAATATGCTCTGATGGCAAAGTTACTCAAGATCTTTGGTGCCACAGAACTTAATAATTTGGACTACAAAAGTCTTAATATTTTTGAGGAGTTTCATATAGAAATTTGTGTACAAGAGGACGTGGGCTTGCTATTGCTTCTTTAACTGAGCCCAGTGAGTGCAACTGTAAAACAAGGTATCATATGTCAACTTTAATAGAAAGCCTCTTGCAAGAGAAAAAGAGGATGTTCTAAAGAAAGTGAACCAAGTCAAGTAAGGAAGCACATGCTCAAATATGCACATTATTGGGAATTACATGAATGAGGAAAAAATTATGGTGATGTATCGGTTGCTTCCATCATCTCTTGGTCTGAAATGATTTTCTTTTATCAATTCATTTTTTTAGAGATAATGACATCTCCTGAACCAATCAGTTCCTATTGCCAGTGGCACTTAGCTCCTGTTAGCACCCTGTGGAACCATCAGATCAGATCAAGTGAATTAATCTGTGACAGGCACAGTAAAGGACAGCAGCATTTATCATCTCTGAGGTCATCCTTCACAGCAGCACTGTCAGGGCTGCAGTCCTTGCTCAGCAAAGCACTTTTCACCGAGTGAATGATCTGGATGGGCCATGTGTGCCTCCTTTGTGTCACATGTTTAGCTTTTAGAGCATCTGTGATAATGAGGGGTGCACAGAAGTGGCACAGCAAAACAGACTGGTTTGGCTTTTACATTTGGAATGGAACGTCCTGTTGGAACACGAAATTTTAGAACTAGAGGTGAGAAAATTCAGGCTGTAAATAAAAAGACATCTTGGAAGACTGCAAGATCAGGAAGAAAAGAAAATACAAAACATGAACCCCAACAAACCACAAAATTTTCTTTATATGGTAAAAAACACCATAGGCAGGTTAATTAAATAGGCATAGTTGACATGGACTTGAAAAGACCATGACTTTTCCTAGTTACTCAGTAGGCAAATGTAGTATTCGTTCTGCTTAACCTTGTAACTGGGGCACTTGTAAGAGCAGAGGATAAGGGATGTTTATTTAAGGATGTTTGTCCTTGGGTCTTAATGTGATGAAGCTGTTGGTCTATGCTGTTTTCCTTGCTTCTGCCTCTCCTTTCCTGTCCTCACTTCTAAATTTGAGACTGACTTTCTCCACATTTGACAAAATCCTAAAGACAGATAAATTATGCCAGTCTATAGGACAGACATCCTATAGCCTTGAAGGAGGGCTGGCATTATTTTTCCCAGTGGTCCAAAATGGAAAATTTATTGGAATTTAGTGGACATTCTCTCTGTTTCCTCATATGGATTTTCTTTGGATGGATCTTGTAAGGCATCCTGTCACTGGCAGAGATTCCAGACATGTGGCAGTGCTGAGGTCATGATTGCCTCAGGTCAGCATCCTGTAGCCTGCAGACCTCCCTGAAGAGTCCTGCAGACCAAGAGCAAGTCTAGGCTGTTGGAAGTGTGTGTAACAACATTTAAAAAAAAAAAAAAAAAAAAAAAAAGAAAAAAAGAAAAAAAAAAGTCTTGAGACTTAACCACATCCTATCCATGCAGTGTCTATTTCTTTTGAATGGTTCTGTAGTAGAAAGGTTTCCTCATCCACAGCATCTCTGGAATGAAGCCTGCTTTCCTGGATTACAAGGTCTCACTGTATTTTATTTTGTTTCTTTTTCCCCTTTTTCTTTTTTCCCTTGTTGGAGCATTTATTAAGTTTCCCTCAAAGGAAATGCCCGATTTTTCATAAGAAGAGGAATCAAGTCTAATGTGATTATCATCATAGGAAGATCTGTGATTGTAAAAGTCTTAAGTACCATTTGTCCTTAATGGTCTGCTTCTCTTAAGGATTTCCTTTAAGAAAAAAAGTAGAAAAAGAACAAAAGATCGCCCTCATAGTATGCATAAGTTTCAAAGAAATCAAACTATGCTGTAATTTGTCTCATATAGCAGAGAATTCAGTTGTAATATAGCTAGCTCGTTAAAACTGCACTTTTTGATAGAAATTTTATCATTTGAAATATAATGATAAAAGATGAGGAAAAGCTGAGATAAAGTTACTGTTGGTTTTTGGTTTTGTATTTTTTTTCTATCGAGCTTTTGGCTTGTTACAGCTGGACTGTGGAACAGTGAGAGAGGGGAATGGATTTCTTCAGCGTCTGTTATGCCTGTGCTTTTTCCTTACAGAGCTCATTTAGTGCCAGTGACTGTCTTTGATTGTATATATTTTTTAGCTCACGTGCTTTGTTTCAGTCTGGTGGCTAATTTAGTCTTTGTATTTTAGTCCTCCTTCCTTATTCAGGAAAAGTTTGATTGTCTGTGTGGTTGCTCTGTGTATGTGAAGGATGAGTGCAATCTGCAGTTGTTGGAGGGTGCTCTTGTATTGCATTGATTAATGCACATCTGTGTTATAGGTGACTCACAGCACTGACATCTCTTTGACCACTAATGATATCTCGTACGGTTGTTTTTGTAGCAAAACCTATCTATATAATGATTTAATTATGTTTTTGGTCAGGGTCTGTCTGTCAAGTGATTTGCTGCTCTAATATCAATCATTTGAATACAAGTTCAATACCTTCTAAGTAGATAATGTCAAAATATCAGGCTTGTAATCAAGCTGAATTGAACAAATTATCAAATTATCAAGTCACTCTATCAAGGGGCACTTGCAATTCAGTTAAAAAACCCCTCAATTTTTATGGCATAGCCTTTAAACAATTTATGAGCTGTCTTGGATTCCTATGTTTGTGTATGGTTGAGGGGTTTTTTTTAAGACAAACAATCTCTTTGACATTTGTAAGCTTTTTATCAGGGCTCTTAGCAGGCTGATGATCGTGTAACTTGCCATTTCCAGGGGTGCGTTTTCGCCCTCAGTTGACAAGTGCACAGAGATGAGAAATAAATAAATGGTTCTTTAATTTGCAGTTATCTTTTGCAATCGTATTTCAGTGATCTGGGAAACACTGTGGCCTTTGGTGTAGCTGTAACCAGAATTTAACCAAGTATTCAGGAAAGTGCTTTAAACCTGGTGGAGATGCCTGTATTCTACAAAACCCTGGAACATGGTCCTAAGTTTGCGTTCTGCAGGATGTTACTCTGTTCATCAGTTAACCGTTGTTCAGATAGTGAATAGAGTTTGATATCAAGACTGGCAGTAATTGTGATTATAATGGATGGGTCAATGATTTTCAGTGGGCTGATGCTGTATGGGAAAATAATAATGCAAACAAATTGAGAAAAAACACTGCCTCAACTTCAATGGATGCAGTTACTGTCATAGTTAAAAGAACCAAATGGAGCTCATTTATTTTGTGAGAACTTGAGAAAGGACTTTCTTGGCAGTGTTGCCTTTCCCTATGCTGATAATGACCATTGAAAAACCTTGCATTGAGACACCCACATCTGAGTCCTTTATTGGCCAAAATACCAACAGTGTAGGTAATTTGGTAAAACCAAAATGAACTTTTTCCTTTTGTTCGTGATGTTCTTACACCTTTATTATAAATCATTATTTCTTCAGTAGTACACATAGCTTGAATTAAGCTCCATGCCATGGTGTTGAGAGGGATTCGTTTTGTGTGTATTGTTTTATTCTTTTGCAGTTGGTAGTAGTTCATTTCTCACGTACTACAACAAAGGAGATACTCTTAAATGGTGTCAATTTGGCTTAAAGTTAAATATTTTGGACGTTTGATTGATTCATGGCATCAATACTTTCTTAATTTTTCTAAGCCTTCTCGCTACAGCTAAGCAGGCAGAGAATGAAGGCTGTAAATATAAATTCTGTATTTACAGCAGGATTTGCTTGTCCCTAGCACAAGGTTTAAAGGAATCTATATACATCAAAGAATTTGCATGTATAATGGCAGCTCTCAGCTTTTTTTAAAATGCATTTTGCACTGTAAATTATATTCTAGTTCTTAGTTTGACATTTCAACCCTATGATCCATGTCTTGGGCAATGCCAGAAGTTGCTCAGTCCAAGTTGAATGGAAGGATGGAAGGAGGGAAATTGTGCCTGAAGAAGTCTGTGCTCTTCTGTTCACCAAACACTCTGTGCTAATGGGTAGTTACTCCTGTGATTGCTGTTTTTCCCCGTATCCAGCTTAGCATCCCTTCTTGGCATGGATACAATGGATTGTGCTCAGCCTTTTGCAGTTAGATGTTAAATGTTACCAAGTGTGACATGTCGAAGAGGCAGTGTTCAGAACCTGCTGTTGAATCCAGCCACATAATCAATCTTTACTTTATTAGTAGATACTTAAATTATAAATAAATTGAATTATTTGATGCATTGTCCAATACTATTGTTTAAATACCACGTTCTTGACATGCTGAATATATCTTGTGACTATAATTGTGTGCTTGGTTTTGCTTTGGAATGACTGGGTTCATTTGTAGAGAACCATTTCATGATACAAACTATGCATATGCTTGGACACATGAACCTCAGTCTTTTATATGTGCATTTTCAGACTAGGTTCATTGGCTTTTAAGTAGTCCTTAAGTTGTCTTCTCCCAGTTAAGGAGTAACAATCTCAAGTGTTTCCTGGCCCCGTGTGTCTTTCTGGAAGTAAGATCAGCAGAATGCATTGTTTGGAGCACCTCTGCCCTTGCTGAGTTGCTGTAGCATGTCCTGAACACCAATGATTAACATAGAATTGACTTCTGTCTTCTTTCTGCTACTTTGTGAGTTTGAAATAGAATATGTTCATATATCCTCATTATAGATTTCTTATAGATGGAATTCTGCAACAAATAAGGCAGCAAGTGCATGGTCAAATGGAAGAAATGGTTAAATAAAGGAGAAGGCATCTAGGTAGCAGGCCTGAATCAAGTAGGAGCTGCTGATTTTTTTTTAAGGATCTGATCAACAGAATCTGATTTTTGACCCATCTCTGTTGATGAAGTCAAACAAATCCTCATGCTGTAAGAATCAAGTAGTGGTGGCATTGAAACTGAAAACTATCTGTAAAACTGACACCTTTTCTATCACTAGAAACTGGTTCGTGAGTTAAGTGAGCAAAATCTTCATTATTTCTGTTACCCTTTACAAACTGACCAATCCATATGTCTTGCTAAACGTACTTTAAAAACATGTTGAGACAAATGCATTTGCCCAAAACTATTCAAGAAGGAAGTAAAGACTATACGAAATAAAATAGCTCCTCTATTTGAGCAGCATATAAAATGAATTTGCCCTCATTTTCTCATCAGGTATTTGTGCCATTTACAATTGCAAAATGACTGTGGGACTTGCTAAACAAAATGGCATGAAGTCCTGCATTTGAAGTACTATTTTTTATTTTTTCCTGTGGAAACATTCTTGTACTTTAGAGGAAGACACTAATTTCCTAGTTTACAATGCTGAATGTGCATGGCCGTGGCCTCCCAGGAACTCAGGAGAGCCAGATTTCTGATTCTGTCCTCTGAAAACAAAACAGATCATGTGCTCTGCTGTTTTTCAGCAGTAGGCACAAAACCCAGATGTTAAATTGTGGCCAGGGAAGCACAAAGTCTCCATTGACCATCTGGTCCTCTGGGGATCTGACTGTTTGCCTCTTGATTCTGTACCCTACTCAGTGCTTGCCACTCCAGAAATTAACCTACCTTTTCTGAAACTCCTCCAACTATATTTGTTCCTAGACGGGAGAAGAATTCTGATAAGGATATGTATTTTGTAAGGCCTGCTTGCTTCCATGATTCAGAGCTTGTTGGCACTTCTTTAAAAGAAGGATCAAGTAGAAGCCCTCTGGCACATCCTGCCAAACCTTTGATGCCACTGTCTGTCACAATCCGAGAGCACACTGACATCCCTTTAAAGTGGGCCAGGAACAGCATCCCACACCTGCTTCCTCTTGGTGCTAGTCACTCTCACATAGTGACATGCTTCTTGCCTGGCAACACTGGCTCCTGCTAGTATTAAAAATTTACCTGGGGCAGTTGCTCTGAATGTCTCTGGTTGTTTGAACATGACTTTTGAAGCTCCTTTTACCTCATGACTCAGGAACCGAAGAGCATTTCTGTTATCCTGAGAGAATGCAAAGGGTGCTTTGCCTGGTGTTTAGCTTGAGTCTGAAGTCAGGCAGTGTAGAAGTTCTTTTGCTGGATATTTTTAATAATGCATTTTTTGTTGCATCTCTTCCAATCTTGAAGGCTGTTGAGAGACTGACACTTTGCCAGTTCATTACAAGCAAACAGAATATTGCTGTAATACTACTTTGAGTGCCACTACTGCTGTTTTCTGTAATAAAGCAGAGTCTAGGAACATGTGACTCACAGCCTGGGAATGTCTGGGTCATTGGCGTTTGCTCAGCATTGTGTATGGGTGGCATCCTGTAGTCTGGATTGGGTGATACCTTGTGCCTCAGTTTCTGTATCGAGGCAGATCTCTCACTTGGATGAAAAAATAAATCTTTATCATGTGAGTGTAGATTTTAGAATGGCCGGAATTAGTCTGTACTTTTAAAATATGAACCTCTACCAAAGCATCAGAATGTTATTGGAGATTTAGTCTCTAAATTACCAACTGTCTTTTACGACTGTCTTTTTATTTGCTTTCCCCCGATGCACTACCTGACGCCACCTCGCCATTCTCACGTCTGTGAGGTGTTGGTGTCCTGGCCCAGGCACTGCCACGTGAGTTCTGCAGCTCCAGGTGCTTGCTGGGCTGTGCTGGAGCAGAATGAGGGCAGCTCTTTGGCTCAGCCCCTGTTCCTGCCCTGCCTGCCTTTCACCTCTACCCAAACCTGCACTGGACAGCTGTCCTTGGAATCTGCAGCCATACATGGCATAGGCTGCTGTGTTTGGCAGAGCCAAACAAAAATCAGCACCATTTTTATAGCACTGCTGACTAGGAGCTCTCAAAAATGCTGCTCACGCAGATGCGGTGTTCAAAGAACATCTTCTCTCGTCAACCTTCCTTCCTTTCATGGGTGAATCCAAAGAGGGTGGAAGTTAAGGTAGTGTTGATTGCTGATGCTCTCGGGAAACATTAGATTTTAAAACTGAGGATAGTTCTCTTCCCTAAACTGCCATTTGGATAGATCTACTTACCTTCGCCAAGTACTTTAATGAGATATGCATTGTATTTTATTTTTTCTTAATGCAAGAAATCTCTATGGCATAATTAGAAACACAGTTGCACTTCCTGTTGTGACGTTGGAAGGAGAAGCGTAAGCATTGCTTACCTAATGGAAATTGGCAGCCCTTCTGTTGCTGTATTTTCAGTCTGTTTTACTTTAAGTCTAACCAAAAATAAAATTGAGGTATTTTCAGGCTGTTTTATTTTGAGTCAAACTGAAAATAAAATTGAGGTATTTTCCTAAAAACATCCAAACTTTCTAGTGATGAAATGATGAAACTTCAGCTGAATTTCAGTGGCCTCACATTTAAATGAGTAGTTTTTTCTTTGAAACGGAGGGTTTGAGCCATTCTTTCTCATAAAAATTAGTTTAAAAAAAATAAAAAGGAAAAAAAAGCTTCCTTTAAAGGATTGTGTTTCTGGGAGGAACATAGGCTAACATCTTTTATTCAAATACACTGATTTTCCAGGGGTCATGAGTTTTCTCATTAAAAATTAAATTAATCACCTTTTTTCATCATTCATCACTCTGTTGTGTCTAAGGCTTTCTCGTTTTATTAAAAAAATACCTACATGTATGTGAAGGTTTGTATGCAGAGTTTGCATGTGTAGGTCCCTAATTTTGGAAGTAATGACTTTACATGGAGATGTTCAAGAGCATTTTCTTTATTCTTTCTGGAGTGTTGCAGTCAAATGTGCTCAAGTTAGTATGTGTGTGTCATGCATTTTCTCATGTTAAATCTACTTCTTTTTTTCTTTTCCCTAAAACAGATTTCAGGGAGTGTGGGTTTTCTTGGTAGACACAATTACCCAATTTGGAGCCTTATAAATATATACATATATATATATATACACATATACATATATATATATAAAGAAAATAGTGGGTATCATTGCAGCCACAGCATAAACTCATTTTCAATCCTGGGAAGTTCCTCTGTATGCTGAATGAAGATTGAGACGTGTGGCAGTGTCTCTTTAAGGTTATTGTGAGGAGTAAGGACGTATGAAAATGATTCACCAGGGCTGCCACTTTTCTCCAGGTTCCTATAACAGGGAGATGATCTCAATCTGCCTTCATGCTGTTAAAATGATTCATAAGCCTCCCAGCATTCTCAAATGATGGAGTATTATTGCACCCTCTTATAGTTGGGCGCTGAGATAATTTGGCTGATGTTGGAGAAAGAATGTACCATAACCCCTGTGGCTCAACTTTCATTGAATAAATATGGCACGCTGCTGCTTCTGTTCTCCTTGTGTATGGAAGAACAATTAACATGTCAGAAAAGAAGAATCACAGAATGTTCTGGCTCCTTCCTGGAAAAATGCAATTCCACACTGAGCTGTGTTTGTGAAGTTACTGAGCAAGATTCAAGGTTTTATCTCTAGAATATCAGAGGAAGTCAGCCTTATGCTTCACATGGAAAGTTGGAAGAACTTTATCACTATATTACTTTAGCACTGTCATATGTCTTAACAGGACATATTTTTATTGCTAGAGGTAAACAGGATCTGCAATATGATTACAGCAGTAGAGTTGTAAAAAAAAGAAAGGCTTTTTTGTAGCTGGTATGATCATGATTTCCTTTTCTTTTTTAGTTAAACAAAAATAAGCTTTATCGGCTGTCCACAAAAACTCAGGGAGGACTGTTTATGAGCTGAAGATTTCCCTTCTTTTTGGTTGTAGGAGTGATATCACGAGAGATATTGAAAACTTTGTAAGACTTGGTTACACATTGGCATACTTTTGATCTTCTGACATTTATAACCTTAACTGAAATGATACCTTCTTTCTGTGTTTTCTCCTTTGTTTGTTTTGTTTTGTGAATGCTCTACCCCCAGTTGTTGAGGAGACTTTGCTGGTGTGTCCTGCAGTATAAAAAGCTACAGTGAAATACAGTTATTTCAAGTTTCTAATCCATAGTCTGAAATTTGCATGAGAGAAGCTGTGGAGAGTAGACTCATTAGGTGTTTCTGTTGAAAAACTGGTGTTAATTTTTGAGTAGATGTTTCTGACTGGGGAATACCTTTCTAACAGCAATGTGGAAGTTCAAATTTGGTGTAACATGAAATCAGTGGAAAGCAACTGTTATAATTTCTTGTTCTCCAAGTGAGAATGAGCAGTGAGTGATTGGTTCTTTTTAGGGCTGTTTGGATTTCATTCTAGTATAGATACAGTTTGCCAATGTCAAAACAGTGATCGGAAGTTAGGTGGCAGTGAATGAGAAGCAAGTGTAGGTTCATGATAGTAAATGTCTTGTAGAAGGCTAGTGGATTAGCCTGATTTTCATAAACTAAATCTATATGCAAATAAAATGGTTGTGCAATGTACTATTTTGTTAAAAAAATTGGAAATTAGAAGTCTTAGAATTTGAAAAAAGGCAATAGTAGGCGACAGGATGCAGCTAATAACTCTTTGCCACATCTTGAAATAATCTGTGCAAAATGCTAACAATATCTAATTCAGCAGAGCAGCAGTCTTTTCAGACAGCAGTTCAAGTGGAGTTTGTGGAACTGTAGCATACTCTTATCTTTGCTAACACCTCTCTGTCTTGAAGCATACTTTCTAAGTCATCTAGTTCAAAGACAGTTCTCTTCTGAAATACATTACAGGATGTCTTTTACCTTCACTTCTACTTGTGTTTAACCCAGAGGACCGTGAGAATCATAATTTCTATAAATCAGAGCATACATTTTAACAGTAACATGATTGCATCTATCTTGAGAAGGACTTGTTACTTCTTAAGGGCTTTCTTAGTGCAAGTGCAGCTGCAAGTTGCCCTTGTTTGGGGCTGTATGTTGTACCGTGCTCCTGATGCAGCTGAAGTGCTCAGTGCCGCGGAGAGAGGAGAGATAGACGTGCCCTTAGTTTATATTGTGCTGTCACTGAAAGAAAAAACCAAGATAAATATGTGCCTTTGTAGTGATAAGGAAGTGTCCACAGTGTGTACTCAATCTTTTAACTTGACTGCTGTGATGTACCCTGCTTATTAGGTCTTACCCTTCCTCTGGCCTGAGTGCAAGTCTGAAATCCAATAGTTTTGCCTAAGACAAATCAGGTAATTCTGAACTCCTGTGGCAATACCATACCTTCTGTTTTGTGAGAAATATTTCCTGTTGTACCCTGTTTCATTCTGAGGAAGAACATGACGTTATATAATCACACTGGATAAAAAATTGCTTCATCTTTTTTCGGTAGCAGCCCTTTCTGCATCATGTGCGTGGTAAAATTTGGGTTCTGGAGTCTTCAAAATACAAAGTGTTTGGAGTTTCTTCACTTCAGTCATAGTGATCATATACTTTTTTTTATCTGATTAGCAGTTTTTGACAGTCCTGTCTTTCTGAAATTCAGCCTGAAAACTCCCAACCTCAGAACTGTGCCTGAAAATGCTGTGCTTTGAAGGAGTCAAGGTTTTGCCTCTCAATTTCCAGATGAATGTAGATTCCTGAGAGCTTCCTTTCAAGTCTGATCAGAAATTTCTGCCTCACTGGATTTTTGACTTATGTATTTCCCACCCTTGATTGCTTGGAGGGCAATTCTTGCAGCTGCTGGCACTGATTGGTTTCTAAATATAGGGAAATCTTGCTGCAGGACATTTTGAGACAGCTCTGATAAAAGAAAAGGTGAGAAACTCTGTTACCAGAAAGTGGTGGTTGAAGGTCAATTTTATGTGGGCTTCTGTAATTTATCTAGCTGCTGCCACTTGAATGAAAGCTTAAATTTACCCTTTTCTGCGTAAATCTCGAGTAATCAGTCTTTGGGTGAGGAATTAGACAAGATTTGTCGAATTCGTATTTGTCTTTTCACTTTTGATTAAGGTGGACGGCTAAGTAGCATTGGAATTCCTCTGGGATTCAAATGGTGAGTAAAAGCAGGGATGTGGCTTTTCCCTTTCCCCCATAGGACCTTGCAGGGTTGTTTGTCACCTCAGACTGGCTTTCAGGGTGGACCCTGTGTCACCCATTCTCTTTCTTCACAGAACTTTAGTTCTGCATTAGTCAATAATTTACAACTTTTTCCTCAGAGTGCTTGCCCCCCCACCAGCTGAAGTCGCTGCAGCTGAAGTTACTCCTGCAGCAAATGTGTGTGGCTACATTGCAGAGATGTTTAGTTAAATGCAAAATTATTATTCCAGTGTGATAATTTTACAATCTTTTGTAGCAGGAGAAAATCTTGTGCATTAGCCCCAGCTGCTTTGGCACCTCGTGTGTAACAGTGGCTGCTTCTCCCTCTTTCAGAGGTTTTGTTTTGCAAAGAGGCAGACATCACCTATTATCAGAGAATAGATCAGAATTAAATTCAGATGGTTTATATATAGAAAACCACAACAGTCAGGAGTTATTTTATCCATGTCACAGCTTGGGAGTTTGATTATAATTACTCTGTACTTAACCATGAAGCATCGTCCCATTATTTTTCTTGTTCCATAGAAATATAAAAAGAAATACATTATTATCTAAACATAAGAGGACAGAAAAATGTTAAAAACGTTCAAGAATAAGCCTATTGCATGAGGACTAGAACCTTCGCATTCCTGGCCACGGGAGCTGTGAAAGCAGCATTTTCTTCTGTTCCTTGCTCTAAGAGACACTTGGAACAGTTCACATCTGGATTTTCAAACACAGAGACTTCTGAATGAGGAGCCTTGAAGCAGCTTCCTGTAGTGGATCAGTCGAATTAACCACTTCTGGGAAGCATTACATAAAGCTTACTTTAAGGGCTTAGAATGTAGTGCAGTCTGAATTGGTGCTCAGGACAGTTATGATGAAAGGTTGCCTTAATCAGAAAAAGGTGTCCACTCTCTGGAAGATAACTGGAAAGACAGCTAGAAGATGATTATTATCTTAAGCACTGAGTAGATGCTTCTGGGCTTGAATGGCAAAGCTTGAAATTTGATTAGAAATGAACTTTAAGAATTTTGATACCTGTGATCTATGTGTTACTACCAAGGAAGAGTAAGGCCAAGGTTTATAAAATTATTGCAATGTTTTATGAGACTGTTGGAGAATATTCAAATGTCGTCCCTCACGAAATTGTTTGTTTCCTGACTTTAAATATAATTTTCTCTTTGAAGGATATTGCAGTCTATTTTGCATTGTAACTTAAATGTTAATTCTTTATTTTATAGTTTTCTTTATTGTCAGTTATATGCTTTCTTTTAAAAGTTTATTTCAGTCCCTAATGCAGTTTCATTTGTTGGACAGTAAGGTACATTCTGTCTAAAAAAATGTATAATATCTTCATAATTAACAGACTAGAGGAGCAAGATTGATGAAAATGGTGTTATCCAGGGTGTTTTCTACCGCAAATTTCTGTCTTTGTCCATTCATACTGTTATCTAGAGCAATAGAAGAGTTCTCACATTTGTACGGAAAAGGAGAAAAAAGGTGTGTCAATGTGTCCATAAATACACATGTATATATCAGACTCGGATAAACTAGGGACAAGCCTTGTGAATAAACTAAAATAAAACCTAGAATGAAACAGTCATAAGTACTACCATTATTTCCCTTACTTTGCCTTTTATCTTCCTTTTCTCATCTTCTGCAAAAAATGTTTCATATCTAATACCAGATCTTAATCATTTACTATTTGATAAAACTCTTTAATGTTCTCAGTGTTTGTCAGGACTGCAAAAGGAATGCAACCATCTCTGATTTAGTCACAATTTTGGTTGGTTTCCCTTTCTCTAAATTTTTCCTAAAGCACCGTGCAGTCCTTTCTGTGTATTTTTTCACCCCTGGAGCGGTGTTCCCTTTTCTGCTACAAAGATCAATGCCAGAAGCCTGATGCTCACGAGCAATCCTATTATAGCAAACCAGTATTCACACACACTGCGAGGAAACTCTTCAGTAAAGAAACACATTTAAGTTTAAGGCTTGCAAAGGATTACTACATACAGCATAGAAAAATCTTTTTTTTTTTTTTAATAATTACAAGTATCATAAAATTATCCCTTTAATGTGATTTGAGCACGTCTTTGTGTCTGTAATAAGTATACATTTAATTTTGATGAGCTACTTGCAAATGAATTTACGACTGTTAGAAATGAGGATGCTTTTTTCAGTCACTTGTGTCAATTGCAGGGTAATTGGCTGGTTCTTCAGAGGACTTGTGGGAAAAGCATTGGAGTACTGTCAGCATTTGACTATGCTGTTTTATTTCCTTACTGTAAAGTACCCATAATTCAGCATAAGTTGCAGGCTCTAACCACAAAGATTATTTTATGCTAAATAGCCTCCAAAAGCAAGGTCAAAATGCTGCCATGTGGACTGAGTGGAAATGTCAGCTACAACCTGTGTAAAAGCTGAAAAAGAGAGCAAAATGAAATGTATGCTAAACAGAACCTCTTAGTGCACGTCGTGTGCTCATGCTGATAGAATGAATGCATTAATCAATGAGAATATACAGATGAACTAAAATGGAGCTCTATTTTTACTGACTGTTGTGCTATTTTGTGAAAGTGATGGTTGATACAGCTGAAAAGGCAAAGTTGTGCAGCTCATCTTTAAATCCAGATGTGCTGCTTCAAGACCAGCAGCTATCAAAAATACTGAGGTGATCGGTGTTTGTGTACATGCAGTGCCACAAGAGCATGTCGGGGAAAGCTGGACAGATACTCTTATTTTAATCTAAGCTATTGTGCCTGGTGGAGGCAGGGGGTGTGTATGTTGCACAGCAGTAGAGGTCCATAATAAAGTGTCAGCATGAATTTTTGTCCCTACTTTTATCTGTTTAAGACAGAGCATCAATGTTATTTTAATAAACTGTTCTGTGGTTGAATGTGCTGTTACAAATCCAAGTTGAAATACGCTGTGATACAGTGTGCTCTGGAGGAATATGAAATGGTTGGATAAACTTGGGTACTTGGAAATAATCAATCTTCCATTCTGATTTTGAGATAAATACTGTTAAATAAGGCTTTCATTAGTTGTGAGTTAATTTGGGGCAAACTACTGCACTTAATATTTAGTAAATGGAAATGAAGGTGTCTCATGCTGATTGATTTTATTTTGCTTATATATTTTGGTCATTTTTGATACCAGATAATTAGGTTCATTCTGGGTAGATGGACAGCCCAAGTGACTCAGCAGGGCAGAGTTAAATTACTTCTGTCCATCCTGCTAGGTTTGTTAGCATCATGAATATCCTGATTATTTTCCTTTTTATTATTTGCTATGTATGTTTCAGTATTTTCTTCTTGTAACTCATAGGCTAAAAATTACACTACAAGAAGGTTTTAGATATGTTGCATTATCTTTCTCCTTTGAAATATCCCATAAACTAGCACTGAAGGTTAGTGGAAAGGTGGGTTAATGAGCTGAAGTATGGCAGCTTTGTGCTAAAAATTCTTTGCAAAACTTTCCCGTGTAAAGACCAGCGATATAATTAATCTGCCTTAGAATAAATTCTGTATTTAATAACTGGTTTAGAAAATGAAATGTTAGAGAGTTGTTAACCTTGTAAAATCTTTGAGAATTAGAATCCTTTGGAACCAGGAAAAGGTGCAAAAGGCAGAGGATTTCACAGGATGATACTATTTTGTCTGTGTTAGTGATTGCAGGAACAGAACTGGTTTTACTAGGAACACAGTGAAATAGATGCTTTTGAGGGACAAAATGTTTTTCTATTAGACATAACCATAGTTTACATAGACAAACTAGTCTTCCAAACCAAGCAGTAAAAGCCATGCTCCTAATTCCTTTCTCGAGAGAGGCTTTCATGATTTTGCATTGTATTTTCCTTTAGCATTCATCTAAGGTACTTCCAACACCTAGGACACTAAGTGTTCAATAAGCAGCAGCTGTTCCAAATGAGTAACACTCCAAGAATATTTGCTTTTATTTACATTTCTTCCTGGATCTTGCTAACTAGCTAGTCAAGTGGTTTGCTAAGCAGTCTCTTTGATTCTTCCATGTATTACCTTAAATATCAGTTGGGTAAGAAAAGCTGCAGTGGTGCCTCAGGGGTTTGCTGAGATAGCTGAGATCTCAGCTTGTTGGTGAGCCATGGTAACTGTGGCAGAGGCTCCTGACTCTGAATTTCCTGTTCACATTAATTAGGTAGAGATGTGAGGTTAGCTGGAGCAAAATGAGTCAGTGCTGGTCCTCAGCTCACAGCTCCCTGTGAAAAATCTCATTCTGCTGCTGGGCTCTTAGCACACCAAAGAATTTTTTCTTTTGAGTTGAAATTGTTCTGGTTTTTCAAGTATGACTCAGTAAATTTCCAAAGCAGATGTGCCTGGTACTCACCCATACATGCACGAAGGCCTATCTGTAACCAGCATTTGCATAACGTCTGCATGTTCAAGGCCTACTTGATGATCTTTTAAGATGATGAGGGGTTTTATTTTAAACTAAATATAAAGCCACTTTGAACTATGAGCATAAAATATTTAATCAAACTGAAATGCCTGGTGTGATAGATTCTGCAGGCATAAGATACATTTGCATGGATGCTGGTTTATGTTCACAGGTGGAATTTATTTAAACTTAATGTTGTTTGCTTCAAAAGATGGCTGGTTTTTTCAGGGAAGTTTTTTTTTTTTTAAATGTATTTTTTGACAGTTTCTCTCAGTGAATGTTAGCTATTTCCAGAATCCTAACTTAAAGAAATCCTAACTTAAGGAATCTTTGTGAAAGTATGTTTTAAACATTTCTAGCACACAGGAAGATGCTGTGGGTGCAGATCTGCTTTGGAACCCCCTGGTTATGTGGAACAGACAGTTTTCCTACAAACTGCTCAACTAATGGATTTAATGTTATTAATCCTAGAATGCTACATTTCTTGTTTACCCAGGGGTAGATCTTTCTCCTGTTTTTAAGAGGAGACTGTGAAGAGGGAAAGGTGTGCAGAAGGAATTGCAATGCAAATAAAGGTTTTGACAGCATAAATAACACAATTGCAAATACAGAAATCAAAATGGCCACTCTGCTACCCATGTTTCAGTGGTTTGGAAATATTGTCTTTATTATATATTGAGCCATGTATTTAGGAAACAGTAACAGATAACTGCAATCATTGCTTTATTTTTCTCAGTTTATTTATCTCAACTAACACTGAATGGGTTGTTATGCCCCACAATTTTCTTTGTTCTAGCAGGATTGATGAAATCTGATGAAATATTACTCAGCCCAATTTCAATACTCAGCTTCTGGTAATTGCTTTGGTTACTAAATACCTGACATGAACTTTTTGTTTCCCAAATGGATTAGATTATCTAAGCAATGGGTTCCCTGTGGGCATTGAATTTTTCAGCTCATTTCCATCTGGATTTTAATGCTTTTGTAACAATGAAAAAAGTTGGTTGAACTGAAATGATTGATATGACTAAAAAGATGTCTGAACCTTGGAGGGTTTTTTAGTTTTATTTTGTATTTTTTTCCTAACTTCTTACATGGCTGTATGAGAAATGCCTTCTAGACTTAATGAAGGAAAAGCGAAGTTCTACTTCTTATCATATTAATACAGTTTGGGGTTTCCCAAGAGAGAATTTCTCATTTGTCTCAAGGTGATTTTTTGTGTTGTACTTAGGTTGTCTGAATGATAAATAGTGCCCTACGTAAGTTGCTGGCTGTGTATGTAACAACGAGTAATATGGCATTTGAAAGTTTTCTGATAAAGTGGAATCCAATTTTGCATGGAAAAGCTAAGATGAATTTTAACCACTTTTCGCTGAAATTTCATCAATCTGGACTTATTAGGAAATGAGAAATTATTCATTTAAACCTTCAGTGATTAAGGACTGACAAGATGACTTTTCTTTCAAGCAAAGGTACAAATTATCATAACTTATTTACCTTATTTAAAAAAACCCTCTATAAATATCTATTACATACAGATATATTTGCATGCATATAGGTACTTACCCAGTGATATATGTAGTTTTATAAAAAATTCTGCATTGTTTAGCATGAGGAGATCTTGAGATTAATTCTGAATTGGTTGGTAACTAGTATGCAATTATTTCAGTCAAAATGTTTTTAGATAATTTTGTTATTTTAATTGGCTCCATTTAAGAAGATAGTAGATAGAATTTAACTGGCTTAGCTTTACCTGCAGCACAGTTCATCCTCAGCGAGACCATGACACCCAATCCCACATGTAAACTAGATGACACACGTGGCTTTGCAGTGGCTGCAAAGAAAGCTGCTCGTGCCACCTGCACTGACTTGGATGGGCAGTTTAATAATTTGCTCATAAACTGAGAGCTCTGCATATCAGTAAATAATAAAATACTCTCCAAAGCTCTGAAAGCATGCATAAGAAACAGGGCAGGTTAAAAAGGACAAAGCTGTTTCATGTGTGCAATATCAAAGTATGTTTCCCACAGCTAAATCCAAGAAGAGAAGGAATATGGTGGCTGCTTTATACAACGCTTAGCCAAAGAGCTGGGATGAAAAATAACTTCCACTTTGTTTCCCATTGTGTTGCAATGGGGTGTATGTCCTGAAAGTGAGTAAATGTGATGTATATTAAAAATACTGGCTATGAGCATGAAAAAAAATCATCTGAGCCTATTTTTTATTGTCCTCATGCAATAATTATATCATTAACATTTTGCAATATTTTTACATGTAGTTGCACTTAGTTTTCCAGATTACTTTACTCACCAATTGCTCTAGTAACTAGAAGAATTTTGCATTAGTAAATCTAAATTCTGAATATGTTAGGGTAGAAACACCTGATAATGAAGATGTCTTACAGGATTGCTGAGTGTCAAACAAGGTGTTTGTTTCTTTATCTTGCAGAAAGCTTTGCTTATGGCAGGCCAGAGTGGTTGGCAGAAGCTCTGGTAGGGTGGGGAGAGCTGAGCTTGGGAAAGCCTTCAGTTCAGTGGGAAACATTCAGCACTGTACCCTGGCTGCTACACCTGGGACTTGGAGCAGTTCCTGCTCTTACAGCCAAACCCTGCAGGCTGATTCACAGCCTGGCTGTGCCAAGGGCAGGCTCCTATAGGGTTTGGATCAGGCAGGGTGGTCAGTCAGAGGGACAGGGATGTGCTCAGACATCACCCATGCTCAGGAGCAGCGGGGGCGCCTTGGCCTCCCGAGCCTTCAAAGAGCTCACCATCTGCTCTGTTGTCTGGAGATAAGAGCGTGCCTGTTCTTTGGCCCAGACAGAGGAAGTGGTTGCAGGTGAAAAACCTGAAACCTACTGCATGCCCAGAGCCAGCTTCAAGTGTAACCTCATGGGATTTAGGTGTGGCTGCAGGCAAAGGTGGGAAAGGGAAGGGTGCAGAGATACAGATTACAGGTTTGGTGGTGTGGGAGGGAAAAAAGATTTGGAGGGGAAATGACAGCTCTTGTATGTGGTGAGGGCAGAGATGCAAATTTACATGATATCTTTCCAACCAAACCTGGGTAGTTTTAGGGCCTCTGGAGTTAATTGGTGTTATTTCCATGCCTCCTTTTATGTAAACTGCTTTGGCATTTGTCTGTCTCGGTCTCCAAATGAATAATTTACTTTTTCCACCTGCTGCTATCACCTGTTTAACTCTTCTGCTTTCAATTTCATGCTTACATCACTTCCACTTTAAATTCTTTATTAGCTTGCACCATTTTAGAGAAACTCAAAAGAAGTTTCTGATCTCAAACTCCAAATAGTCTGTGCGAATATAAAACACACATTATGTGTCACTTTTCAAGGACACACTGTACGAGTGGCTTGCTGTAATCTGTTCTAGGATGCTTAAATTTTAAAAGGCACAAGATTTTGATAGCTGATTTTGTTTCTGTATGTGCCTATTTATATTTTTAGCACATTTGATAAAGTACCATTACACAACCGCCTCTTGGCTCTGGTGTAAGGCTTTGTACCAATGTTTTTTAATGCTTCGCAATGTGATTATATAGCAATCTCTAGGTGTATTAAAAGCAGGTTCCCTTTCTACTGCAATAGCTAAGTCATCTCCACCTTTGTATCCCCTAAGATACCTGACAGACCCTTCATGTCTGACTCAAGTTTAAAACACTTGTCCTAATTTCTGAAACTTTTCTTCTAAACTGTATTTAAAACTTTCTGTTTTTAACATCCTCCTCTTTTATTCTCTGCTGACTTTGTTCCAGTCTTCATCTTATGTCTGACCCACTTAAGTGCCTGTGACTTTCCCATTCTACTGCCTATAACTGAAGCTGTTTACTTTGCTTTGTGCCCAAAATACCCCTGTCTCTTCAGATCTGTTTTCAGACAGCAAGAACCCTCTTTACTTGTAAGTCAGATTCTCCCACAGAGAACTTGTCATCACCACAGCCCAGTGGCCACGCTCAAATCACCCGCACGTGATTTCCAACAGCCCAGTTTGTGCTGAAACAGAAATTCTTTCATGTTTCATGTTTCTGTAGCACCAAAGAGATTTGTAATGTGGTGATATTCATGGTGTACTTCTGCTGCCTTTTTTTTTTTTTGGTGTGTGTGTGTCATGCTGTTAAAATGAAAATTATAACCTATTGCTTGTGCACTGTGTTCAGCAGGTCTTGGGAATTTTTTTTGTCTTAATAAACAAACCCTGTAATTTAACAAAACTTTTATTTTTTTTGTTTTATGACATTTACAGCAAGGTAGCAACTGTAGGGCAGGGAACAGGAGGGGGATTTTTACACACCTCTCCTTGCCTTGTAAGTCCATCACTGTGTTTTAGCCTATTCTCCCAGTGGGAAAGTGTGAAGTGTAAGTGCAGGCAACAGAGTTAAGCTGGAATGTCCTGCAGAGATTCACTATCACAAAGGGTAATGCTGCTTTATCGATCCTTTCCATACTGTCTCCCACAGTTGTGTTATGCCTGTAGCAAGTGCAACCTTTACAAAACAAGATCAAGAGATATGCCTTACCATTTAAGTTGAATACTGGCTTTAAAATAGGATAAAAGGATGTTTCTTAGGTATGACATATTGTTGGCATTTTAGTGTATACATGATAAAAAATCCACAGAGTGGAAGTTAGCATTTATTGGAATAATTCTTTTTTTTTGAGCCCTACATCTGTGAATGCAAGTGATAGGGCTAACTTAACTTTATATAAAGCATAGCTTAGAAGAGGAAAACTATTTTTAACTTTGACCAGACATTCCTAGAGAATTTGAATTCCCTTTTTTCCTCATATTCTGCAATATATTACTTAGTCATAATTTTGTCACTTATACTGTAGGAGTGAAAAAATATTGTCTAAAATTTAACAAAGACCATCACACGTTTTTTTCTAAATATTTTTGTATTATTACCACTTCTCTGCTTTACTCAATTTCATTGCCACAGCAGTTGCCAAAGATGTTGATAAAATTTTTCACTAGAGCTTGGTTAGAGTATTAGCACCCCAGGCTTTCAAGAGCATGCTGGAAGGCTTTTAGTTTTCAGTGCAGATTCTTGCTTCCAGTGTTGGTCTGTACATAGAGAAATATATTAGTGAGATAGGCCTTAATTTCTATTTCAAAATTCACCAGGAAAGCATCGAGTGCTGTGGATCTGACTGGACTCTGTACATTACAGGACTGCATGTTATCTTCAGATGACTGAGGCAGAGCTGGGGCCATTTTAAAAAAGCAAATGAAATTGGGGGACCATTCTGTTCAGGTTCAAGTAGTGGAATTTTGTTACGCTGTCTCCAGCCCAGCCTCAGCGCCTGTCTCTGTAACCAAAGGCCCTTTGTCCTTGAGTGCAGTGCCCAGGCTTGGCAATGCAGCTTTACAGACCTTTACAGCTGTGGCAGGAGCTCTTCTATAGCTTGGCCTTGAGGCAAACCTAAGTACCTTCTGTTTTCATTTTAAAGTTATTGCAGTGACTGACTTGAAGAGAATGCTCTCATCCACCAAAACCAACAGCAATGGTAAAAAAGAAAAGAAACAACAAAGAAACAACCAACCAAAACCTTTAAGCAAAACACTACACCAAACCTAGATACCAACATGTCTTTATTTCTTCACTTTCCTTACTACAATTATGCTAATGCTTGTGTTCTCTAGCAAGGTGAAAACAAGTAATATGTGATCTGTATTATAAAAAAGTTATGGATTTTCTGTATTCACGATACGGAAGCAGAATTACAAAGACTGCTGGGAAATTATAAAAGTGGGAATAAAACTCTGGTGATCTCAGTTCTGTCTCTTGTGATTAATGCTGCTTGTCACGTAGAGGATTTATCCAGATGAGGAACTCAGCAATGAATTAGGAAGAATTTGGCAGCAAACTTCAGTCAGGAGTAAGAGGAAATACCTGTCAGGAAACCATGTCTCCAATAACCCCCTCTGTCTCCCTCAGCATGGTTCCATCTTAGACCCTTCTGTCTGAAAGTTGTTATAATGAATAACATGAATAAACGTTAAAATTCCTCATATTCAATTCTAGATAGAATGAAAATAGTGAAGTACATTGATTGCAGTGCAGTGATCCTCTGACCACATTGTCTACAGAGGTTATTATTTTCTAGTAAAGCAGTAAGATGCAAACAGGTGATTGACTGTCAGTGAAGTCAGGCTTAGCACCACACTGTTCTTTTTGTTTCACATGCTATAGATGTATTTTTAGGGGGAAAAAAAATTTCTAGATTAAATGAGTTGTCATAAAAATCAATTTTGAGGGCAAAACCCCCAGGTAATACTATGTTTTTGTATTATTTTAACAGTGAATAGATTAAAAAAAAACCTCTGGTATGCACATGCCACATGAATGGTATGCACAGAGCTTAGAAAATACATTTCCTCCTAGGAAGGAACTGATAAATAAGAACAGAATTCCCTATATCCTGAAATAATTTTAACACAATCATTAAGAAATTGAGAGAAGCGTTTAATTGTTTTGAAACTTTTGATTCTCTGATGCTAATGACATAACCATTAAATCAGTATTTTAGTATCTAATTATTATAATGTTGTATAGTATGAACATAATAACATTGAAATATTTAATTTCTATATTTAAGTAAAGAAAAAACACACCTTAATAAAGCTCTGCCTTTTGTTTATGGTCGAGATTGTAGGTCTGATAAGTTCTAGCAGAATTAATTAAAGTCTGAGGATGAACTCAGACCTGGAAGGGTGGACTGGAGAGATACTGTCTTAAAATGCAACATGTAGCTGACAGATAAGTTCCTTGTTAATTTAATTAGTTGGAACTTTTTAAAGGGTGGTTGATAGAAAAAAATCAAAGCCTGTTTTCAAACAGGCAGCTGTCAAATATGGGTACTTAAGTGAGAAATGTTCCTGAGAATGTACTAATTTTTACCAGTGTTTATAAACCATGTATGGCTGTTGTCTCTTTTTAGTTTATCTACCTCTGCAATGTAATTAGGAATATTTAGAGAGGGGGAAAAAAAGGAGGATAGGATGTTTGGATTGGCAAATTGCAACCAAGACAGTTGTTGGTTTTGCCACTGTTTCATCAAAAAGTTGTGGGTATGCCAGTTAAAAGGACTGTGCTGGAAAAGTAAAACTAAATAAATGAAAACCCCCGATGCTTTTCAAAGTTACTAAACTGTAATGAGACTTTGGATAAAAACACATTACGTGGTAATTTTAACAAAAATCATTAAATTGATGCCACCACATTAAAACCGGTCATAAATACATCATAGTCATAATATGGTACAGTTGCTAAAATACAGGAATTTAGGCTTTAGAGAAGAAATGTACTGTGTTATTAAGTCTGCATTTGGTAATGCACAGTAATGTGCAGTACTTTCCTGATCCCCCAGAACCTTTCACCAAGCCATTAGTTTTTCATATTGTTAGAGAGAGCCACACACAAGTAGTCTTGCTAATCCAGGGCTGGAAATTATTCCTCCTTCAAGTACTTGGTGTGTTGTACGTGTGCTGTAGAGTCACATCTTGTGCACTTGGGTTGCTTTGTGAAAGGCAGTAGCTGGGAGTAAGGAGATGACACCAGGAATTTTATCCATCCTATTGCCAGGCACACTGTTTCCCACATTGTCCCCTCCCAGGTTTGTAAGGGAGATGCTGCAGTGAATGATGGCACTTGTGAATGGGCAGATACTGGTGCCAGTGCACTAATCTGTACTTCTGACCTTCTTTGTCCTGAAAAAAGCTTTCCACGTGAAGAGCATGGGCCAAGAGGAATAATTCCAGCAGACTGGAGGCAATGCGTGTCCTACAGGTTAAGCACTTCTGTAGAACAGTTGCTCCAAAGCCACTGACAATGCTTCAGCTGTTTATTTAAGAAAGGGTGCACTTCACATGGAACTGTATTTAGGGTTCAGTGCTTGATTTTTAATTCGTACTCACAGCACACAAAAGTATTAATGATTTCCTAATAAATGGAGAGGTGGTAATCACTGGATCAATGGCATACTTGTGTTTCAGAGAAGCACTCTGAATAATTACTCCATTCTGATATTCTGGTTAATTCAAGTTGGGGGTTTTTTCCATCTGGATTATTTATAGGTAGCACAAGGCACATCCTTTTGAGACATCCCAGTCTATTATGTATGTATTATGCTTTTATGTAGGAGTATAATAATAATCATTTAAATTTGTGTAAATAATATTCTAGAGTCATGATATATTGAGAGAATGATTTGGGTTTTCTCATGTGGTGGCTTTCAGAGAGGTGCCTGTATGTGTTTGCATTTCAAGGATTGCAAAATATAGATAAGGTAAAAGAACTGATGGATGCATAGACTTAAAGCTCACCCTGACCCTGAGTCAAATCGCTTTTGAGATTAGGAGTGGAAAAAAAAGTTCCATATTATCATTTTTGCACAGCTTTGCTATTTGCTTCCATTAGGGATTGGAAATGTGGAAATATGGAGTAGTTGCTGTCAATCTGAGCAAAATGGAAATCTCATTAGCCTCTCTATCAGGTGAGATCTAAAACAGAGGTCTTGGCCACTTGGGGTCATTAAAGAACTCGCTCACTGCTCACAGGAGTAAAGCTGTTACATACAGTGTCTTGGACAAATTCCAGCTTGTGAAATTAGGTTTGGCCTAAATTCCCTGCCAGTTTAGTACTTTCCTTCTTGTTCTTAACTAAAGTGTAATAATGTTTTGAGTTACTAAATGGATCCTCACATGTGTTCTAAGCATGTCTGCTTTTCAGTGACAGGAAAACTTGGTGATAGTGTATGTTAGACCTTAATGAAGTAATATAAACAAAAAAGTTACAGCAGTCTTAATTGGAAACTACAGTGTCAAAGCTTTACTATGCACCAGTTTAGTCATGTATTGCCAAAAATGTATATGCTGTGTTAGGGGAATAAAATTAAATTGATTTCAGCTTCCTTTTTTCTGTAGCTCAGATAAGTTAGATCTGTAGGAAATAGCAGGAGAAACACGTAATGAAACAGAGGTTTAAAAGTGGAAGAGCAGAATCACTGCAGTCAGGACCATGGGAGTGGTATAACTGTGTCCCTGATGTGTACAAGGAAAGAGCTGTCTCATTTCAAGTATTTAGAAATGTACCAAACCTGTGTGCTTGAGCATCTCCTTGCACTTCAGACATGGGCACCTTACCAGGTTATTGCTGGGTAAGTCAGGCTGTTTCCACAAGTCATCTGCTCTGCCGTGACTGACTAATCATGTTCTTAGATTAGGTCTTATTTTTTTTGTCATTTATGGACAACTATTGTACATCTTCATGGAATACAAGTAATCACACAGTAATATCAGACTTTTGATGCAGCATATTTACACTAGAATTTACTTTCCTTAGTTTGAATGTCCCTTTCAATTATATATATATATATATAAGTTATATAGGATGCTTCTCTTTTTTACCTTTTACCTTTTTTTTTTTTTTTAAAGTAATATTCTAATTTTTCATACACTGCTAGTTTTCTACATCCATCCAAGTACTTTTTAGTTCAGGCTGATTTAGTCTTTGAATTATGCATACTCAGCTTGTCAGTCAGGGCAGCACTTGCAACATTTCAGTAGAAATTACTTCTCTTAAGTCTTTTCCTCAAAGACGTATTTCTGCTACATTAGAGTCTGCTTTGAAATCCAGTGAGAATAGCTATAGAACCAGGCAGCAAACACATAGATAAGTAAAAAATGATATATGAGTATCTGTTGTTAATAGTAGTAATTTTGTAATACTCACCGGAATCCAAACTGTTGTTTCTCACGTTTACAAAATTTCATGCATTTCCTTCTTAATGTTTCTTTAATGTTAAAATACCTGTTTCCAAACATACTTTATAGAGAACATATAGCTTCTTCAATATGCTGTTGTTCCCCCCATCTCTTTGTGCGTAATAACTTGGTAAGGCAGGTGAAAAATAAGCCAATATTATTGTGAGAGCTGTAAAAATACCGAGGGGGGGGGGGGGGGTGGGAGGGTGGGAAGGGTGTATTTTATGATTTTGAAAGTTGATTTGAAAGTATTCAAATATACAATTATAATTGTTTAATTTTACACTAAATTTAATGTTTGAAAAAGTGGGGGAGAGTGAAGTAGTTGGGGGTTTGAAGCATGGGAAGGAAAAAAGTCAATAGCTGCTTTTCTGCCTGTCGCGGGTGAACACTGCGTGTCAGGACAGGTCCTGAGCTGGTTCTCCAGCAAAAGTGAGAAGTAATTGCTGCACTTTTGTTCTACAGCCACTTAGATAGTTGGCATGCATCCCAAAGAGACAAAACTCGGGAAAGCAGCAGTCAGCTCTCCCTAAATGCAGTGAGAGTTTTACTTTTTTGAGGGATGACAAATATACCTCTGAACCTCTGCCTCATTAGGAGCTCATCATGATGGATCTCAAGGAGAACTGCATTCTCCTCTCATAGGATCGAGTTTGACATTATGCCCATATTTTGGTAGATTCAAAACTGGTCTTGTTCTAACTGGTTTTAGAAAAAAATATTTTCTTAGTCATTCCCTTTCCTATTTGATAAGAAAAATAGCATATATAGTGTAAGATTTAGGAAGTTGTATGATATTTAAAGCAGCCAAAATTTGTCTTGCTCAGGTTTCTGTTCATTCACGACAGCCATGGCCAACTGTGCTGGGTTTCAGTCTGCGACTCAAAAAGCTTAAAATTTACCAGAGGAGGTTTGGCTGTGTGCCTCCAGGAGCTGTTGTGCTGCCACTGATCTAAATCATGTTGTCTAAGCCAGGCAGATGAAAATGTTCACGTGTACTTTTTCAGGTACTCCATCAGAAGCTAGACCTTTTACATATATAAAAATATATATAAATACGTGTATGTATGTGTGATTAGTTGATCAATTTTTAATAGCTGCCATCTGATATATTTTTGTCCAGTTCTCTGCTTCAAGAAGAAATCTATTTTTTCATTTAAAATTCCAAACTATATCCAGCAATTTCTTTGTTGAGCAAAACAATATTATTTCAGCTGCAATCCAGCTAGTCTACTAACTCCAAGCTGAGATCATGTTGCCTTTCCTCATTTTCTGAATTAAATCCTGTTTTAGACAGATTTTCACATAAAATCAGCACCTCTAAAAGCAGGGACATGTTGGATGTTTAAATTAAGCTGGGCTTAAAGTGAAAATACCCTCCAATATGTAAAATATTTACTATTTTGTCATCATGTGAACACATGAAGGTAATAAATGGTAGTGTTACAATGTAGGAATAATATTTCCAGTGCAAATAGATGTAAATGTATTTTTATTCATTTTAATAAATTTAATGTCCAGTGTTCAGTAAATAATTTGCCACATTCTTAACAGTAGTTAATATCCCTGCTAGGTAAATTAGGACTATTAACCGATTTAGATTTCAAGAAATAGTTAAATGTGTGTGTGTTGGCATCACTGGTAAAATAATTGGGCAGTAAGTTGTACACATTAAACTGTATATTCAATACCTGACATAGGTATTGGATAACTAAAAAAAAACCTGTGAAAATCTAGGACTACGTCTTGAAGAGAAGTGAGAGCAGAGGCCAACCTTCCTGGGGATATTCACATGGGGGAAGGCTGGCAGACGTGGTGGGCTAGAAAGCAAAGCAGAGAAGATACTTTCTAGGCATGGGGAAACGTGAGTCCTGTGAAACACAGCTGTGAAACTGTTCTACCTTTAATCCTGGTTTTAGTGGCTTCATACTATGGGTAGGATCTGTGTAGGAGGTTGTACTGACTCTGCTTGCTCAAGCTTGGTGGTTAAAGATTTCTATTTGACTTTACAATTGGGCAGTCTCAAATCTACTGAAATGAAGGCATGTTGTAGTTTTTCTGTGCAGAAAAATTCTCCATGAGGCAGAGATCCCAGAGTTCAAGTAATTAAAGTTAACTAGAAGGTTCCTTTAGACACAAACACCCACACTCCACCCTACCCTCAATTTTCTACGTTTGCATAGTGATTGACAAAGGTGTTACTTTATTTCACTTTTAAAAATAGTAGAAGCTGAAGAATAAAGGTTATGTCTTGGTTCTCTTACAGTATCTGCTGACTAGGACACCTCTTTTCCATGGTTAGTCATTGAGATGCTTTGACTGATTTGGGAAATATGGCTCAAAAATTCTGTGAAATAGCTTGTCAGCATCAGAGTAGTGAGTCCCAAGTCTCTTCATTTCTTGATTGCGCAAATTAGACATGGATACAGCAGGCCGACAATGATTTTACTGCAGAAATGGCGATAATGATAGGCTAATTTTAAACATATTTAAATCAACATTAAAAACTGGGATTTTCATCGTACTCACAATCAATGTTTTCTGATCAAAATCTGAAATGGAAATTACACAGGACAGAGTGGTGGTGTCCTTGATAGCCAGCCTGTAGAAGAGTAGAAGTTTGTGGACTGTGAATGGATGGGCCAACGAGGGCTTGAACATAGCCGAGTTGCAGAACCCCACAGTCAGAGGTGCTAAAGCCGACTGACATAAAATTTCTAGGAAGTCTTAAATGCTAAGTATTTCTGTTAATATGAGTTCTTTACAATATGTGTATTGTCTCTTACAAGGTTTCACAACACAGAACTTGCTTTCACTACTGTGGCAATTCAGAAGGAAAAGAGTAAGGATCCAAAGCTCCTGAAAGTGTTGCAGGAGGTACTGGATCATCACGATTTCCATCAGATGCAGCATTATCTTCTGTTGCAATGGGGATGTTGCAACACACGTATCAATCAACGAGGCTCATGGAAAAGAAATATAAGGGCTGATTCTTGATAGATGTTTCAGAGATGTTTATTTCTCCAGCCTCATGGTCGGGGCTCTGGCGAGGAACTGTTACAATCACAGGACCTGAGGGTCCTTGCTCGTGCAAGGAAACACAAACCAACCAATGGGAACGAGGCTGAGCAGGGGCAGGGAAACCCCGTATCTGTGCCCAGGGCCCCTCTCCCAGGACCACATGGCAGGGGGGAAGGGACCCTGACAATCTTCATCTTATTTTCATGAGGGGTTTGGTTGGTTTGTCCTTCCAGTGTGAATCTGTGGGGTGGAGCTGCTGGTACATCATTTATATATGCCTGTAATACCTGAATAGTCCATGTTTTATCTTCTTTTCTGCTAAATTCTACTGACTCTTACATTTAAATATTGACTAAATTTAAAGAATGCTGGATCAGAGTTTTTGAGATGTATCAGTTATTTTGGGATTAGAAAGTGAGTTATAGCTGGTGCTTTGCTGCCAGGCCTATGGGGCTTTGTGTCTCTTCATTAACATGCTTATGAAATAGAACCAAATGTGCGGAAACTTGTAATTAGTCTTTCTCCTCTATGTTAAACAAGAGCTGCTGTTGCCTTTCAAGGGAGTGTGGTTTATTGCTGCCTTGGGGACACAGGAGAAGGATGGAAGGAGTCAGTGGCCAGGCAAAGGATGGTGGTCACTTCATACTAGATGTCATAGGGAAAGACCTTTGGAAGAGTGAAACTGGTGAACTACTCCAAAAAGGCCTAAATGTGCCAGACACTGGAAACTGTCAGCTATGTGCTTACAATGAGGTGCATAAAACATAAAGCAATATTAGTTTGTATTGTCAGTGCTTTACAAACTACTTTGTCATAGCCACCCCGAGCTCCAGGAGAAAGCTCATGGTCCCAGCTGTCTCATTGATCATATGCCACTAGTTGTTGCAGCATACACAATTGAATTGCTTTTCCCTCAGGGAAACAGTGTCTCCAGGTGTGCTAATAATAAAATTAATAGCTTAGAGAAACTGCTTGCCACAGCAGCTGTGGCTTTACAATGAGAGGATCGATTCCAGTGTTTAACTGTCCTAATTCCATAGTGGATACCAGACTCAGCCACCGCTGAGATACGTTCGGTCTCACAGTTAATCAATACATCCCTGATTTAAAACAAAAAGCCAAGATTCAGGATTAGAAGTGTTTCTGAATAAAAGGATGTAGGCTAAAACTGTCAACACCTTTCAACTATTATCTTAACATAAAAGTTAGGAGTGCTTTAGCTAGTGCCTCCACAGGAAGTGGATGTGATGCTACTGACTATATCCCACTCATTTTGTGAAGCATTAGCTTGTAAATATTAGGATGTAAAATGGCACTTAAATCATCTTGACCTGCCATTTTGTAGAGCTTCATGAATTCTGATTGTAATTGATAATATTACTTTAGTGTGAATAATGCATGTAGTCATACACCGTAGTTATTACTCTGTCATAGAATGCTGCTGTCAGTAGCCACAGATTTGACTGCCAGCAATGTGTCTTGAGGGGCACAAATGCTTTTCATATTGGATTTTGTGAAGATCCTGATTCTGAATGCTTATAAATGGCAAGGTTTAGCTTGTGTATGAAAGGAAATATACATTTTTATAAGTCGATAGTGGAAAGTGAAAGAGCATTAAATATTATTGGACATGGGGCTGAAATTTCAGTGACAGCTTCTCAGTTGCAAGAGAAATGAGAAAGACATTGAAAATCACAGCTTGTTTGCCAGAGCTGGGTAGGGTGGGTTGGTTTGTTTGTTTGTTTTATTAAACTTGCAATTTGGGCTGATCATAGCCATTATTGTTCCTTGTCTTGCTTATGTCCTTAGATGACAACTGCTCCACCACAGCTACCTACCACAATTTAGCACAGCGAGGGAGGGAGCTCTGAGACATTTCTGTCAGCCATTAAGCACAGCAGTTCCCTGCAGAGGGAAAGTAAATTCTCCTTTCCTCTCCCTTGGAGTTCTGTGAAAGGGATCAAAATCACCTCTCCCTATTGCATTTGATACCACCAGAAGAGTGTGGCTTCATTTGATTCTTTTGAATTTAAAAAATCTAAAGCTAACCATAAGAAGAAGGTTGAGATTGAGATTGCTGCCCTAATCTATTGGGGGCTTTGTAGGTAATGGGCAATTGGAAGTGGTATCAGACTTGAAAAAGAATAAAGCATTTAGGGAAGGAAAGACTTCTAAACAAATAAAAGTGTTAAAATGCTGTTCATACCCTAGCATAACCAGACCAAAACCAAGCCTGTGTGGTGTGTTTCTGAGGCAGATTACTTTAGATGGTTGCTGAGAGATATTGGTAGGAATAGATGCAGACCTTTGTGGTTTTGATTGTTTGAATAAATAAATTTGTTAGGAAAAACGTGCTTTGAGTTACTTAGATACACTGCTGGACACAGGCTTCCAAGGGGGAAGCTCTTAAAGGTGCAAAAATTTGCTAAGCAGCAACCAAGTTTTCCTTAAATGGTGAGCATGGCCTGCTTAGGAGGGCGGGCAGGCTGCGAACGAGCCTGTGTGCTGTGTTTCTGAGGCTTTAGATGGTTGCTGAGAAATATTGGGGTACTGTATCATCATCTCCCAAAAAATCTCACCACCACTCTCAAAGTTCAGCTGCTGTCCTTGGCAATGAGGACACTTGGCAGGGAAAGACGGCAGGGATGAAAAGACCCAATAAAAATGCACTTTAAAAAGGGACTTCAGCCACCTCCATTTTATACCAGCAGGTAAAGCATTGCTTGTATGGATGGGGAACATCAACACCAAAGAAGTGCTGGTGGTTTTTGCAGGCCTGAGATGTGCACACTGCTGTTTGTCTCAGATGTTGCTTTTTGTCTTGTGACTCTGGCCTTTATTTGCATTGCTTATTCTGACAGATGTGGGAGAGGTCTGCACTTATATTTTTTTCAAGTGTGTTTCAGTGACTTTGCTTTATAATAAATTGCTTTAATTTTTTCAGCCTCTTAATGAATTAAACAACGTCCAGAGATAAAACGTCTCAGAATAAATAGTTTCAAGAGACTATCTAGGGCCACGACTAGATCACTAATTAGTTGTTTCTTCTTTTCTTCTCTGTGTCCCAGTGCCACACACTTTGTACACAAAGGTTGAGGGCAAGAGATAAAGATAAATGTTAAGCAGCAACCAACTTTTCCCTAAATGGGGAGCATGGCCTAGTTAGGAGGGCAGGCAGACTGAGAACAGGCCTATGTGGCATGTTTCTGAGGCAGTAACTTTGGAAGATTTCTGGGATATATTGGTGGGAATGAAGGCAGACCCTTGTGGTTTTGATTGTTTGAATAAATAAATTTGTTAGGAAAAATGTGCTTTGAGTTACTTAGATACGCTGCTGGACACAGGCTTCCAATGGGGAAGCTCTTAAAGGTGCAAATTAGAGTTTGGTCTGTTGCTTCAATGCATTTGCAAGTAGTGGGGCTGAGAGTCTGAGAAGCGTTAGGAGATCTGTAGGATTGTGTTCTGGAAGAAGTCCAAGAAATTGGTTTCATCTGAAGAACAAAGTTCAAATGGAGATTAAAGAAATCATGTCTCTACTACTGCACGAGGGTGTCCGTCTGAACGAGAAATCTGAACATGAGCAGAGAAGCTTAGAGGTCTCACAGAGATTTTTAATTTTTTTTTTCCAGTGGGTGTCATTGCAGGTGAAGTTTTCCACTGATCTGTGGAAAATTTGGACTGCATTTCCAGTCTTTTCTTAACAGCTGTGAGGATTCAGCTCTTTATTTATTAAAAGCTTTAATTTTCAAGAGATGAGCGTATGCTGCAGAGAATTTTGTTCTAAAGCTCTTTCAGGTAAAGCATATCCTTCCAACATATGACTACAAGTTGCTTCCTCACTCCAAGTTATATGGATTTTTATTAAACAATAATATTATTGTTAAACCTCTTAAGCTAGTGTTAAATCTGTTAAACCTCCTAGTTGTGTGAGAGTCATTTTTGTGTAAGAAAATATGGTGGTGGTGTGTCCGTAACATTGCAGTAGTGCCAGTCCATGGTATTGGCCTAACTGGTTTTTGTTCCACTAGCAAATGCCATTGAGTTTTTTATGGTGCTTTAAAAAATATTCACCTTCAAGTGAACTAGTTTTATAAGTTGCAGAGAAGCATCAGTAACTGACTAATAAAGAGACATAATTTAGTTTTCATTAATATTACGCTTACTAGATTAAAACAATGAATTTTTATTAAATAGACTTGTATAAGAAGTCATTTTGATTAAGACACTGTCTTTGTATAATGGATGTTGGTTCCATGCAGAGTAATGGATGAAAATTGCCTCTAGGAAGAAGAAAAAAAAGAAAAAAGTGTAGATAGAGATGAAGGCAAAGGTTTTCCTCCATTGATTGCCAATACTCACAAACTTGATTCAACAATTCCTTTGTCTGCTTTTAACTTTAAGGAATTAATAGTTGGCTTAGAGTCATGAAGTATGTTTAATTTTTTAAAGAACATCTTTAGATGTTTTGCTTTAGACCTAGTAATTTTTCTTAGTTTTTTGAAAATAAATTTCACCTAACTAGAGGGTTTTAATGTCATGGTGTATCTTGAAAAATGCTAACAGTATGTTTAAAACCACAAAAAAAAATCCTGAGGAGTTTCATTGGATTAATTAGGATTGAGTATGTCTGCATGTAAATAAGAATCATTGCGTGGAAGTGCTTATAAGTTGGTGTCAAGGAAAGTCCCACAAACGCAGTCCAGTGTAAGATACGCGTTTGTAATAAACCCTGTCAGAATTCTTCGTGCATCAAACCCCTGAATTTCTGTGTGGCGGAGCTGATGTGAGGCTGGCTGGCATGGCAGGAAGGCAGGTAATGGGCTGGAGGACAGGTGCCATTTCAGGGGATATCCTGAAGGTCCCTCTAGGTCCTTGTTCCCCTGTGTGTTGTCTGGAGCAGGAAGAGGAAAGACAGCTGCTCCACTGCTGCTGCAAAGCGGGGAGTTCAGTTCTCACATTTTAAATGGGGAGAAGGCAGAAGCTCTGCAGGAAGTGTTTTGCTGCTCCCTCCATCTCTCTGTCTCTTTGTACCCCCTCTGCATTCTCAAGGCCTTGGTTGGGGCAGCAGAGAGAGGACTTGTCTCGAGAAAGTTCATTCTAAATGACCATTATTGCTGCTGTGCTGCCATCATCTGTGTGAGCCAAGGGACAGGGATGCAGATGGGAAGCAAAATTCTGTGCTAAAGCCCTGCTGAAACTAGATAAGGGGTGAAGTCACGTTTTGTTTAACCCTTAGGCTATCTCCTTGATAAATTTCAAAGCTTTGCTGTGAGCAACAGAGGTGCTAGTCCTTCGTAAGTATCTTGTAAAATATGAAGCTAAGCCTTGAATTAAGTTGGCAAGCTTTGTACAAGTCATCTTATCAGTCCCTCCTGAGCGTCCCAGTGTAACTTCCCAAAATTGAAGGTTTTAGTTTGTGATGCCATTAAGAAGATAGTTCCACACAAGTGCAATTGTCTGTCTTTGATTTTTATTTTGATAATTTATTTAGCGATAACCTAAGTGCCATTTTGGCATGGAAGAACAACTGCGTTGTATAAAAGCAGAGTATATTCTTCCATTTTTAGGCTTGGGCTCTAGGAAACAGGTGTTGCCAGGGATTAAGTGTAATCATATTCCAACTCTCATCTCTTAAAAAGTAATTAAACAAAGGAATGAAGGACAAAATATTTTCAGTCATTTCTACAATATGTGGCTTTGTGTTGCATTGAAAATACCAATAAGCTACAGTTTCAGAACAAAAGCATGGAAAATAAATATAAGTTCATAATAATTCCAAGGCCATGGTCTTTATTATCCTTTTAATAAATAGATGAATTACACTGCAATTTTATATTCCTTCTGTGAACATTTTTTTTTCTTACACAATGGCTGTTTATTTTCACTTGAATTCAATGAAATTATATGAGGGGTAAATGTAATTTTTAGTTACAATCTGAAATACTTTTTGATCAGTGTTGTTACTTTACTTTTCCTGTTGTTCAAACTCATCTTGCTGGAGAATATAAGGCTATGATACTTTTGTAGGTTTTTTTACTTCTTTGTTTCCTGCTACAGTTTTCATCTTCCACTGGAGAGCCAGAACTTAGAGAAGGAGGATCTTAGATTCTCTCCATCCCTAATTTCTTTGCCAATTGTCTTATTTACTTTCTGTCATATACAAATGCCGTTGCTTGATTGCACATCAGAGCTTTCGTCCATCAAAATTAAAGGATGTGTAATCCATCCTATACTGGAATACTTCCAGGAAAAGCAGCACTGCCAACATGGATGCTCAAAAGGCATTCAAACTACTTAAGTGTTGCTGCACTAAGTAACTAGGAAGAGTCTTTCTTAGGCTGTTACAGAAAGTCTGTAAAAATATTTTTGAAATAATAGTAATATTTGTTAGATAATGTACAAAAGATATGGCTGGCATGTAATTTCATACATATATTCCCAAGACTCGTGGATCATGAGCATCATAGGAAGGGAAAATAATTTATGTAGAAGCTTTAGGTCATAAATGTGAAATAAACCCTCTATCATTAATACCAGCTGATGTCAATCACTTTTCTCTTGCAAATAATCTCTATAAATAGAGCAATTACTACATAAGCAGTCAATTATAAACTGTTGCATTGTGGAAAAAAGCCACAGTACATTGGCTTGCTGTCATTTCCAGAAAGGCTTTAACCTTTTACTAAAAAATAAATAAGTGATTATGATTCAGTGGGAAGGATCTAGAAAAGCAGTTAAAAGAGGAGAAGAAGAAGGTGTTGCTGCATAGGTTCCCTTACACACGATTTAGGAACTCCAGTGTTCCTTAGCTGAGTTCTGTTTCTGATGATTTGGATTGAGATGCTGAATTGAAATGCAGAGCCGTGGTCTTTGCAGGGCCACAGGGGCCACAATTACTATTTGAGTAGTGAGAGGAAATGGGTTTTTTGAGAAAAATGTTCCCAGCTGCAGTTGAGTTCCTCAAGCCTTCGTTCAGCAGGGTGGAACAACACCAGGGGTTACAGGACTGACGCAGCTCTACCGCAGATGTGGATTGTTTACAAACTTCTTTTTGTTGTTCCTGAGTAATTTTCCTCACATGGCTTAGAAGAATTCAGGTAGTCACGTTACTGAGCGATGGACCACAGTTGCAGAAATTAGCACTCTCGTGTGTAAATGTTAATATGATACACTAAAATAGAACCACCCTATTATTTAACATTTCTGCAGATTAAATTGCTGTTATGGGTAGGTACTTGGGTAAGTAGTTCTTCCTGTGTTCCAGTGACACAATTGGTTTCTTCTTGTGTTGTAGAATTAGGAGCAACCAGTGTGTGTGTCGGAAACACTCAGACTGTCATGGTTGAGGATTCTGTAGATACAGTTGGACACCAGAGTGTCCACATGCTGCACTAGAAATCCCCAAAATAAATAGTATGTTTGAATATCAAAATGTGGAGTGATGTCTCTACTACCTGGAAAGAAGGAGCATGTGATACACATCCTAGAACATCAAATCAACTTCCTAGAAAGGGGGAGAGTAAGGTCAGTTAGATACAAAAACTGTTTTTGAGGGCCCCCACCTACATCAGATGTGTTTGCAACCAGACTCAAGAAGTTTTGGTCAAGTTTATTCAGTATAGTGAGGGAGCAGCCACATGTTCCTACTTTCATGTACAAGTCTCTGTGCTGTGATTTTGAGGCCTCTTAATCAACTCCTCTGCTTTTTTATTGAATTGGGACTCTGTACATCTCAGCCACTACTCTGTAATGAGTACAGTAAATGTATGTGCATCAGTAGTAAAATCCAGGAAGAGAGAACTGATACCTCTTCGTGCATAATCAGTGATTCTTGGGTCCTTAAATGTCTGTTTCACAGTAAAAACAACTGTGTTGTTCTTGTATTAATATTACAGTAAGATCTCTTCTGCCTCCGTGTTTGGGTGCATGTTTAAGTGAGAAAGAAACCTCACTGTATTATTTACATACACTGTATAATATATAAGTAGTTCTCACTGTGGAGTAAGCTGACTATAACTGACATGGCTTGTTCTTATATTTATTGTAGGCATCACTGTGCAGAACCTTTCCCTGCCAGCTCTGCGTCAGTGGTGCTTTTGCGGGAGGCTGACTTGCCTTACTTGGCAAACCTTTTGGAATTGTAATTCAAGTGATGCTGGGAACCAAACAAGTTTTCTTTCTAGAAATTAACATTTTGCAAAGTGAGCACATTCCCAAAATTCTGTCTAGGAAAATATGTGTAACCTTTGTTTATCTGTGGTAGCTACAAATAATTGTAACTGCTCCGTGGTGAACATGTAACTTGTTAAAAGCAGTAGCACTTAAAGGGATCAAATGATTAAAGTGAGCTCTTCAATCAAATATATCTGGAGACTAAAACAGGCTTTGGAAATACATACCTCAAACACGAGCTAATTCTGTTTCTGAGATGCAGAGAAAAGTGAGGTCAGAACCTGCAGAGAAGTTAGAAATCGTGCAGTACCAGAGCACGGGGTGTAGTACTGCAGTCTGCCTCCTGTTTTGTGAGCGGTTTCACATAACAGTGCTCTGCTGGGAACACAGGTTTATGAATAGGAAACTTAATTTTGAGACCTTTTGTGTATAAAGAATGATGTTCTGAAGAGGTGAAAGTAAAGGGAAAAAGCGATGTGTTTGTTGTTTTAATTATTATTCAAAATGTTCGAGTTGGTTGTTTTGAAAAATGCCCGGAGTGAATGAGATGCAGGGAAGTGGTTGGTGTTTAATTACGCAGGACTGCCACCTAGCATCAGCTCACAGCTCTGAGCAGCGTCAGAGAGTTGCAGCAGCATCACTCTCGGGCTTTCACTGGAATTCATTTTTCCGTCCAACCTTGTTATCAGAGTATAAATGTCTATGCTAAAAAAAGACAGTTCTTACATGGCAAACCTCTGATATTAACATTAAAAGCTTTTTAATTCGGACAAATGGAAACAGGACTAGTAAAAGCTTTTTTGTTAAATAGATATAATTATATTATAGCTAATATTAATGGCTTCCAAGTTTGTCTAGGTAGATGCCATGTTAATAAATGTTACTATTTCAGCAGCTCTCAAAAATCAAATTTTGCACTTAGTATTTTTACTGTTCTTTCAAATTCAAGCATAAACTGGAAAATGAAGAAATCTCTTCATGGCATTAGTGCACATACCCCAGATTTACATACTTCTAAAAGGAAGAGCATCTGTGGGGCCATAATAAAGAGGGCCACAGTGATCAAGACGTGACTGACTCTGTATGTGGCAGCAACTAGATACTTTGTGTTTGAAAATTTGTGACATTTGTCAGGACATTTGATGCTGACAAATAAGGGAAATGCCGGCTCTCAGTCATATATCCTTTCAGTTTGAGTATAGGACAGAGTGAATTAATCCTTCATATTGCTCTCAAGTGCAGTATGAAGCCAGCACACCAATCAAAAAGCTACTTTACCTGAAAAATCTGTTAGTGCTTTTTTCTATTTTCTTATACTTTATAGTAAGTAAAATACAAAAAAAAAATTCTAAGAAATACCAAAATATTGCATTTTGATTGATCTTGTATTTAATGAGTCCTTTATAGGATGTAATACCAAGTGTTAATCAATAGACATGCCAGAATAACTTCCAATACAACCTTGTAGAGTTTTTAAAATTAATTCTTATTAAAATTATTGACTTGTTGTGACTTACTGGGGTTGCAACTGGAGCAGTTTTTCATCCTAATTAGGAGGTTAGGTTCCACTACTCAAACTGCAGATAATAGTGTAATGATTGTCATCTGGAAACATAAAAATCAATGTGAGATACCATCAAAATCTGCCGACTGTCACAAATTATGGAAATTGCTCACGGTTTTAAAAACACTGCTGAACGGTGTTTCCTTTTATTCTTTATAACATATTCAAGCACAGCTACTCAAGAGAGTGTTTATTAATATAAAGCAAGTATCAAGTGGTGCTCAGATAGTTAGGGCCACCTCTTAGGCTGTGATGTAATTTAAAAATATTTTAGGAACGATATGGAATAGTCTTCTTTTTATAGTATTAAAAATCAAATATCTTATTACAAATTATGTAGCAGGATTGTATTGTAGTTAACACTGCTCTGTTTTCTGCTCAATTATATTTGTTGACGCAGTAAAGAAACTGGAATGTGAAGATAATGGCCACACACATGGCTGTACATTTCACTCACTGGTAACTTCATGAGAATTGGAAATTTTTAGGTCATTCTGTAGATATATATTCCATCTTTTCTTTTACAGTCTTCACACTGCAGTGTCAAGGGGCAAAAATGAGAGAAAAAGAAAAAAAGAATGTTAGTTGTCACTGGGGCTGTGCTTCAGTTAGAGGTTATTTATAGTGATTTTGTTTTTAATATTTGATGTACACAGACCTTTCCATTTATATTTCAGGTGTAACTCTGAAAACTCCTCTGCTATAATTGCTTTTGGAGGTCTATGGGAGGTTATAAAAACATGATACATGCTGTTTGATTAGCCCATTATAAATTACTATATATTTTCCTATTCTATCTGCCCTGTCTGTAGAATTTATTCTCCCATTTTCTTATGTTCATAAAGGAAAAAATAGCGTTCTTCATTTGACTGTTAGTATATGTCATGTGTAAGGGGAAATGAGGAGCAAAATCTTTGGATTCAAATGGAAACTAAGCTGATGCTTGCATGCAAATATCCACCAACTTGCCAGGGTGTTGGTCCTTGTCTCCTTGGAAGTACCTTAAAGCAACTAATTTAAAGTTTTGTGATGAAGCACTACAGGTTCTGGGTCCAAATCTTATATCTTATTTTTCGTTTCTGTTTCATCATCTATGTGCAGTCCTTCATAATGGTCTCTTAAAAGGACATACAGCTTTAGAGATAAAAAGCACAGAGTCCCAGATGTTGAGGGCCGGTGACATACGTGTTCATGGACATGGAGATTATATTATTCACTTTTGCTCAGAAATTTAGAATCAACTGATTTGTAATGTGTACTCTGATGAGTTGACTGATATTTTAAGTGGTGTATTTAAATTTTAATGCTAACAAATTTTTGACAAAACCAAGACTTTTACTGGTATGCAGCTTTGTGTTTTCACTGAAAAAGAGCTTTGAAAATCATGATTTTACTCCTGTTTGGGGCAGAAACTGGCAGAATCCCCAGTTGATGCAAATCGACATATCTCCATCAACTCAGGTGATTTATGGGAGCTGCAGAGACAATCATCATTACCTTTGTGTGAAGAAGATAAAACTGGTTCTGAAGATCTACACAGTAGATTATGATATTATTTGAAAAGTGTTTATTAACCTTGCACTGTTAAACAGAAAATAGCTTCTGGTATCTGATATAAAAGAAGGTAAGATTTAAAACACTTGAGAGGGAAACAATAAACAGCTGTGCCTGTGGTGGGCTTTGGAGAACATGCAGTTGTGTCCACATCTGGATTCAAACCTGCATGCTGCTGGGGTTAACTCATTGGTCAAAAGTTCTTTAAATTGCTTGGATGGTGAACCAGAATTTTTTGGAAGAAATCCTCTTCTACAGAAGTAGTGCTATATTTCAAAATTTAGGTCTCATTAAATTCTTTCTGATATAAAACAAAGAAAATTGTGAGTACAATAATTAGAAGCTCAAGCTGCTTTTCTCCATTAAAGTGTCGAATTCAATCCTCAATGTGAAAACAAAGCAAAATATAATTTTAGTGAAATGTTTGGGAATAAAAGAAGAAATATTTTTGTTTGCAGACTCCTTAGAAACAATTAAGCATTAGCTCCGTCACATACTGAATTATAGGTGAATTCAGTTTAAATTATGTGAACTATACATTCTTTGAGATTTGCCTAAAAAGACTTCATATAAAACTAATGCTGTGAAAAAGCACTTCTTTACAAACTGGGTAAAGCTCCTGAACACTTATTGTAAGTGGATGCACATGTTTTGAAAGCATTCTAGTAATGCCTAAGACCTTCCAAAGTACCTTTCAAGCAGCAAATCTCATATTCAGCACATCTGTATTCCTACAAGACTTGCAGTAATAATCTCATTGGTTAACTATGCTTTTTTTTTTAAGATTGATTTTAATATTTTAATCAATTTGAGGCAGATAAACTCAGTTGTGTGTAAAATCTTATTTATTTTGGGACAAAAGGGAATTGAGTCTTGATAGGAAAAAAAATTTACCTTCCAGAGAAGAAAAGTCCTTAGACTCCACTTTTTAAGGCATATTCAGTATACTTAGAAATTCGTAATGTTGGTCAGCATTACTTGTTGGATATGGAATTTGCTCTATTTTAGTGCATTTTGGATCCAGGATTGCAGTTACAAGTGTTGAAAAGTACTGTAGGTACAGGGATGGTGTATTAGTTATTTTTCTTTCATCCATTTTTTCAATCCATTTCTTCAATCGACTTCCCTTGGCTAGTAATGATTACTTCAAAGAGCTGCATATAAATGGACACAGTAGAAACTCATTAATTTTCAGTAATTTTGGAAATGCACGTGAGGAACAGATGAATTCTGAAGATCTGTGCTCTTGCCCCATGCTGCACTCATTTATAAGGAGAATCATAGATTGTTGCAAATGCACTCCACCTAGAATTTGTGAAACCAAGAGAAAAAAGGAGAACAGTTTCTAGAAGTGCAGATGGGTTTGGGGAACAGTCAAAATTAAGAAGCTTATAAAAGCTCAGGCACAAAAATGGGTCAAAATAAACTGAACCCCCCAAAATGTTAATGAAGTTCTGATTACAAACAGGGAAAAAGAAAGTCTTGTAATCTTGTCAGTTCATTGCTGTGAAATGTGTGCGTCATACTCTGACCTTTATTTGTTGAGGGGATTTTTTAGTTATTTATTTATTTAAAATCTTTTCATTTTACCTGCTGCACTACAAATTTTGTACCTAGTTGCCCCTTGAATATCTTTTGGGCACCTCCTGTGTTACTGGTTTTCTTACACACACCCTAATCTGGAGCAAAACTCTGCTGCCCCGAATACTTTCGCGTTGTTGTTACTTTGTCTGCTATTACTGTACCAGGTTCTCATGTGAATCACAGAGGTTTGGTTTAACTGTGGAGCTTGAGCACAGCATTTGTAATCTTGTGTGTGTGTTTTAGTAGAAATTTTGGGTGTTCTTCATGATATGACACTTTTCCTAGTTAAATTCTTAGTGGAAATGATAAAGAAATCTGCTTTTGGTCCCTCTGGTAAATGATGTTATTTAGCAAAGTGAGGATTAGTCTGGTTCTACATAGATAAGTAGACTTATCCTTAGACTTATCTAATTTCTGGAATTCTCAGGAAGTATGGACAAATCTCTCTATATGAAGAAATAACTTTTAAAAGCATTCTGATTCTTCATTAAAAAAAAATCTAATTAACTGATATGTCACAATTTCATGTTGAATTACAATTTTTAAGTCACATATATTTGAAGCCCTGATCTGACTATCTGTCTGCTGATGCACTTGCACTGTATCAGAACTAACATTAGTGCAGTCTAAATGGAGGCATGGCTCTATAGACCAGTTTGTAATTCATTCTCATCACTCAAAATTCAATTTCTAAATTTCCTAATTCTGTAGTCTTGATTATTGGAAATTATTCCAGTAGCCTCCTATAAGTTTTTTATACTGACTATAAAAAACATTTCAGATGGATGACTTAAAGAAAGCCACATATCTATGATTTTTCACCTGTGCAAAAGAGAAGAGAGACATTGCTCATTCAGTCTGGAATTTCTAAGATGCTTTCAAAATTTAAGCCAGCCCACCTGGAAAACTGAGAATTCCATCAAGATATTATGTAAGTATATAGACTTCCTTGAACATGTATATAGGAAATGAGATATAACTATTTTATTTTATGTTTAAGAATCACTCTTTTCAGTTAAAGGTTATTCCACTTCCATAAATTCAGTTGCAATTTAGGTTACTACAGGTCTTTCTCTTGAGGAGCTGCCCCAGGCACTGAGATCTGTGTGTTGTAGAATCTCTCCTTTGCAGATCTTCTAATATATAAATGTTACCATCAATTCAAAATTGCAGAGATAACCCCAATCTGTAAGCTACTCTTAAGAAATTTATTTCTTTTCCTTTTACTCTTTTTTTCATTTTATTATTTTCATTCAGGACTATGCTGTCAGGCTACTTAAAAAAAGTATTGAAAATTGAAGTTGAAAGTTGACCAGAAGTTGAAAACTAAAACTAAATAATTTAAAAATATATATTACGTGAACAAGGATTCATGGAAACTGCTTTGTCCTTGACAATATTTTTATGAGAATGATAAAAGGGACTAAATGCCAAACTAAATAAATATCATGTTTATTTATTTAAGAGAATATCCACCACAGAAGTTCAAGCAAAGTAATTTGTAAGTTGTGTATGTGTATCTGATCTTGACTAAAAATTACTTTTCAGTCAAAATTGTGAAGCTGGACAGTCTTGTTAAATTGATGAAGCTTGATTTCTGTTCCCAGTAGTTAACTCTTAGTGTGCTTGCTCAGTCTGGAGATTTTAATTTTTTTTTATCTTGGCTCTCAGGAAGTAGGAATGAAACTGGACAGCTGAGGTGATGTAAATGGAAATCCTTTGCTCCTGTGGTAGCTGGAATAAAAAATAATGGATCATGTATCTTTAATTCAGTTAGAATTGAAACTGAAAGTATTAGTGGTTTAAACACAGACTTAGTTTGGTGTTGGTTGTCTCGTTTTGCTTTTTTCCCCACTCTAATTGAACAAATACTTGTTCTCTTTTTCTGGTTGAAATTCCAGCAGCTTCTCTAAGCACAGAACTCTTGTCTGTAGGAAGCTGTCTGGTTCAGGGAGTGCTTTTTCCTGGAGGAGTAGGAATTCCTGGTCCAGGGGTGTTCCTTCCTGCTGCCTAATGCAATGCACTGCACTGCATATCATCTGATCCTCTGTGTTAGTGCAAGGAGAGAACGAGCCTTGTCCAGAGTCAAGGATTGCTGTCGTGCAAGGAATCTCTATGGGAGTGCTGGAAGAGATGTCACTTCAAGTGGCTTTGGCTATGCCACAGACCAAACACCCAACTACACACTTGTCAATCCTGCTCTTTCTTGGATAGGAGACTCTTTTTGGGGAGTATGAGGGACCACCACCTCCACCTGTCATAGGCTGAGCTCACGGATCCACCCTTCTGGGAGCTGCTCGTCACAGTCTCCACCTCTGTGCAAAATCTGCTTTTGAGGAGCAACATGTGCATATCACTGACAATGGCATCAAGGAAGAGATCTCTTTTCTCTCCTTTACCTTTTATTTTTTATTTTAATAAATCATGTAGGTTTTCATGCGAATTAGAATTTACTGAGGTAATTTGGGCAACTGAGTAAATCGGTAATGGTATATGGATCATTTTACTCTAGGTCATTGTGTGTCTCGATATTGACCTAAAATTACAATCTGATGGCTCTTAATGTATATGAAAAGCTTTGTCAGATATCTTTTCAGTTCTGTTTGCTAGTAAATTAGGTTACAACTGTTCATAGTTTATTGATTTTAGTTCAGGATAATAAAGCATTTATAGTATTTATTTCCAGTTTCCTTCCTGCCCTGAGACGCACCGATAGAGGAGACTCTTCTACCCACTGCCTGTATGGGAGAATGACCTATTGCACCAAGGGAGGCTTTAAATAGCAGGGCTGCTGCCCTTTGCTCTTCTCTGCCTCAGTAACTTTTGTATTAAAATGGGGGATTGCAGCACTTATCTTGGGAAGAGGAGCACCTCCTTAAAGGTGGAGCATTAGTAAAATCACTGGTGGAAGGTGCAGTAGCATGTTACTTAGAGCACACTTTGTCCAGGGAACTGAGGTGCAGCTGTGACTGCTGCTAGAGCCAGATGTGGGGGTGGGGTGAATTCCTGAGCTTAGAAATACAGTGTGAAATTCTGGGAATCTCAGCATGGGTGGGAACTCACCTGGGCCACAACTGCCAAAAGGGGAAGTTACAAAGGAGGTGGTTAATTAGGACACTTTATTGACTCTGCACATCTCAACAACAACCAACACCAATTCACATCATGGATATCAATAAAGGATTCCTTCCTTCAGTTTCTGCTGGCCAATTGCTCTTTCTCTGTTCCTAGGCCTAGTAGCTCATGTTCTCCATACCCCTGCTTTGACTTAAATACAGCAGAAAGGTAACATTAGCTGCACCCACCAGCCCAGCTGAGCCAAAATGCCAGTTGATTTTAGCCCATATTGGCTAAAATCAATGAGCCTTTTGAAGTTTGGCAGACAAGATTGTACAGGAAGAGAAAACACCACTGACTTCTGTGGGGTTGTGGGTTCACACCTACTGTCTGTGCCATACTCAGCAATGGAAATAGAAATGGAAGGATTTTGTTGGTAAATCACTATAACAATTTTAGTTTTGATTTTCTTTCTTTTTTTTTTTAATTCTGTTTTACAACAATATTTAGATTTCCAGACAGAATAATGTACCATATGTCTGAGTACCACACACAGATCTCAAGTTGGTCATTGGCCACATATCTATAGGATAGGCCCAGATGAATACCATGGTTCCTGGACTTCCAAACAAAAGACAAAATCTTCAGTGGGAAAAGAATAGGCCTTGTTTTGATTTACATGACACAGGAATGTGGCTCTGACTGGTGGAGAGGTGAGTGTTAGAGGTTACAATTCCTTCTCATGTGTTGTTTTCTTTAGATTTATGGTAGTGTCATCATAACATATGGCAGAGTTGTTTTCTTCTGGGTTTGTTTTCACATTTTTAAGGGACTGTTTCAAAGTCAGCACTGTCAAATGACATGTTTGGAAACGTATGAGCTTGCAGCAGTATCTTGGGAATTGTGATAGAGCTTGTGCTTCTTACTTTTGTTAAATTGTGCTTTTAGTTCCTGTGCGTTTTCTTCACTCTAGAACTGTATTTCAGGCGTTTTTTGTTCCCTCGATGGTCTGTACTGTGAAACTGAAAAGGGAACAAAGCCCATTCATTTTTCCCTGACATCCCACTTCGGTGTGTCATCAGTGTGACTGTAGCAGAACCCCACTGCAGTGGTTTCTGGTCCTCTGCAGGCTGCACATGTGTGCAGATGGAATGCAGCCTCTACCTTATTGTGCTGCTCAAGCTTGGAATTGAGCTTTAAACCTGCAAGCTTAGATGATTTTTCTACTTTAAATCCTCTGACCTTTTAAGCCTGCATACTCAGCTTACAAAGCTTGAATCATCATGTGCCTTTACTTTGTGGGCTTGTTTCCAAAATAAATGTTTTTTTTTTTTTTCTTTTTTCTACTTTTTAATGGCTATGGAACTTTTCCTAAATTAAGAATATCATAGTCACAGACCGCTGAGGCTGGAAAGGACCTCTGGAGCTCACCTAATCCAAGTGTCAGTGTTGAACTAGACTGGGTTGCTAAGGGCTTTGTGTAGTTGAGTCTTGAAAATGAGCAAAATTCCCCAGTCCCTGCAGCAATCTCTCTAGTGCATATTTGTCCCCAGAGTGATTTTTACTCACTTCATTTCTGTTCAGAACTTCCTGTGCTTCAGTTTGCACTGGTGGTTTCTCACTTCTCTTTGGTTGCCCCCAGTAAAGCCCCGTCTCCCACTTCTCCGTAGCCTCACAGAAACAGCAAGGCCCCTGCTGGCCATTTCTGCAATTGAACAAGTCCAGTTCCTTCATCTCTCTGCGTAGATCCCATGTTTCAGTCCCTTGAGACACTGGCATCCTTCCCTGGACTTGCTCCAATTCGTGAACATCTTTCTTGTTTGTAGGAGGAGAACTTGGTGCAGTATTATTGCCATCTGTAAAGTACTGCTAAAAATAATGGTACTAAGAAATTTTTTAGCTTGGTAGGTAATAGAGCATTGGAACAAAGAGAGCATTTTAAGGATTGTGTTTAACTTGCAACAGGTTGGTTATGGCTGTAGAGAATTCTGGTTTCACAAGGTAAATTTTGTTAAACTGCATTATTAATTTTGTTCTTTGTACTTAACATCCTTAGAAAAAGAACCGACTAAGCTTTGGACCTCTAGTTAATTCTCTGTTTTGATAAACAAAGCTATAAACTTCGTTCAAGCTGTCCAATATCTTTGGAGAATAGGCAGTTTTAAAAGACTATCAATTTCATATACTGTGGATGTAGATCAGGACGTCTGTATAGCTGTACAGATACAATAAATACTTACTTGAAATCAAGTGTCTTCATTGAAATGATAAATTTTATTTTGCAAGACTCAGTGGTACAACTAAATGGGGTAGATGAAACAGAATTTTCTTTAAATTTGCTTTAAATCCTTCTTGCCAAGTTCTCTTAGGTTTGATCTCTGGCCTTGTCACAGAGTGCTGATGCTTTTGTCTGGGAAGTTTGACCATGGCAGTTGAAGAATGTAGGGAACTCTGTGCTGGATGCACGGCAATCTAGGCAGCAGATGGCAAAATTGTGGGGGCTGGCTTTAATGCAATGAGCTTAGACTCGTGAAGAAATTAGACATTGCAGCTTGGTTATTGTTCAGTCTATGAAAGGGCAACAGAAAGAAAGGACCAAATGGATTTTGCCAAGATTCCATGCACTTTTAAGAGCATTTTTAAACTTGTTTCTCCTTTCTGACTGTTCTTGCTTGGTAAAACTCTGCCACAGGTGATGAATAGGAGATGGTTGTTTGCATTTCTCATGCAGTAGCTTATCTGAGATATCCTCACGTGAGCTTCCCATCCTGGCTGGTGCAGCTTCAGCCCTTGCTGTCCCCAGCTGCCTTCAGGCACCCCCTGTGGGGTGTTGAATGAGGATCTCAGAGAGGGCTGAGGAGCCAGGATGGGATCCTGTGACAACTCAGCCCCGTGAGCAGGGACTGCTGACAGAGTGACACGGAGGAAACCCCTTACCCACCAGCAAATGCCAGGCTTTCTTTGGAGACACTCACAGCTAGAAGATAGTAAGCAAAATGATGCTCCTGTCTAAGAAACCTGCAGAAGGAAGTTGCAGAGTGAGAGTAAATATTGGAGTACATGTTCTGTCCTGAATGATTAGGTAGATAACAGAAGATAATGTCTGCTGGAGCATGTGGCCTTTTCTCCAGAGACATTTTCCTCCAGAGGGATTTGGGACTTTTTCTTCATGATTTGAGATGGAACAGGGGATGTAGTGATGTCTGCACAGTGACTGTACAATATTATGAGGTATTTGCTGCTTTTTGTGATCTTGGATTAGTCGATTTCCTAGAAGTGTATTTTTCTTTACTGAGGTTATTTTAAAAAATTCCATTAATCAAGATAACCCTCTGTGTCCTCTTCTGCTATGATAATACACAAGTAAACCTTGCACTGCAGATTTGGGTGGACCACCTTTCAGGGTGACAAGGTCTCAGTTCCATCCCTGATGACCCCTTGATGTGTGGACATTGGAAATTCACTTCAGAGATTTTTGAGTTACAGCTGGTCATTTTTTATAACAGTTGTGTTCATTGTATCCATCACTGCAAAGTTTAATTTCTGTAAAGCAATTCATTTTCCTTTATTGAAAGATGGAGCAACACTTGGTTAGCTGAGAATCTTCCCGTGTAGCCTTTTTACTTCATTATGCGAAGTTTCATTGCTGGCTGAGGCAGCCTAGAGTTTAAAGTGCTTCAGCAAATACTTGTTTGGAAGCTGTTGAGATAGAATGTCATCCATTTCGTGTTCCTTATCACAATGTTCCATTGTTTTCCATTCCTATTTATTTTTTCTTTTAACTTTTTCTTCGCTTACCTTGAACCTTTTAAAACAAAGAATTGCTTTAGGAAGCTGTTATTTCTGATAAAATCTGTGTGTTTACAAAGGTGGAGAACTCACAAGGAATAAGGCTACCAGTTTACACAAATAAACTCATTTTTTTCCCCCTTTTTTCCCTTTTATTTTTTTCCTTTTTTTCCCCTCTAATAGATAATCAGAGCTTAGCTGAGTCGACTATTCGCTTGCGTAATTTGGAATAGCTTTATTGAAATTTTGCTGAATGCTATTAGGCATTTTCAAATATTGTTGATTTTTCTTACCATATGAGTTTATACAGCCTTAACAGTGGTCTCTAGTAAAGCCTTCTGCAAGGAATATTTTTATAGCTTCACACTACTAGCAAGGAGAAAATGTATTAAAGCCTCTTGTTAATAAGCAAATGAAAATTGTTAGTATTAAATTGAGGCAACAGAGGTTCTGTGGAAGCTTTAAAGAAAGAAGGGGACTGTTTCCGAGAGTGAGATAAAATGATGTAAGTGTGGAGGGAAAAGCAGGTGGTGTTCTTGACTGAAGTGACAAATAAAGTACCTAAACCCATAACTGCTTGCATGATTTCTACATTTGATGAGTTTTGAGAATAGTCTTGTAGAGGTTTGAAAATAGCTAAGAAACTTCTTCAGCAACACGATCATCTCACAGTAGGATGAGATGTGCACAGGAGCTTTGCTGATCTCAGATTCTGGCAGAGTTCCCCTGCACAGTGTATTCATCTGTAAACAAGAAATGAAAGGCACATTCCTGATGTTTTTCTCTTGGCTGATCTTGTACCCAGTGGTACAGGTTTTGCTGTTGCCAGCAGGAGTGGAGGTGCCCAATGGGTGTAGAATTCCAGAGTGTTTTAACATAAGGAAGTGAAAAAGAATGAGGAAGGAACTGTCTTAAAATTCTTGGCATTGGACTTGCTTGGGTGCAAGAGAAATAGCAAGTCCTTTGATATTACATTTCTACAACTTGATAGCACAGTTATTTATTTAAAATCAAAATCCTTGAGTCTAATATGGAAGCACCATGCCCAGGAGCTCCTAGAGACAGCTGATGGATTAGCGTGGGTGTGAAGGAAAAGGCTTGTGGATATGGACAGTATTCAAATCCATAACTGAAACTCTAGGCATAAATGAGGCTTTTGCAAAAATGAAAAGATAAAGGAGCCTGACAAGAGAACAGAATACTGGAAAATGCTGGTGAATAATTAGATGAACTAATGGCCAAGTGTTGGTGAAAGCAAAACAGAGGGGAAATGGCTGGAGCACAACTTATGCTCCTACCAGCTTGATGTCTTGGCTCTGTGCTGGTAAGGTTAAAAATCCCATTACATTAATTAAAGGCAGCATTTTACCTAGGATTAGAATAAAAAAGGTGCATCACCAGTGGACAATTAAATAAATCAAGTTGTCACTCCTTGTATGGGCATTTAGCTCTGTCTCACTGCTATAAATGTGGATCAGTTTGATCAAGGACTTAATCAAAAATTATTTAGACAATTACTCCCTGTTTCAAAAGTATTCTCTAGTGATAGAAAACTATTATACAGAATCGTTAAAGCATGCTTAATGGCATTGTCTTCATTATACAATGATAAATTATTCTACCTTTCTTCATTAATGGCATTTAGCAGTAGATAATATTATTGTTTATTCTTTCTAGGCAGTAAAAGAGTAACAGTGTTCTTTAGGCAATTAGTTCTAGCAAACTTAGTCTTTTGAAGTGGCCAGTTTGTATTTGATCTTTAAATCGTTATCGTGAATTTGTTCAGCTATACTAATTTTAAGTAATTATATTAATTGAGACCTTGGCTTGTTGTGTCGTTTTATGGTGGCTTGATTTTCACCCCCCCCCCCTCATCTGACTGCACAGACTGCTGGAAGTATGTAGATAACAATTATACTGAGAGCAGGAAGCTGAGCACTGGAACTCAGGGTTTCAAATGTGCAGCAAACTCACTGTGTGACCTCAGGTGGGACTCTTATCCTTATGGTGTTTAACTTTTGCTGTAGAATAATACAGATTTAGCTCACAGGGCTGTTCAAAAGCCTAATAAATATCTGTAAACAGCTTTGAGTTAGTGGTGGAAATATGTTATCCCTGGGTAAAATATTTTTATATTTTTTTTCTTTTTCTGGAATGAGAGGATTGTTAAGGCCTCATCCAGAAAAGAAGGAAGAACACTCTCCGATAGGAAAAACTTTAAAACTTTGCATGGTTTTGCCTCTGTGTATCTGGGAAGAAAGGATGTCATTTCAGCCTCCTTGTGTAAGTGTTCTGCTTAGTACCACTTTGGGGGATTTTTAAGCCTTTCACCGAAAAATGAGCTTTTCTAAAGCATGGCCCCCTCTGAGTCACTGTGACACAATCCTCGTAATGGCTGCTGTAGCTTCTAGGATGGGAATCAACATGATAGTTGATGATCAGTTACTGAATTGTGTACTATCCAAACAATATTTTAGTGAAGGTAAAATAATTTTCAAGAAAAATCAACTAAATATACTCTGCGGGCTATTGAGGCACTAAGTGAATTTTGTTTGTGAACTTTGCCATTTCTCACACTCTCAGAGAGGGAAAAGCACTTGGTTTGCAGCAGCTGAACACAAAGACTTGAGTGGTTCATGCGTGCCACACTCTACCTCAGACCTGGGACACTGCAGGTGCTTTGCTGATAGTGAAATTTTTCTGGTGTGGTTTCCAAATCTGCGGTGGTCCCCAGCTTGGGAGCTGCATTAACCAGCAGCCACATTTAAGAACATTTATGACTTTGTACCTGAATTTGTCTAGCTCCTTTTTCAGCTGACCTCTGAGAAGAAAGAAACTCTCCATTTGGCCTCGGTGTCAGCTGTGATTCTGAGGCCCCTTGGGACAGGCAAGAGGCTGGGCTCACATCTACCAACCTTCTCTGCCCAATGGAAAGGGGAATAAATTCAGTGAAGAATAAGGGGTTAATCCTTAGCAGTCAGTGAATGATGGGAGACTGTTAGAACACGGTCTCGTAGCTCCTGGGCTTTTCATCAGTTCTTGATGGCATGTTATTTTCTTAATGGAATGCTATTTTCATAATAGATTTAAACAGTTCTGGGATTTATAAGAAGTTCCTGGAGTACAGAAATCTCCAAAGATAGTCTAGAAATAAAAACATGTATATTTAAATAGATAAAAATACATATATGAGATAAATATTTGGCTCAGTTCTTGATTTTGTTGTTGTGTGTACCATTTTCACTGCGCTTAGCCTGAAATAATTCCTAGAGCTTTTGTTTATTACAAGGAAAAAATAAAGCAGGTTTTGTCTGCAGTAAAGCAGAACACAGAACGCCTTTTAGCGTTGTATATCTTGTACTACTTAACTGGAATCATTCATCACAACTGTTCTGAAATAGCTATTTACCATGTCATACTAAATACATCTAATTTTCAACTTAATATAGAGTGGCTCGCTAAAATGAAAATTCATTATTTGGACAGAAAAAAAAAAAGAAAATTCAGAAGAACAGTTTATCAATGAAAAATGAGGCTACAGCAAATAGACTGTCCAAATATACTTTCATTTTTGGTGCAAATCAAAACCAGCATACTTGTCATCAACATTTTTTCATCTAACAAAGTGCACATACTATGTTGTACTTAGTGGTAGTATTTAGTTTAAAATTGCACTTTATTTATTGCCTCCTTTTTTTTAACAGGCAGCAGTGATCCAGAAGTAGAGATGTACTTTTTTACTAATATTACAATCAGAAATAAGTACAGCAGTTAAATAACCATTTAAAATTTTGCCTGAAAATTTGTACTGCACCAAAGCTAAATTGTTGCATTTTCTCATTTCAAAAATAGTTTTTGCATAAAATAATGAACAGCATTTGAATCTCTGAATCACAAGCTTATTTCCAATTGCTGCTCCTAAAAAAGAGTCCAAGCTTTTAAGTGATTTTTTTTTTTTTTATGAACAGAATGGTACACGGTGTGCTACTTCTTTAAATTAAAAAGAAAAAAAGGGAAAAAAGAAAAAGTTGTGTTTCCAACACTGCACTATTGTAATGTTTTGATTTAGTTGTGCCAGGTGATTTAGGGGCACAATGCAAATGTGAGGTGCTTTGTTTCCCTTGATCTTCTGAGTGATTCCTGGGCTCTTCGTGGCATGAGGGGCAGTTCCAATGGCCTTGTACACTGTAATCATGTCAGGATAGTTAGAAAATGCAGGAAACAAGCCCATAACTTAAGTTAGATAAATGTGTGAATCAACTTCAAATTTACAGAGAGTTTTAGCATAAGCTTTGCTGAGCCGTGAAAATTCATGTTGAGCTGTCCTTCCATGCCTCCTATTGACTTGGCTGTGCTAACGCAAAAAGAAATGGTCAATTTTTTTAAACCTCCTAAACAAAAACCTATTTTTCATTTCTCAGCTCTTCAGCTTTTTCTTCTCTTATCCTCTCTCTGCTTTTTTTCCCCACTGTCTCTCTTTTCCCTCTAGGATGTGCAGTGTTTTAATGTCCTTGGACTGCCCACAGTTACACTTAGGGTAACCCTCATTACCCCTGCTGTAGTCATGTTCAGGTAAACAGCTGCTTCATAGAAACACAGTAAATGTTATATTGAGTGAACAGTGAGTCAGAAGTGTATTACACACGTATGCCTTGGGGGGCACATGGGATCTGTGTACATCAGCAGCAAATACATGAGCTGTTTATTGCTTTAGATTGACTGCTATGGTGGGTCCATATCAGCTGAGACTGAATTCCTGGGAAACTTGACCAGCCCTTTAGCAGGCCATTATAAATAATAAATATTTTCTGAATAAACTCCTTTCTCAGCAAGTTAGACAGAGCTCCTGTGTTTCTGAAATAATTAAACCAAAACTAGATGAGAAAAACAGTTGAAGTCACTTGTTAGTGGTTGTACTGCTCTGTAGTGTAAGTGGGTCAGAATGAGCAGTATTAGTTACATCCTTTGAAATAAAAGGAATTGTTAAATCAGTTATGATTTAGGTCAATTACTCAAAATAAACTGTTCACAGAGTGCCCTTGGGACAGGCAAGTCAAAGAGTATCAGGAGTTCTGAACTCAAATTGCATCTCACCATTATTCTCTAAGCAAAGCTATCACACCTTGCCTTTCCAGGAATACATTACATAAAGATTTCACTATCTGACAGGGAAGGTGCTTAGCACTGAATTGGATCCATGTTTCATCTATTTAAGATAAGCATGAAAAAAATGTGAAACAGATTTTCTAGGAGTATTTCACAGCTTAATTAACTGTGTTTTAAGCCATGTATGGTGATACCGTTGTCTAAATTTCAAAAATGGTTTGGGCATGATGCTCTGGAACTGGTTTTTGCCTGGCTGCTTTGAGTTCATAGAAATCCCCAAAGCACAGGTGAGGAGGAGAGAAGAATCTCTGAGAATATTTCATTGTGTTTAGGTAGATGTATTTAGTTTCAGATGCTTGGGATTCTTCCTCAAGCAATGGAAAAATAAGGAAAACACAAATTAAAACTACTCTAATACATGAACATGACATTGAACAACAATTCTAGTAAAAATGTTATCATTTTATCTATAGCATTTTAAGGACCTACTAAAATTAGTAGAGTTCAAGAAATTTTTAATAGTCTGGTTTATAAAAATCAAGTTATTCACCAAATTATTCTGATGTCTGATTCTTGTAACAAGGTTTTCCTTATGAAAGATCAAAGTAAAGATCTTGGGACATTTCTACATTTATTTTCTTGTGTTAGCCAGAGTTTCTGTAGTGCAGACATTGTGCCTCACGTTCTGCACATGCAGATGACTGAGGAATATTTCCAGGCATGATCAGCAGTGGAACACTGTCTTACCATTTCCTTTTATTTTGGTATTTGTAGGGGAATTGCACAAAACTCTACAAAAGAATGGTTATTGAGGGAACAATTTCAAAAACTCTTGTCTGTCTGAGAAGATGCTTTAAGAAGCTAATGTCCTGGGTATACTCAGAAGTTTTATCTCAGTCACAGCAAATCCTTCTTTTAACTACAGTAACAAGGAATTAAATGTTCTTTCAGGAACAATAGAAATCAGGCCAGACAGCTTTAAGTTTAGCAGTCATAAAAACAAAAAGCTGTTTGTTTGTCTGAACTGACAGACAATATAGAACTCATATGGAATAACAGGCTTTGTGCTGAATAGCAGCATGAGGACTCCAAGAGAGTAACTGGCAGGTTTTGCTCAATGCTGTTGTGCATTTATCTGTTTCTGTGTTTATAATTGTAATATATTGATATCTAAATTTGATGAGAGAGTTTTAAAATGGGATTAAAGAGCCAGGCATTGTTAATCTAAATGATTGTGTGTCTCCTGAAACTTCAAGAAACTGTTTGTGCCACCAGTGTTAATATACTTTACAGTTAACGTGCTTTCCAGTTCAATAAATATCACAGGACCAAAGAATTGAAGTGAAAAATTCAGATGTAAAGGAGTCAGCATAGCCACTATATGTTCAGAGAGATGAGAAACAGGAATGTGTGTTGAATATTTCTTTTTCTTTAATCTGAAGTTATAAAACGAACCTTGACAGTTTGAAGTGCCAAATGTCTCTGCTTTTGTTTTGGCTTTTCTGTATGTGTTGTTTTGTGACTTTTTTTCCCCTCTGAAATGTTAAAAATAAATGAAAAAGAAGAAAAAAGTAAGCATGTTTACAGTTCTTATTCCTCACAGAATGCAGAGTACCTGTGGGTGGCTTAAAGCAGCTGTTTCTTGTGGTTACCTAACTTTCTTCTTTAACATACAGAAAGAAAAAAAAGCCCAAAAAACCAAAAACCACAACAAGGCTAAATGTCAAATCTAAATGAAGCCAAGAAACCTTTTCTCTAGGTCACCAGCTCCTCTGGCCAAGTACATTTATTCTCTCTTAGGGCCATAATCTGTTTCAAAGAGCATTGATTTAGCCAATACTTATGCCAGTGCTGTGACCTCTTCTCCTGCAGGTGCAAACAAGTACCACAATGAAAGGCTTGGCTGCCTTCTGCATATTTTATCATCTTTTGCTGCAGTTTGTTCCTTTGGTGGCAGAGATGGCACAAGGAATCACTGCTGAAATGCTTTGGTGGTTTAAGCAAAGCTTCTGGCCTGGGCACATTCTGTTGGGTGGGCTTGGGAGAGGGAACCTGGACTGAGAGGGGACAGGGCAAGGAAAAGGTCTTCAACCATCTCAGCTAAATTCACCCAAACCATTCCTTCACCTCCTTAGCCATGTATAGAAAAGCAGGATGTTTTGTTCCAGTTTTTGCTTGTTAGCAAATCTGAGTATTTTTCTATGTGGGAAGATATAATTTCCAGCAAAAAAATATGTCATGAGGATTTCTCAGGACTAGCACAGACCTGGGCATAGTATGCCATGAGAGAAAGACATACATACTAATACCAACTGAAAATAATTAGTACCCCAGTGGTTACTGTTTGGTGTTTGTGGGTGTTTGTGCTTACTGTATTTCTTCCTTTCTACAGTATCTTTCATTTTGCAGTTTATGCATGCTAACGATGCATATATTAACGTCTGTGTGCCACAGGAAGGGTGTCCTAATTAAGCACACTGTAAGAAACTCTCTTTCTGGTCCAGTGAACAAGAAGAGATTTAGACAGTTCTCAAGAGCTCCAAGTGCTGAGTTGCATAAACTGGCCATCTTGAGGGGTTGTGAAGAAGCTCATTCAGTCACGTTCTGGGGTGCACAAGAGCAGCCAATCCCCAGAGTGTGCTCAGGCACCCATAGCCATGCAGGAATGTCAGGGTTGGGTGGGACCTCTGGAGACACCTGATCCACCTTCAGAGCAGAGCCTTGGATTATGTTAACCTTGCTGCTGCTTATGAACACGTTGTTAAAGGATAATGTACAGCTTTGTGATGCATTAATGCTGAATAGGAATAATCTCCTCTATGGAGCTCTCTTGCATGCTTCAGTCTTAATTGCAAGCCCTCCTGCAGGAAGAATGAAAATAATTAAAGCTGGTTTGAGTCTACTTTCCTTCTGTTGCATAACAGAGACAAATATAATTCTGTCAGTTCTGTGTTGTTACCAGAGTTCATTCAGAAATCAAAAGATGACAGTGTTTTTGTTTTATCATTATTTTTTAAACTCTTTGATGATACAATAATTTAGATAGAATGCAATTATCTTACTGCATTCAATTTTTTTCTCCCCACTGATTCAGGTCAATTATTTCAATTTCTAGAGGATGCATCATGTGGGTCTTCCCTTTCTTCTCAATCTGTGCCACATTGTTCTTCAAGGACAAGTCAGGGGAAGTAGAATAAAACAAAATGTAGTGGCAGCATTGCTTACTGTTTTGTTATCCTTTCGTGGTTTTAGGTGCCAGTGACTGACCCCAAATAGAAGAGTGGCTTTTCTGGAACCACTGTTCCTGGCTCAGAATAATGGATATAAAGGACAGACGGCACCGCTCTCTGACCAGGGGCCGCTGTGGGAAGGAGTGTCGCTACACGAGTTCCTCGCTGGACAGCGAGGACTGCAGAGTGCCCACTCAGAAATCCTACAGCTCCAGCGAGACACTGAAGGCATATGATCATGACACCAGGATGCACTACGGAAATCGAGTGTCTGACCTGGTGCACAGGGAGTCAGATGAGTTTCCAAGACAAGGTATGTTTAAAGTCAGAACTGGTTTCTTTTATGGTAATCCTCGGTAGACAGTCTCTGTTCCTTGTTAAAGCATCTCAGTGTTACAAGGAGTTTTAATGAAAGAACTGTAGGAGAATGGATATTATCTTACCATTATTTCCACTGCTTTGTGCTAAATAAGAAAGTTCTTTCTTTTCTCAGAGTTCTGGTACTTTTGAAATTCACAATTTGTAAATAAGGCAAACCGAGATTCACTGATCAAAATGTCTGATAGACACAAGTGCCATGACCCTTAACCAGAGTGTGTCTTTTGCACAAATCTTGGGGTTAGCCAATGTGCTAACTTGGTATTCTGTTTCCTAGGTTAATTTTGGGAATGAGAATGGCATTTTCACCTAAATGTGACTCTCTTTAACACAGTATCTGTACTGAAAAAAACAACTAAAACACTGTTACGGTAAAAACCCCCTATAGCCAACATACATTCATTATTCTTCACGGGCCTTGGAATTCCTTTTCTGTTCTTAAATGCTGTGGAATTGAACTGTGGGACTGGGAGTGCTGGCTCCTTTTACTTCATTTTGTCACTGCTTACCCATATTGCTTACCCTTGACCTTATAAAAACTGAAAGGAGGAAACCCATCTGATTTCTTTTGTAATTGGCTGTAATACATTATCGCAGCATTGAGGCCTAGAACTAATATTTGAAATAACCTGCCTTTGTAAACTGGTAAGCAAGAGGAGTAAGCAATCTCTTTTTTTATAAAATGGTTCTTGCTAGGTCCAATGGATTAATGAATTAAAAATGTAAGTGTTTTTAGTTGAAAAACCTGTAAATGTCCACTCTACACACATAGGTTTATTTTCATTCAGGTATGTGCTTGTCTCAATAAATTGTAAGCCTCTCTGCTGAAACCATTAGTGAACATTGCTTCATAGGAGCTGTGTTTAATCATCTGGCTTACTTGTCCAAATAGCCAGATTAAATTGGCATTCAATCAACAATTAGATAAAGGCATTTGAATTAAAAGCCTTGGTTTAGTGTCAGTTGAGAATCAGGTATGGTTCATACCAGGTAAGATACAGGCAGGCTTGAGGGATAAATGTATAGGTTTTGTGCCCCTCTCAATGGAAGGTAAATCTGGTACATAATTTAAATGCAGAAACTCTACTGGTTTGTGTATGTGCTTCTTGACAGCATGTGATAGTTCTCTGCTACACATTTCTAATGTTGTAACTCAGGGAATGGGAAGTTATCTCACTTGTGGAAATCATTCAATGGAAGGTCATTCCTTATACCTGATACCCTGTCATACATCTTGTTTAAAACATTCTGACAGCAGTCAGTGTCTGTCTTCACCTTTAAATCAAACTGTCTAATAATTAATGTTGATAATTAACCCCTTGTCTAATCCCTCGTTTCTCTGACATTTGTGTGCAGACATGTGGGAGTGTTTGCATTGTGCTTGTCTGTCAAACACCCAGTTCTGTTTTCTGGGGTAATCTCTGTTCTTGGAGGATCTTTCTTTGCTTAGAGGTGTTTACCTGTGATAAAGCATCAAAGTGCACCTCGAACCTCTGAGCTACTGGAGCCATTTTCACTGCAGTTTGTTCTGCTTTACTGTACAGGAGTCATCTAAATATTACTTTTCCCTATCAGGATGATTGATGCTTCAGCTCAAGTGCCTCATTTTAGTTTGCAGGTCATTATTCAGCATTTCATAATGGTCTTTTTCTCTTGATTACTGATTTGACAACTGTTCATCCTCCCCCTGCTCTTAATGTGTTCTTATCTGCCTTCCTTATGAAGGGGAATGCAAATTGTTGGTAACTGAATTGAAACACTCAGATTTTTTTTTTTATTGTTATTTTTTCCCCTACTAGTCTGTGGTGTTGTGTCTAAATAAATAGTGTTTATTTTAGAAAGCCAAAGTAATTTTTTTGTTAGATAATGAGCAGCAACTCCTTATTTTCCTGTTTTTAAGTTAAGTTTAGAAAGCAATTTTTTTAGAAAATAAGTTGGTATGATGATTCTTTGCATTTGAAAGCTGGATATTTTTCTGACTGAACAGTTTTACCGACATGAAATTTGAGATAATGTGACAAGTAGATCCAGATTAAGATTTGGTAGCTGTTCTCACTTTCTATATTAACATTAGATGGATAAAAATGTGGTTCATATAGTAGGAAGCTCTGTTTGTTACATCTCATGCATGCAGTTTCCAGCTGCAGACATCTAGTAATTTATACACTTAAATTTATTCTAACTTTGACTGGGTGTTAGGATGGGATTCAATTCTGTAGGAAATAAACATGCTTAAAATAAATAGTCTTTAGAGGCTTTTTGTTCTTCTATTAATAAAAAGCTTGACTTTTTTTTTAAGGAATTGTAGATCTTTTCCTCAGTATTTTGTCTCTTCTATTAGAAAAGCTAAATACTTTTGACTTACTGCAAAGTATTTGGTTTTACCATGGCACTGCAACTGCTCACACAGTTGTTTTGAGCTGCTCCTGGTGGCACATTTCTGGGTTTGGAAATCTGTTAAGACAAAGTTGCACTCATTCTGTTTTTGCTTACCAAGCTTTATCAGTGAAATACTAATTAAAAAAAAACCATATTCAGAGCTCAGAAGTCTGAAACAGTTCTTGCTGTGTTGCTTTCTTATTTTCCTTAGAGGGATGAAGGTTGTTCAGACTTAAAACAAGGTTTTAACTGCTCACAGTGACTGATAGGCTGCTACTTAGAGGCTACAGCCACTCTTACAGGTGCTTGGGCTGACCAGACTTTCTCTCACTGCTCATATTTCCAATAATACCAAGATGAGATCTTTGATCATCCTGTCATCAAACCTGAGTCATCCTCAACTCTTCGGTTAAAATTAATGTATCCCTTCCAAATTCAACTGAGTTTTGGAAATTACAGTTCTAATACTTCTTTCTAGAACCTGTGACCTTTTGAAAATGAAATGTTTTGATACATAGATTTGGATTAAAGACATTAAATAAGACTTTTTCTTGTATTCTGTCTGGAGTGAGAGCACATTCTTAGTTTTCCTTTGTCGTGCAAGGTTTTTGAGTGGCATTCTGCAATCTGTTGATTTTCGTTATAGCTGTACGGTTACATAATCAAAGGAAATTGGAGAAGCTTAAGGAGGAAGCCCTTAGCATGGAATCAGATGTAGGGTAGCTTGTGTGAGAAAAGGCCTCAAGGCAACTTTCCTGTTATAGCCAGGACATATACTCACTTCTCTTGAATCAAGGCTTACTTTGGTTTTAATGGTGACCTAAGAGAAACTCCATCCCAGTGTAAAATATTTATTAGGGTGAGACAACTGCCTTCTATTTCTCCTATCTAGAAAGCACAGTCTTATTGAGAAATAAAAAAATTATAATTTGTGTACCTTATTTAATAAAGATGCTGAATAAAACTTCCTTCCCTTACCCTCTCCCTCCCCAAGTCATAAAAGATGATAAGGTTCTTATTGTTAAGTGATTTAAAAACATGAAAGCACTTTTCATCTGTGCTCTCATCTGTGGTGAAGTTGTTAATAATGGAGCAATGTAGCAGCATTACTAGACTAGCAAATAAATAAAAGTACAAACCTTTACAGCAGTCTTCTGTAAGTATGCTTTTAGGAAAGGAAAAGGTAAGAAAGTTGAACCCATACCTAACACTCCTCCTCTGATTTATACTCTAATATCAGTCAAGTGCCCTTTTGAGCTGTAATAGCAAGATGATCTGATAAACAGGAATTAAACCAAAACTTTGTGTATATTAGATCTGAGTCACAATAAAAACCAGAAGGAAGTCTCTTTAGAAGTGGATTTTCAGGGAAACATCATGGGATTGACTTTCAATCTTTTGGGTACTTCTATTTAAATATGCATAAATTGTTTTCACTTGGTATTCTGTGGATTTTGTTATTTTTTGGGGTTGGTTTGTAATGTTTGGGGGCGTGTGTTGTTTTGATTTTTTTTTTTTTCTTTTGAGCAACAAGCTCTTTGGTTTGCAAATGCTGGCTTAAATCAGTTGTGATAATCTCTTCCTTCTCACTTCCCTTTCATTCCCCTTCCATCCTATTTTTTGCCATTTTAGCACTTTATATCTTCATCCATTGTGACTTTGCTGGGCGTGGTTGGGTGCTCAGACCATCTGGACTGACCATTGAGTCAGAGTGTCTGACAGAGACTTGCTGAACAAAGGTTCATCTTCATCTCTTCTCACCTGCTGGACCAGTTAGGAAGCCGTGATGCTGACAGAGGACTCCAGTAATAATTAATAACAACAGTGCTGGCAAACACAGCACTATTCTAATGTTAATATGTATCTGTAGAATAAACAACAGCTAGACATAATATGTGAATTCTCTGTACACACAGTTTCTCTCAGGGAATAACTTTTTATTCTTGGCAGTTTCTCTCAACTGATCATTATTAAAAATCAGCATTTATTTACAGTTCAAATTAGAGACTCAGAATGAAGGGATTTCTGATGCTAATATATAAGTATATATAGATTTATGGTCCTTTTAGTTCCTTTTTTGCTCCTTTATTTAGCTTTCAAAAAGAACTTCTATTTTTACTGCTTGTCTGCTGGACTCCTCATTAGTTGATGATTAAGTTAAACTAGGTTCTTTTTCTTTTAACCATTTTCAAAGTTACATGCACATTATGTAAACTACGTATAAAAGGATAACGTCTAAAAAGTAGGTGTTATCAACATGTAGTAAGCACAGACTGAATAAAAGAAAATTTATAAAACCTCAGGTCTACTCTAAAATAGGCTTAGTAACCATTTTCATGCAAATACCTTTTCAGAAGAACTTCAAAATTAATACAAATTATGCTTTCTATACTTCATAGTTTCAAATTTCTATCAAGCAAAAAGATCCCGTGCTTCAACTAAAGTCCTGTTTGCTCGTCTTGTAGTGCTGGGGCCTGACTGAGTGTAGAACAAAACCTTTTTTTTGTGTATTTTTTTCCCCTCATCCCTTTACTCTGCTATGTAATAGAATTCTAAGACTTTGGATCCTGAAAATGATAATTTTTGATCCTATAAACCCTTCTCCATTTTCTCATACACACATGTGCACACACTCTTCTAAGAAGTTTGTAATATTTACACACATCTGTGGATGTTCTTTCTCATATTAAAATCTACTGTAAAGGGAAATAATGTACTCCATGGAGATGACATAATAATTTTATTTTTAAAAAAAGGTATTTAAAATGAAAATAATTCTTGGTTAATTCTAATAATGAAAACGGCTAACATTGAGCAAATTGTGTAAATTTTTTCCACAGTCTACGTCTTCTTTTCTTCAAAAGGATCTGCAGTTCAACGGATATTTTTTAGGATCTGGTTTCCAGCAAGAAGTGTTTGGAAGGGAGACTGATTAGTTGTAAGTGTTCTCAAACTGGAAGATACTTAGATGCTTTTCTAATCCATCTGTTAACACTGAAATGTCGGATTTAAAAAGCTTTTACATTTGATCTGGATTTGAATTGGGCATCTCTGTCCCTGCATCCAAGGCATGATCTAGAAAATTATTCTTTAGATGTAGTCCTGAATTTCCGTTAGTGAATATCATTTTGTTTCTGTGAACTTGGGAGCCCCTCTAAAGCTTGTTTTTTGGGAAAGAGACATTAGGCCATTTTCCTTCTCCTCCTCTTTTCTCATAATACAGGTAGAAAGAACTATTTAAATAAAACGGAGTTCAGCAAATATTTAACTGACAACAGCATTTATTTTGGATTATACATTGTTGAACTCTCCAGTGCCACATGTTTTTAAGGTCTGCATCTTCAAAAAAAGTAAGGAAAGGATTAGATACTTGTATTTTAGTGGAGTGTGGGGAAGATGGGTTAAACACCAGAGGGTATTCACTGCTCCAATGCACAAGTCAGTTTTCAGTTCAAATGCCTTGGGGACAGGTTTAAGGTGTGTTTTTGTTTACTCTGTAATTGTCTTTTGTGCTTTATTTTTTTCCCCCCATGTTCTTTTGAAATGTCTTACTACTATGGACTAAATTTTAGACTCAGTGGACAGCTGGTTGATCTGTGGTGATGATTGCTGTGTTTATACTTGCTCTGTCCTCCCTGTTTGTTCTCCTAATACCTTCAATGGATTTTGTGATTTTTAGAAGCTTTTAAAATACTATAGCTGGACCCAAATGCACACACTTCACACAGTAAGAAAAACATATGGAAACTTTCAAACAAACAAAAACACCACCCAAAACTCATTGTCTTCCTTCGAGAACCACAGGGGTTTTGGAATTGAGTCAAAGTGCTGATGACCAATTCATTTAAAGCCTATAAGTCAGTAGAAAAACAAAATTATAAGGAAGTATAATTGGGTAAGCAGGGCCCAGCATTTGTTCTTTTTGTTTTATATTATTTGTCTCCGGATTCAGAGTTCCAGGTCAGAGGATCTACCAGTTTTGGCCTTCTATGGAGTTGCTCATTAACTTTCATCAGATTATTTCTGCATTGATCCCAGTAATCTGTCCTTGAATTAAGCATATTCTGAAGTTCTGGAAACATCAATAGACAGAAAATCTATGATTTCCACTGATTGGCAGTGACTGTGAGAATTCAGCCTCCATGTTAAAAGCAGATGCCAGCTTCTCTCTGGGTTTTGGAAACTGGCTTCGGTTTCTAGCCATTAGGTCTGGTGATGCCCTTTTCTGTGTTCTTGAAACACCCATGATACCCAGTGTTTTTCTGTACAGATTTAATTAGATGCTGCAGTTAAGTCTGTTCTGTGAACTGTCAATCTAAGTAGAGCTCTTCAAGCATCTGCCTGTATAATGTCATCTTCTGTCATGAATTTTGACTTAGTGGTTGTTTCTAAGCCCTTTCCTACCTTTTAGTTTATCTCTAATGGAAACAAAATATGCCACAGCAATACCCTGTATGCCCCAGTGATGTGGATAGACAGGTTGAAGAGACAGTGACTTGTATGAACACTATTTCATGTTTTTACATCCAACTTCAAATTAGCTTTTGCTGGTAGCAGTCAGTTCCTGTTGAGGTGCTGATTGATCCTTTAAGGTTCTGAAATGGTTTCAGAGTCCAGATAGCTTATTAGACAAAATAGCATGCAGATATCTTTATATATTGCCTTTTTTTTTTTTTTTTTCCATGTGAGTGCTTAGCTGGAAGTGACTTACAGTGAGTGCAAAAGTACATGTCTGTGAATGTAGACCATATTGGAAACAGAGATTTACTGTCCCGAAGTGTAATGCTTACTCAGCCATCTGATGAGATTTGAGCACTAAACAGTTTGAGAGGGATGCATAAAGCTGTTTTATTACAAGATGCTGTTATGAATTGTAGCAGCTTTCCTTATGCTATGCTGCTGTTGCCAAACAAGTTGCATGAATGTAAGCAGTTTTATTTGTGATTACTTGCTTACATTTTCCTTAGAATAGTTGGGTTATAGCTGTTTGTGATTTCTGCTCCTCCACTGGTGGCAATCCCTACCTCCTGTTTAATTCAGAATGAAAAGATACCTTTTTAAAACTGTTTGGAGAAAAGCCTCTCTGAGGAACGCTACTGCTAATGTGTGAGGTGGAGTGGGGCTCAGATGTTTGTGTGTGTGGTAGAATCTAGTTAAAAAGGATGCAGAAAGCTCTGCAGTTGGCTGTTTCTTCATAATTCAGTGAAAAGTAAAGAGATTTCATTTTAGCTGAATTTAAGCCAGTCCAGAAATTAGAGAAATAAATCACTCACGTAAAGAAATGTTTTGGGAAATACAGTACTTAAGACCTATACTGTTTTCTAAACTTTAGTCAAAACCTGGATGTTACAACTGAATTTAACACTTGAAACTGTTCTTGACAGAGCAGTGAAGGCGGTTCCCGTTGTCTTGCTTATGAGCAGCTACAGTTGCTTTTGATGATACTGCTGAGCTCTGTTTTCCTGATGACAATCAAGTGTGTTCCTTATGACAATCACTACTTTAACAAAGATACTTGTTTGAAGTAGATTGCAAGAGAAGAACAGTTTGATCATCAATGCTGAAACGTCTCTTCAGTGTAGTTTGTCCAGTGTAATTCTGAATGTCAAGTCTTGGTCATCTGTTGATTGCTACGGAAGATTCTTCCTCTTAAAAAAAAAAATTGCTTGGAAGATCTTCCCAATATCTATCTGTTTTATTCTTAGCATTGCTCTTGCTATCCAAGTTCTGAGCCCAGGTATGCCTTGCCAATCCTAGTATTGTTAGACATCCTTTAGGTATGTGTCCATCACTCTCATATTCCTCCTTTCCTTATCACCTCATTATCCACTCTTAAGTTTGGAATCTTGGAGTTGCTGTTTGCTGTGTTTCTTCTCTTGGCATGTTATTCCAGTATATTCATATGTCACCTAAACCTCATGGAAATTTTCCTGTACAATGGGTTGACACTGAGCACTGCAGCTGAGGGGTTTTGGTTTGGCAGTTCCACCAGCACTTGTAGAATAGAAAGAAATGTCTAACGTTGAGGCAATTTGAACAGCTAGTTCAACTGTATTTTTTCCACTATTCCACATGAAAAAGATAAAATAGCAGGTGGTCAGTTTTTACCTAGAAGTGAGCAAGTTGTCTGCTGTCTGTGGAAACAAGTTGAAATTTTGATTATGAAACTGATATGCATAATCATATTTGATTATATGAAATGGTAAAGGCTCACTTGCAGGATGAGTCAGTTCAGTATAACTTTGTCTTCTCAAATACATTAATCAACTCAATTTGTTTAAATACTGAAGTAAAAATTATCAGTATTTTAGGTTTTGCTACTTAAGCCAGAAGCAATGTTAGTCAGATAATTAAAAAAAAAAAAAAAAAAAAAAAAAAAAAAAGACCATCATGTAGGACAAATTGCATAAATGTTATTTCTTCAAGCAAATGGCCACTCTGTGGTAGCTGGTCTAGAACTGTATACCCACTTTTTAAAATTACTTCCAGTAGAGTACTGTGTTTTAAGGATGGCAGTTCAATATGGCATATGAAATATTATAAATATAATATTAATATGTCACGTTATGTAGTTAGAGTACCAAAAAAACCTTTTATAGATGGTAGTCAATTTGATTTCATAGCAATATCTGATTTTCTTTTGAAGTTTTTTGGTCCCTAAGATAGGCATTTGAATGATATTGAAGAAAAGCTGAAATGGTACTTAGTCTCTGTGGGGGAAGTATTACCTTTGACTAAAATTATTCACAATGTGCTAAAAGTTTACCACACAAAAAGTGATTATGTGGACTTCATTCTTGCTTAGGTAATCTTACCAAAGAGAGAGGCAGAAAGAGTAGTATTAGTCACATAGTTTCTCTTTTTGGTGGGTTGGGTTTTAGTTTCTACTGTGTCTGCTAAACTTGCTGCAAATATATTTTGACAGTAATATTAAAGTCATTACAGCAAATAAAATTTTGTGTATGACTAGGCAACTAAGTGTGTGTGCTCCTATTAAGTTCGTTTCTAAATTCTTACAAAAATAAAACTCATAAGGCATTATTACCAGTATGTGCTTCAAGCACTGAATTTATAAAGTAGATGGTTAATAATATGAGGAATGATATATCACAGCTGTAATGCCATGTCTTCCAAAGTTAATGAATACTTACAATTTTCATAATGAAAAATTAAAATAAGGTTAAAGTGGTTTATAAGACTGCCTACAGATCCAGCAGAAGTCTAATTAGACGAAAGAACATTAAATTTGAGGGACTTGGAAATATATATTACCTGGTATTATATATGGACTAAAATCCTGCACTTGTATTTAGGATTGTTCAAATGTGGACGATTCAACCAGAACACAGCACAGAAAAATGAAATGGTATTTGCTCTCTGAAATCACTGTGTACACAACAGATTGTGGGTTTAGATGTCTTCAGCACTTCAGTTATGTGAGTCTCTCTTATTGACTCAGTGCAACAATCTCTCATCTGTGTTTGCCTGTTTCTTTACCATTTCTGAAGTAAAATGAGCCTTTGTGCTTGTTTTTCCTACTAACAAAGCGTAATGAAGCTTTCGTTACTGTGCCGTGGCGGCTCTGGGGCAGCTGCCACAAAGCCACGCAAATGAGGTGCTGGTTTAAGGTCTGTTTGAAAGAGGCCACTGCCTGCAGCTGGTTGGTTTTGAGAGATGGTACCACACAGGTGAGGCTCAGCTGCATTTTTAGAACTCACCCTCAAAGAAAACCTTGAACTTCCATGGTGGTGTTTGGCTTCAGAGCACAAGAAGCTGCTGTGACGTGTTCCGTGTTCCTGTCTCGGGGCAGGGGTGGGAAGTGTGAGGCACTGCTGGAAGAGGTGAAACTGCCTTCTCTTCCTACAGGTGTTTGCCCAGGCGGGAGCTGGGAAGACTGACAACATAGAAACTGAGATGAGCATTGTGATACTGCACTTCCCTGAACTTGTTTTTCCGTTTTGTGTAATGCAGAGTGACTGTAATTGAGAGTGTATTTGGAATAACCTGCCTTTGTGGTTATCAAATATGTCAGCTTTGCTTTTCACGTTTGTTTGTCAGGTTTGTAACTCTTATAAGCTGTTATTGCACGACAGACTCCTCCATCTTAATTTCAGTCTCTTAAATTCATCTTCTTCCTTCATTTTTTTGACAGCATAACAATGTTACACCTTGATCCCAGTGTATCTATCCCACAGGGGGTTTGCTGTGTGGTGTTTTTTGTGGCCATCGCTACACTAGCAGAACAGTTCTTGTTAACAAAATTCCTCTGAAATATTGTTTTAGAGTGGATTTTTTGTTGATCTCTTTTCTCATTACATCTACAACTTGCAAAAGCATAATGGAATAGAATGTATCTCGTTTTTCTCCAGCATCTCTCTTACTCCTGAGGATTTCAGTATCCAGTTTAAGGAACTGTATACGAAAAACTGTTTCAGAAGTGTGGCAACTTATTCTCTTAACCATACAGATGTGATGTTTATATAACAGAAACTTTGGCATTTCAAAACATGATGATGATCTCTAGAATAAGATGGCAAAGGAAGAACTTGGAATAAACAGAATGACGTGAGAGAATAAAGAAACCTGAAGTTGAGGTGATTTTTACAGTTGTAATATTGTGTTGTAAGATATAAAAATATTGATTAAGAGTACTGATTCAGTTATTTAATCTAAAGTATCCATTTGCTCAACTGTGGAGTAGTGAAGAATAGAGATTTAATTTAGATTCAATTTTTTTCCTGAAAATTTTGATTTTTTGTATCATATGGTTTTGAATTAGAATTTAATTAAAATTTAATTTAAATTTAATTTAAATTATTTTAATTACCCCACCATCATGGTTTTTTGTATCCTTATTGTTTATAGTTGGAGCGGGTGAAGTTGATAATCCTTTTCATAGAATGGTTTGGATTGGAGGGGACATTAAAACCATCTCCTTCCAAGTCCCCTGCCACCAGACCAGGTTGCTCATACTCCATCCAACCTGGCCTCAGAAATTTCCGTGGAAGGGAACCACAGCTTCCCTGGGCAACCTTTCTATTTAGAAGAAGAGGGAGTGACCATTCCAGATAATAGAGAAAATACAGTTCTTAGTGTTTGCCAGGCATGGGAAAGACTTGTTTACTTGTGTTTGCACCAGGGATGTACAAACCAATAAATGGCTCAAACTGATGGAGATTTACCTTAGATCCTCTTCAGGTGGTGGAAATAACGTGCTGCAAGAGAGGAGTTACGCTCGCATATCAAAAAATGCTGCTGCAGAGATGCAGAGTAAATTTCCACAAACGATTGAATAAATTAAGCCCCTGGACACGTTTATGGTACTGTTTTCAAAACAGAAATTAAAATCCATGTCTCTGGAGGTCGTATGACTACTTAGCAGGGAAACAGACTCAATGTTCTTGGTAGCGTCAGTGAATACCAAATACGCTTTTTAAAAAATAAGATGTATTGTACCTCATATGTTCACTACATTTAGCAGTATAATTTGCTTAATGCTCTGCAATATTTCTGAAAAAAAAAGCCAAATTGTTTGGCTTGAATTCATCTTGTTCATATGTAATAAGATGACTAAAGTAAGTACTTCATTTATTTTTTGCTCTTGTAAGGGAATGTCTTACAGAGATGATGCATCTCAGAGGCCTTTATCACTTCATCTTTCAAGACAGAGAATGAAGTTGTGCTAAATCTCTGCACAAACTTTACTTCCTACAGCCTTTTTACTGAAAGGTGTTTTTCTGTAGTCAGCAGCTCCAAGAACTGAGTTCTGTGGTTTGGTCCTGCACTTGGTCTTTGGCAGACACAAACCTCCCCATGAAAGAACCAAAAGAAAACTTTTAGCAGGGTGAGCAGCTAAAGGAAGAAGTAGACCCTGTTGCATGAGAGGGCACACTGTGATTTCTTATCATTTAACTTCCTCCTGTTCCACTTATAAGCATTTTTCTACGGACTATCTTAAATTCCTTGTGACTCCAGGTTGTAAATTAACATACGGCATAATCTGAAATGCAGATGAGGGGAGAGAGGGCACTTGTGGAAAGTGGCTTCTTGTCTTACTGTCAAGGAGACTGTTATGCTTGAAGTTTTATATTTCTGCTGAAATCCACAGATATTTTTGGATATGCAGGTGGTAGAGTGTGTCTGTCAAATTTTCTATTTTTTTTTTTTCTTTCAATGAATTCTTTGCAAGAATCTTGGCAAAATATTTTGAATGCATTTGTGGGGTTTTTTCCTTTTTTCCTTCTATATTCACTGTTCAATTACACCTTTTTTTGGATTTTCTTATCTCAGTGGTCCTTTCTTAAAGACTTCTAAGATGTGTAGAAGGATACTGGTAAATAAAGACTTGTAAAATCACAGAAAAAAAAAATAAATCTAGTGAATTTAGTAGAAGTGACAGTATCTTCTGTGTTGAAAAGGCAGAGTAAGTTTTGAGATGTAAGGATTGACGTGGAAGAGAGTTACCAAGATAAAGAGAAGATGAACAAGGCTGGTCAGGAATAGTGCTGAAAGAGGCTAAAGAAAAAAAGATGTCATTGTGGGCTTTTCGGTGCCAGCTCTGGGCAGAAGCAGCAAGAAGAGAGAGCATTACTAGAACTTTAGGAATGAGCTCTTATCTAAATCAATATTATACTGAGATACAAAAAAAAAGTATACCGGGGTACCTGAGTTTATTGGAGGCAGAGTCAGTGTACGGTGCTTCATTCATTGCTCAGACTGTGCTGAGCACACCAGGCAGTGTTTGCACAGCCCTGGATGGATTTGGAATTGTGCTTGTGGCGTCATCTTTCCCCACCTAAATTTTCCTTTTTCCCCACAGTCTGTATTTGTCGTGTGTGACTGAACTCTGAGAGACTGGAGCTTGAAGTGCTATGCTGATGCAGGGCCCCCTGCCTATTTTAATTCTTTTTCCTTCTAATAATTAACCCTTGATTATACATATATACCAGCCATGGTACATCTGAGTTCTCAGTAAAAAGCTGTCACTTTATTTTTTAGCATTTTCATTATGACATCGTTAATGCTTGATTACAATGATTTTGGGTGTGTTTGGCCACCACTACTTCCCATGGATTTGAATTCTCACTTTACAGTTTTCTGATGTTGGGGCTGTGTTAAAGCAAATGTCATTTTCCTAATGGGAAGTGAAATTTCATGTCAGGAGGACATGCATGTGCTGAGCTTGGCTTTATTTCTTCCATAAGAATGTAATATTTTATTCTTCTAGATAGTGTCATATATATTCATACCATAGTTTTATGTATATAATTGCATTTTCTATTTATTTTATATAGACATCATTCTTACCTGCAGAAAGCAACTGTTATTGTATTTTCTGACAATGAGCATTTACTTACTGAGAAAATAATTTTTACTTTCAGAGCTTTTCGATTAGAAAGGAAGAAAAGCAAACTGATTATTATGAACTATAAAATTATTCAGTACTGAATACCAGTAGATAATCCAGGGCACTTTAAGATGCAGTTCTTTTTTCATCTATTTAACAGGCCTCTAAATGATAATGAACTTGTCTTGATGTGCATGTTAATTTGTGGTGAAAGCTGGTAAATGAGAAGTTACCCAAGATTTAAAGTCTAAGAAAAACAACTTGAAATGCCTCTGCTTCATCCTTTATGTAGCTAAAAATGTTATAAAATGGAAGAAGACAGAGGTGAAATGCTTATGAGTGAAAAATGTCTCGATTTTAAGTAATTCATAGGTTTTTTTTCCCAAAGAGAACAAAAGCTAAGATTATATGTGTCATTCTGATGTACCAAATCCTATTGAAATAATTGAGATGTTTGGGTTTTGTTATTTTTTTGTCTTACTCTAACTCACATATTATGCCAGTGGGATAAATTATGTTGGTTCATTCCCATTTTACAGACAAAGTGCATGAGAAAAAAGATTAAGTGAGTTGCTCAGGGGCATGAATAACATTGTGAGCTGAAAAAAGCAAAAAAATCTTTGCACTTAGATTAGTAATCCATTTTTATTTGTATTAGCTAATATTTCCACTGTTGTTTTTTTCCTTCCCTTTCTGTTGTCTGTGTAGCATGTATTCTTAACTAATCAGAAATTATTTTATGAGCTTCTCTGATTAGTGAAACTTCGAGCCATCAATCACAAGGGAGAGTTCCACTTCAGTTAATTCCATGTGTCTTGTCTCCATCTAATTTTCTGGTATTTCTGGAAAATACATATTGCCTTTATCCATCACAAAAACGTAATAATAATTTAGAAAAATAAAGATTAGAGTGCCTTATTTGTTGCTACAAAATAGAATTAAAAAATATGAAGGTGAAGTCAAAGACATGCTTTTCCTGGGTTTTATTAACACAGGAATTACCCCTGTTCAAGCAGTTTGACAGCTTTATTAATATAATTTATTTAATAAAGATGTCTGAAACTGCTGGATTGGGGAGAACAAAAGACAGTCAAAGAAATAGGGAAGGTAGGCATCAAGAGAGACAATAGTGAAGGCTCAATGAGGGCTCTCAAACCTTAGATATGAGATGTGAAATAAATGGGAGAAGGGAAAAAGAGGAAATACGACCTGAATTTGCAAAAATTTTTGAGTGAGTCATCTAACTTTGACTTACACGTGTGAATAACATCTCAGAAGTCAGTGATAACCATGTTATCACTGACTTTATTTCATTGTGAATCCAAGTTTATTATCTCCCTAGGGTGACTCCTAGAAAAATGTCAATAGTACTTGACTGAGCATGTTTGGAGACTTTGCTTTTTTGGCTAAACCCAGGATTCACTATGGAGGATCTTTTCCAGAGACAGAATTCTTTATTGATTCTCTGAGTGTTACTCTGAAAATTGACCACAGTCTTCATGACAGTGGCACTCTCTTACTTGTGGGTGTCCTGTGGTGCCAAGAGATCTAATAATAAATCAGTTTTCCATTAGGAAAAGGCCAGAGGTGAAGTGCAGCCCCTGAGAAGCACATGGATCTCCTTGCTTCATGAGGAAAGAAAAGAGGCCATGTTTACCATGGCATGGATATGGCCCCCTTCACACTGGGAAGGTCTGGCACAAGATTTTCACCCACTCTTGGTCTGTCTCAGAGGAATTTTTGTCATAATAGTCAATGAGTTCCTTCATGGTTGAAGTGCACAAGAAAAAATATGTTTGGAGTGTGCTGTTGTGGTCACTTGATTCTTTCTAATACTGTTATTGATAGCAATTTAGATTTCTTGTACCAGTATAATTTGCAGTTCAATGAGCAACTTTTGTAGTGTTCAGCAAAAAAATGAAGTAGCTGAGTCTTCTAGATGGGCTTATTCAGATTATACTATCCTTCTAAGCACTGTAAAAAAAAAAAAACCTGAAACAAGATGATTTTCTGGTTTTCTGAAATTCAGGGTACATCTCCCTGTCAAAAAGAAACATTCCTTTTAGAAGCTTATGGAGCCAACCTTGATTTAAAACATGAAGTTTGAGTTTGTTTTTGTCCTTCTTTGGTCAATAATCCTTCTCTCTTCTGATCTGTTACGTGGAGGGTAATGGTAGGAATCTCTTCTCTGTGTGGTACTTCAGTATATTCACAAAGCATGACATAGCTAAAATATGGGCTAAATATGCATGTATGGATTATATGTGTGGTGGCCAGTCTGATCTGTCTGTGGGGAGGAGTTTCCTTGTCCATCCATTTATATTGAGAAAGCAAGAATATATGAGTTATCCTCAGGTAACTTTTCAGCATTTGATAAAGTCTTTAGAATTCATGGAACTTTAGAAAAAATGCATGCAAGAAGTATTTTAAAATCCAGGTAATTTGAAATGTTCATGGTTAAACAAAAACACCCCATTCATACGTAATCCAATTAATTTAAAAAAATGTTCATAGAAGTTGAAACATTTTACATGGAGACAGTGCTTGTAATTATCAGTGCCACCAAGAAAATTAAAGTATAGGTGTATCTAAATGAAGACAGTGAGGAGAAAAAAAAAAAATCATAGGAGTTTAAAATAGTAGTTAAACTGCATTAATTCACTTTGTGGACACTCTTATTCATTATTTTGGTGACCTTACTTCAGTTTCATTAGTTCATTTTTGGTAGTCATTACATCAAAGTAAAGCTATTACATTTCTAAAAATCAGTGTTTGTATAGGTATACTTAGTAGTTTAATCTTTACTTTTTAACTTTTTGGGGTTTGTGCACTTAAACTCTAGCCCAGATACATTCATACAGATAATCAAGTTTATAAAGATCCTGGTTGTCAAACGTTCCAAGGCAGCAATTCCATGCACACGTCCCAACAGAAGTCAGGCTCCCATTCCCCTGTAACAGTTGTGGCTGCGACTGTTTGGCTACAGAACTGGTCTGGTGTCACAGGGTGGGGGCCAAATATTTGTTCGGGTGCTTGCAAATAATAATGAAATGTGTTCTGAGTAACTAAATGTCCAATAAGTAATCACTTTAATGGCACTGCTCCATGAAGGGGATATGTTCTGACACATTTTATGTGACTTTTGATGATGATTTTTTTTTTATTCAGAACATATATTACAAAACTGAAATCTAAGTCAGAGTTCTTTGTCATGCCCATTATATTGTAATTTACCATTAATTTCTCTTTTAGCCTGAAAAAAAAAAGCTTGTTACTCTCAGTTTGGAGGTGCCATTAACAAATTCAGGTCCAAGGGTCACTGCCTCTTTTCAATTCCTGTACATGAAGAAGAAGGAGTCAAAGCACATCTGATCCAGTCTACATAAGTTAGGACTTTTGTGTAAAACAGTTGTAGGTTCACAGCAGCCATTAGCTTGCTCTTCCCTAGCCAGGAAACTTTGTCCCAGAGAAGGTCAGGCTGTCGTAGGAGGGTGCAGAAGTCAACTTTATAGTTTAATACTGACCTCCCTCTCTTTTCTGTCTTGAACCATCCTCTTCATGATGTGTGGTATCATATAAGTGGTATGTTGTGGCTCATTTTTTATGTTTCTGCTGAACTGGACCAAGAGACTGGAATTATGTAGCTGCTTTTTTTCCAGCGTTTCTTCTGCTGGAATTGTGTTTTCCTTGTGTTTACAGTTTTTTGATGCACAGGGCAAGGGCCGTTTCAGTCCAGGTGAATGTGATGTAGCTGTTCACAAAGTGACTGTTTCTGCACCATGCTGCCTTTAAAATGGATGTTCGGAATTTAGCTGAAATGTGACCTTTGAGTAATGGTTAATCTGAGTAAAAATTAATCTAATGGATATTTTTTCATACCAGGGTTTCTTTTAATTCTGAAGCAGGAGGGAAGGTTTGCACAGTGCTTGGTAAGTTTCCTCCCCCACTTGAAAGGATTGCAGGTTAAACGGGAAGGGAGCCAACTCCTGGTTTCATGTCGTTGCAATTTCAACTGGACTGTTCCTGTCAGGTTATAGCAGATATTGTCATACGTAAATGGATTCAAATCAAATAGAAATTACTTTAGATTTTTTTTTATATGGGTGTAATTCACAAAGCTGAGTCCCTATAAAATCCTATTAAATTCTGAAGTCTTTTTTTTCACATGTACTGATACATAGAGCATTACAAGCCTTCATTTTTTTTTTGTAATGGGAAAATGTTTGGGGAGATAAAACCATAAGCTGTAACTGATCAAATGCTGGCAGATGAGGATTTTGTTTCCTAGTTGATTCACCTCCCTGTCCTTTTTTTAGGCTTGAGAAATCACTTAGAGGTGGCTTGAGAGTAGAATATGGCTCACTGATAGGGAGGATTTTGTGGAATTTATGGTGAGAAACTGAAAATGTGCTTCAACAAGTGAGAAAAAACAAGGGGAGTAAGGAGAGGAGACTGAGGTGTGGGAGCAGATGTGTTTTTACTTGGGTCCATCCAACCATTAATAAGCTCAGATTTGAGTCCTACTGGACTTTAATTAATAGCCCTCTGCTGGGAAACATAGACTCACTAAACCAGTGGTTAGGAATTCCAAAGAAAAAGAGCTAATCTGACAAGTATTATCTCTACAGGCATACAGAGAAATAAATGCTTTGTTGTAAGAAATACACTCTAACTGATCTGTGACTTTCCTTGCTAAAGCAACAGCCTAGGGAGGTTATTTTTGACTCTCAAAATGAGTGCTGTACTATCATTGCTGCTCTCTGTGCTGCAGCTCACAAGGCTTGTTTCCTAATGTAATTTTACCTATAGAAGAAATTGAGTAAGCTGTTCTTGAAGTTAGCATCATGGAATGAAACAGATATGATCTGGGATTTCGTAGTGTTACCAGGGTTTACCTATAGTAGGAAAAAAATCAGAATACTTGGTAATTTCATCTTGATGAAATCTCTACCACTGAGTCTTGACTAGTAAACACATAATACTCTATTTTTGTAACTGAAGATGGTGTTCTGCCTGCCTGGCTTTACAGCTCAAGTAAGGCAGGACTCTGGGTAGGCTATATTGACTATAACTGTATCATGCACATGAGATGAAGGAAATTCACCCCTATATGCTTATTCTTTTACAATACCTTTAAAATTCTTTTAAGAGGAGAAAAGATTGAATTTATTCTATTAAGAAATTGCGTAGTGTATTTTCTCTTTGTGCTTTCTTTTTGCAGAATATTTTCCCTGTGCTTTTTCATATTTAGAACATGTCTGAGTTGGAAATGGAAGCCTAAAGGTTTTTCTGACAAATTGCTGAGGTCTATTAATTTGTATGGTTCGTTTGTGCTCTCCATAGTCAAGCAGAATTTGCTGGTGCATACTTTGATTGTGTCGGAAATGCAGTTTTATTTTAAAGTGATATCTAGCCCCTGTAATATTTTTTTCTATCAGTGTCAATGTATTTGGAAGACTGAGTCCCTGTAAGGTTGAAAAGAGTCACTTCAGGAAATAAAAATGAATTGTATGTGAGGAGTTTGTGAAGAGAAGCTTCAGTGGCTGGTGAAGGCTCTTACAGGAGTACTGAGGGGAGGAGAGGAGCTGTTTAATGCCAGCTCTTCCTGTAGCCTGTCAATTTATTCATGCAGTGGACCTTGCAAGCCCAATCCACAGATGCTATTTTCTGCTCCTTACTGAATAAAACTCAGTGCTGGGTCCTGAGTGTAAAGATTAATTAGTCAGTGAGTGTTAAAGGTCTGTTAAAGCCATTATGGTGTGTGTCCACAGAGACAAATAGGGGCTATAAAACACTGTGTTCGAAACCTAATTTTACATGTGTATTTTTCATTAATAATAATGATGGTAGTAATAATTATGGTCTTTTCATTCTGAAAGCTCTCCAAGGACTAAATGCATAGTGCAGTGCATACCTTGTAGGAAGGATCATGCTTTCCATCACTGAAATGCAGGCTGTCAGAAGGCAGCCTTCGAGTGATGTGGAGCTCAGGCTGTTGTTGGCCATTGCTCAGCTGTGCAGTGCAGCTCCTCCAAAGAAGCTTCTTGTGTCCAAAACTAATTGTTTCCTGAGCTGAGGGGCTAAAATGTGTATGTCACTGTTGAAAATGGCAATCAAAGAAATGTGTACAGTTATCTGTATTCTACCTTTTTTTTTTTGTTTGTTTGACTTCACAAACATATCCTTCCATTTGGTTGCCAGCTTTCAAATAAGCTTGGACTTACAACATTGTTGAATGCTTGACTTTTTATCAGAAATTTTTAGCTAAGATAATAATTTTTAGCAATTGGCATAAATGGGAAGAATTTTTTTGTAAATATAAACATATGCATGAGTTGAAAATACTCTTGCTCATTTCTCAGGACTAAGCTGCAACTGAAAATGGACATCAGCATTACCAGCACCTTCAAAAGTGAAATGTTCCCCTTTGCATATTTTGCAGAGCTCTGTGGGGTTTAGTGGCATTTTTTGTGTATATTTTTGGTTTTTGGAAAACCGGTGAAGCTTAAGGGAACTGAGATGAGTGAACTATCAGATAAACACTTAAAACTGTTCCAGCATGCAAATCTAGAATTGATTATAATACTTGTAAGAGTATTCCTTCTTTTCTTAGAATGAGACTTAAGCAGGGAAGGAAGCCGCTATAGATGTTCCCAAAATTTGGGTTTGTTTACCCCATTATGTCCAGCTATGGGGTAATTGTTTGATTAACACAACCCTAATTTACAAAACTGACTATATATATTCTCTATCTGGTTACAAATGAAGAAAATTGTCAACATGATTGGAAGGGAACTTCCTGTTCTAGTTTGGACACTTGCTTTGTACAGTGTTTTCATCACAGTGCCATACTTGGATCAGAAGATGCCAAGATATATTAGATCTGAAATACAGAAGAAAAAAAGATTGTGTTTTTCATGTAAAAGCAATGGACTGTCAGGTCAGATTCCCATTGTTTTTGTCAGAATGCTTTCCAGACTCCTTGTTACGCACTGACATCTTAGAAAATCTAAAATATTTGCTGTTTCCGTCCAGCAGTGGAGGGAAGAACTTGCATTCATCAGTGTGTGCAGAAGTGTTCTGGGGTTTCTTCCTCTCTTTGAGGTTGTCTAACTCCTGCAGTGTTTAAGGGAAGTTGTAGCGGGTTCGGTTTGTAACCGGGCGGAAACACCAATTTTGTGTAGTGGTTTGGTCCAAAATACTCATTACTGTTTATCTTCTGTGAGATAAGAATTAGCAGAAATGCAAAGCAGGCACCAAACTTGAAAGAATATAAAGAAGTTTATTAACAGACCTAGAAGAGGAAGAAAAAAAAAATTATACCACACCTTCAGAACTCTCCTCCTCCCTCCACCTTCCTCCCTTCTCCCACTGACAATGTAGAAAGACAACCCTTAAGATGTTCAGTCTGTTACCACTTCCATAATAACCTTGTTCAGCCCATTTAGAAAGAGAAGTCTCTTCTTGCTCGTGCTATGAAAACATTATCACAACGAGACAGCCGCCCACTTCCAAATAACTTTGTTCAGTCCATTTAGGAAGAGGAGTCTCTCTGCTCGCATGCGAGTCCCTTCCCCCGACTTGCAGCTTTTCCCACAACTGCTTTTGAGGGTCCACTCTTGAAGTTTTTTGGGGTACAATTTTAAGGTTGAGCCATTCAGAAACAAAAGTTCTCTTCACCCATCTCTGGGAGCATTTCATCTTTAAGAACAGAGGCCCTTCTCCTTCCCTGGGAGCAAAGGGTCTTCCTCATCTTTAGGACTATCTCTGGGAGCATCTCTAGGAACTGAGGTTTTCTCCTTTCCCATTTGGAGCAAAAGTCCTCATTGCTTCCATCTCTTCCTGTTCAAATTTCTCATGAAATTACAGCTGCGTCAGCATCTGCCTATCAGTACAGGCTCTTTTGCTCACAAGTTGAATGCTCCACCCCCCATGCCTTCATGAAATTACAATGGGTTCTCTGGTATATCATAGCTTCACAACAGAATTTCAGCTTTAAGCATCTCCTCTCTCTCTTCCCTCAGGTTTTCAGCTCTTCACAGCACTAAAAGGGTTAATCTCACCTAGGCCTTGCAGCTGGAATGTTGCTTATCGCTGTTGGTCATCTGACCTCTGCCAGACAGCGGTGCCGCTTTGCTGAAATCTTGGCAGCACTGGAGGGGGAGGGGAGGCACTCCGGCTGCTCACAGCCCTGCTGGGGGGGTTCCGCAGGTGGAACAGGGCCCATCGGCTCCAGGATGGCCGTGGCCCGGCCCAGCCTGGCCCGAGCAGGGCCTGGGCCGGGCCCGCTGGCCCCCACACGGGGCCCGCAGCCACCTGTCCCAGCGCCGGAAACGAGAGAGAGCTTGGGGGCGAGTTTGTCTATTCTTAAGTGTGGATCACAGAGGCGGTCACAACTTTAAGTGGCTTAAAGAATTGTCCATATTCAAACTGGCCAGCTGATAGGTTCTGTCAGGTCATGGGGAAAGCTGTAAGCACTCCTTTGCGAGAACATCACTTCTGAGACTATGCTTGCTAACCTATGACAGAAGTCTTGTTCCTTCAGGGGAACAGTAAGCTGTTGTTTCAGCTGTTGTGTTGGTGTCAAACCTGAGAAGCACAGAAAAGAAGTGGAAAGATGTTGATTTGTTGAACAGGCTTCCAGCACAACGATGACTGAAAAAAAATGGATAGAGATGATGATTGTTTTAGTGTCTATGTTACACGAAACTATGGTGCAGCAAGAAAAGGTTATTCTTGGAGAGAGGTTGAAGAGGGAAAAAGAAATAGCAACTTAGTTGCTCTTGCCAGATTTCTAACTACAATTGATAGATAACCAGTTATGTTTTGGAACCTTCATGAACAGTCATTCTAGAGGCTTCAAGAATTTAGCACTCTCGCCAAAGAAATCAAATTAATCCCTCACTTTAGCAATGCATTTATATTAGCCAGTGAATGAATGAAGTCAAAGGGCTAATAGATCTAGTGAGCAAAATACTTGCCTTTCAGCTGCAGGTCAAGCAGCAATTGCAGATCTCTGAGGAGCTCTTATCCCAGAGACAACTTGGTTTCCGTGTGCTGAAGTGACTGACAGAGTCAAGGGTGTGACTGGCAGCTGTGCTTGTTCACCTCATCAGAATACCTAATGCTGCTTGAAGCCCTATCCAAACATTTCCCATCTTGTAATGAAAGCTCAGTAACTGTGGTGTAATCTCGTAAAATAACATTAGTTTATAGAAACATGTTTTATTTTAAGATAGTTATCATCAAAAAAAGTCTTTATTTTAGGCCCTAGTTCATTTTTGAAGTAAGTAACTTTGCACATATGTGTAATATTAATTGTGTAGGAATTGTGAGGGCTGCAGAAGGTCTTGTGAAGACTGAGTAATTCAGAATATTTTAATGTCTTATTTGCCTTTTATTTGGCAATCCATCAACACTACACTGGAATAATACGTGTGAAAATTAATACTTGGGTGCAACAGTTATTTCAGATATGTGCCAACGTACATAGTTAGTTCTGCGTATGTTAATGATTCTTCACAAATATTCAAAATAGTTACAAACAGTTGTAATTAGGGCAAAAATTTATAATTTACATAGGGCAGTCCATAATCAAAAATTTTAAAATGGGAGAATGCCTGTTAATAGTCATAAGCTTTGATTTCGTTTTCGGCTTTTTCAAGCACTTGCCCATTTTGCTCTACATTTGTTGCAATTCATGTTTTTGTATTTTGATGTAAATTTTCATTGCTTATCAGTGATTAGAGAAGCCAGTGCAGTCCATTAAGATGTCTGAGAAGAGCGCTCACCATGTAGCAGGGTCAGAACGTGTTTGCAATTTGCAAACAATAAGTAACAACAGTAAAAGTTTTTAATGAGAAACATTTCAGAGGGAAAAATAATGTCTGAGTGATCTCAGTGACTGAAGATTGAGAAGAGGCAGTGATGTTCTTTGTAGATGGAGGGCAATACCACATTGTGGCTTTTTCATCATCCTAAGCTTCTAAATCTCCCTTTCAGTCTTTTGCTGCAAAATTAGACTTTAATGTTTCATTATTTACATGTAATATGAATTCAGCTCTTTTAATATTTAGTCTTCTCTCCATTTCATTGTTTTACTCTGTGCTTTTTATAGATATTAGCCTTTTATTTTTATTGGCAAAATAATAAAAAAAAAAGAGTGCATTTTGAACACCACAAATTAAACTAATTTTTTACTGTTGCCTTTTAAATCTTAATGATGTATGTATTATTGTATAAATCATGTGAATGGCTCATGTAGCACACTAATAATAGCACTTCCACTAACAGAAAAAAGCCAAGTTGTGAGTGGTGGATCTTGTATACTTTATGTATGATTATTTCATAGGGAGTAGAGACTAACAAAAGCCAGTAACGATGTATAATTTAATGCATACAGCATGGCTAGCAAATAAAGTGCCAGAAGTTGCATCTTAATTCAGGCAGATATTTTCCTTCTAAAAACCTCCACAAATACTACAAATGCAGGTTGTGAATATAACGTTGTGAATGTAACATTGTAGGGTAGCAATTTATTGCACCGTAGTTTTGTGTATGGCACTACTGATCAGCAGTTTCACTGTAGTGGCTTAAAGCTCAACTTTTATTTGAATAGACATTTTGTGGAATAGCAATGACCAACAATTACATAGTTTTTGTCATTTTCATGTGGGTATCATTTATTAACAGCAATATCCAAATTAGCATTTCAGAGGTTTTTCAGGCTAGATGGTTTTAACTGCTCCTTCTCACATGAAAGTCTTAATTTCCTTCACAGCACGGACCTATGAACTGTAGGAAATGACTGTGGGGGTCTGTACCTGATAAATCTGCCTACTAATGAGGGTCATAGCAATGTGGAATTCCTTGCGGTGGGAGCATCCTTGGCAGCCCCCTCTGGCCCCAAGGCGTGGCGTGTCCAGAGGGCAGAGCTGGGCAGGAGGGGCTCTGTGCCGGCCGTGCAGGAGGGGCAGTTCTGCTGGAGCTCCTTGTGCCAACACCTGAGGGAAGGGAAGGTGCCAGGCTCCGAGCTGGAGTAGCCCAAGCCACAAGGGCTCACCCTTGTTCCTCGTGAAGCTCCACCAGGAAACAGCTGTTCCTGGCTGGCTGGGGATGGAGCTGCTGCTGCCCAGGTTCACAGAGGGGGCCTGGGGATGGGCACAGGACAGTGCCCAGCTCAGCACAAGTTCTTGTGGCTCTGGGAGCTCTCCTTTGTGGTCCTGTGTTACCGTGTCCGTGCTAATGAGCTAAAATGGACATCTCGGGTTTGACCTCCTTTAACAGGGTTAGATGCTGGGGCCTGTTCATGGCTTTGGAGTCAATCTTTGACATGTGTCACAGTTGTTAAGGTAGGTATTAATATAAAATATTACATTTGTGTAGCGTTCAACTTTCCTGTAGCTGTCTGTCAGAAAGTTCTGAAGTGGATTTCGTTAAAGACTCCCCGTCTCCTGAGGAAAAGGGGATAAGGCAGTGTGTCCCTGGACAGGATCTATGACTCATTATGTCAATCAAATTCCACTTCAGAGGGGAATAAAGAGATTTGTATCTCAAAGCTGTGCATAACGACTTCTTGGCTTTTCATTTCATATTTATGAGCGGTTTACTTTGAAGTGTTTATCAGGCAATACGCAGAAACATGAGAGAGCATTGCCTGAAACCATGTTCAAGTGTCTAATCTGTTAAATGCTTGCTGAGCAGGCTAGTTCATCAGTGCATGCAATGCAAAAAAGAGAGGAAAAAAATAAACTTTCTGGGGTTTTGAAGCAGAATCTTTATATTAACAATATAAAAAGGATTAATAATGCCAGGCATTTTGAAATAAATGTAATATATGAAACTTACAAAAGTTGGTTACGTTCTGTGTTAAGTAGATAAATAGTTCTTTGCTTGAAAGGAACCTTGACAGTACTTAATACCAAAACTATACAGTGCCACATCTGCTCTTAAGACAGGCGTATACAGTATCCACAGGATTCTCACTGCTAATTTTGAAGGCTTGGGGCATTCATAAGAGAAGGCTGGTGTAGGTTTCTTTTTCCCCTCTAAAAAGGGCATTTCCTGATAACAGGAATGTTAAAAGCTGATTAAAAAAAACAAAAAAAACCCCAAAGCAGTGGTATTAGTATGCAATGGAATCAAATTTTGAGCAGTATTACCCATTTGCTGTGTGCTGTGCCTTCAGTGGGTCTCTGAAGAGGCAAGTATTGTTAAATAGGTCAAAAATTAAACCCCATAATTTTAGGTAAAATGGAAACAAAATGGCAGTGTTTTTCTCATTTTCCTATAGCTACAGTGGGTTCGTTAGAAGAGACCATAATGCCTCCTGGTGCTTGTTCCAGTTTCCTATTCACAGGTTTTCTGCTACCAGTGCACTCAAGTCAGATTGTACTAAATCTGGCTGGATGTGACTGGTCCAGGGAACCCTGTGAGGGGGAGGCACAGGCACTGCAGCCCCAGCCTGCAAACCCCCCCAGCAGTTCTGATGTGCATGTGGGCAGGGCAGTGTTTTACCTGGGTGAGCACTTCCTCAGGGCTTGTGGTCCATGCTGTCTGTGCATTTAATTTGGAAAGCACTTCACTTCCAAACTCATTTTCAAACATCTTCATACATATAAGTAATATTAAGAAGGGTCAACAGGAATATCATTAGTTTGGTGCTTGATTTTTACCAAAAATGCTTTAAACAAAAGAAGTATCTTTTCCACCTACAGAGAACATATTTGACTTTGAATGGCTTGATTTGTGGGTTCCTGCTTTGGACTTCTTAAAGTTATCCCTAAAATGACTTAGACACCACAGCTAGTCTCAACTGTACACTTGTGATTATTTTAACTATAGATTTCTGCTTTGACTTTCCAGGTCAGAAATCCTTGGAAACTTTTGGATTGTTCACTTTTCTGGATTGAGGGTTCTTTCCTCAGGCTTTCCTGTTCAACGATGAAATGGCTCTCTCCTTGATTTTATTTCCATGCACATTGTTCACCAAATTCCCAGTTTAAAATGAACGAACAAACAAAAAAAAACTATGCAAAAAAAGACACCAAAGCCCTATAAAACTTATTCTGCGTTCAGTTCCCATAACAAAAGTAAGTTGTAGAAGAACTTTAATCCAAGGGTAGTTTTGTGACATGTATCCCTGTTCTCTGTTCTGAAGTCTTTAAAGAGATAACAAAAAAGAAAATAGAACAAGCAAATGCCTTTGAGAGCCACAAATCTGAAATTTAAATAGAGGTGTTGGCAAGCTTTAATATGCTTAGCCGAATCAGAGTTCATCAGTCTGAAAGTGATGGATAAATCTGTGAGTATCCAGAGCCTGTCATGGTGGCTTAAGCCACCTGCAGCCACCGGCCAGCTTAGCTCATGTGCCCTATCACACCGGTAATTAAGAACACATTTTTTTCCGATAAGACAGTGACTGCAAGGCCACAGGCAGGAGATGTCCAACAGTACCAGACAGTGCTGCTGTCAGTATTCACATCATGGGTAGAGAGTCTGGGAGCAGAATGGACAAACCCTCATCCAAGGCATCCTGTAAGCAGCAGAGAGGAGTGGGTTTTTCCCATCCGTATTCTCCAGTGCTGTCCTTACAGACTCCATACTGCCTTTCAAAGAAACCCTGATTTTAGGTTCAGAACTGCCTGTGAGTCCCATGTTACCAAAAGGGAATTGCATGAACTAGCCTAAAATGCTTCTTTGCAAAATGTTGGTAGGCTAAAAAGTGTGAGCTAGTGGGAGGATTAATGAATAATCCAATCTAATCTCTCTCTTGTTAAATCCGAAGAGTTCTTTAATTGGAGTCTTCAGACTCAATAATGATGATGATGATAAATAAAAAATAATGTAATCGTATGATACCTAGGCATACTTGACCTTTATCAGTGAGATGTGAATTTATCATTTCACCTGATCTGCAAGGCACTTATGAAGCAAGTAAAGGCACTTAGCAATTGAGATGACGTGTGTGTCAAAAATAGTCAGATAACACGGCCTACCCTGTAACTCTGTTTCAAACCAACTGAATTTTGGTCTGGTTTTGTAGTATTTGCTGGATTATCTTTTTAAAATAATGCCTCACAAAGATTTTGGGGTTAGGCTGAAATTTTTTTAATGCAGAACTAAGTGACAGACAAGTACAGTGTTTTTTTAATTACAGCTGGTTCTTGTGTAGAATATTTGATCTAGTGGGGGAAAATCATTCTTTTTAAAGTCAGTTTGTGAAAATCAGGGTCAACGTTTTCCCATACATAAAAGATTATTTGACAAAATTGTTGTTCTAATTGAGATATCTTGATAGTTCCTCTTCAGAGAATTGCACGCTGCCACCTGTTAAGCTCAATGCAAAGTGATGGTAGGAGCTTGACTTGCTCTTCGGCACACTTGCATGTCCCTCTATTATTAACCAATAAAGTCAGTGCTGGCAGTCCTTCAAATCTTAGACAAAAGTGGAAGGGAAGGGACAACAGAAGTGCAGCAACTGGCCCTATTATTCCAATGGAGTTTTATAAAACAAAGATGTAGTTTCAGACAGCAAAATATTTGAATAAACAGAATCTATAACCTATTTACAACATAACACAAATCTTCTCTGATCATTGATGAAGGGAGAAGTAGTCTAAGTTAAAACACTTGTACTGAAATTCTAGACCACTGGAACGGAGAGAAGTGTAGATGAAATACAGAAACAGTTTGCAGTAACCAAGGGGAGCTGTGGTGCTGAGGTGGGAAAAGAACCTTGGAACAGCCCGTGCCTGCCAGCACCGCTGCCGAGTGCAACAGGCTGAAATCATGGTGTTGAACTTGGGTACACAGGGACCAGGAAAAGAAAATCAGAATAGCAGCATGTTGTGAGTGTGTGGAAAACACCACAAGGTAGGGAAGGAAAAGAGGTCCATGGGACCAGGTCATATTTCTTCCTTCCACAGTTCCTCAGATGCCTGGCCAGACCGGTGAGTTCCAGCAATGGAGCTGGTGGGTGTGCAGTGCTGTTGCCGTAGCCCTGCAGCTGCTGGATGTGCAGCAAGGCAATTCACTGCATTTCTTTGTGCAGTGTGCAAACAATAGTCATTGGTAGAATGAAAGAAATCCTGTATTAAGGGTGTGTATTTCATCTGTAGCAAAGTTCAGGACTGAGAGTGATCTAGATCGGTGCCAACTGATGCATTCATAATACCACAACTGACTGGCCAATGAAAATAATTAATTATTTAGCTAGGATTAAAAATGAAAAGCTGAAAGCAGTTTATAATTCAGTCAAATAAATACAGATGTTTCCTGATCTTCTTGTATAATGAAGGCAAGTGGTGAATAAAAGAAAATGTGGTTGTTAGTAGGTAAAGTTCTCAAAGAGCTTCATCTGTTTCTCTTGATACCTGATTGTAAGATATTTACCTTTTACTCTGAAATTATAGTGCTCAAATGATTCTAATTTCATTATTCTCTAAGTTTGGCATGAAGTTTATGTGGATTTTTTGAATATGCTTTTTCAATTCATGTGGTTCTCAGTTTAAAATGTTTGATTTTTTTGGGAAGCTCTTAATTTTAGGTGTATTCTTTTCTCAGTCGTCAAAGTAATTCATATTGGTCTACTGATGGTGCTCCTAGTAGGATTAGAAATGCAGAGTTAAAGGCTGGCATCTCTGTCATTTCTAAAACTGTTAGGAGCAACAGCATTCAGAATATAAACACATGTTCTCAGCCAAATAATGGTTTAAACTTTTTATTCTACTGTACAGGTTACAATTTACATTACCATTATTTCTAAGTGACATGGTATTTACAGTGAAGAAGCACCTTGTGACTAAAGAGCTGACAGCTGCTAGTGCTCAGAAATCTTTATATGTGCCTGGGGACCTTCATAAAATATAGAGTATCTGTGTTCCTAGCTTGTGAAGCAAGGTATAGAGAAACAATTAAGATTTTGTCTGTGTTGACAGCTGATTCAGGTTTTTTGAGAGTTCCCAATTAAACAGTTATGGAAGTATGAAAGCTTATTACCTGTGGCTTCCACTGTTTCTTAAGAGCACAGTTAATTTATCAAATCATGAACAGCAGTTTATTTTTTGTTACCTTTTAAATCTTGATTTAAGGGTATAAAAATAAGAAAAAGGCTTTTCATTAATTCAGCAAAGTATCAACAGCTCATTTATCCCCTGGTTGTTTACTACAGATTTTTGTAGAGCTTTTTCTTAATAATTGAACTCAGTTTAGTGTATCAGTGAAGATAAACAGCCATACAGTGATTTTATCAAAAAAGTACTTTATATGTGTGTGTATATATATAGTCAACTGGAAACCAAGGAGAACTCACTGTCCTTTTCTGACATAACTGTAAAAACTTTAACTACAGGAGACCTAAATCTTTTGAGCTAGACTAGAATGAAAATGACCTTTTTTTAGCGGTGAAAACTTGTGACTTTGAGTTTTGTGGGACCATGGTGTGGTTATTATACTGCTTTGTGCCAAATGAGCCTAAGTGTGCATTGCAAACATGGGTAGTCAATACAGATACTAATTGGTAGCTCTTCTCTATTGGGATTGCACTTCATACTTTCCTTATATTGTCTTTAAAACTTACTACTCTTCAAAGTTTGCATTTTCCATGGAGCTGCAGTTGTTATTCCTTCATAGGAAAATACTGTGCTTGTGTGACAGGAGATAGTATCAGGTGTTGAGCAGGTTAGTTAACATAAAAAAGCAAATTGAAAATCATTCTTTCTGTGTTCTTTATGCTAGCTGTCACTTTAAGTACACAAAAATTCCTAATCTCTTCATGTGTTTCTGGGATGGATTTTATTTAGAAATTCACTATCTCTTAAAAGGGAACAGGCATTTAACAAAATTATTCCATAGTATGATCCATTTTGGGGCTCTAGCCCTTTTTCATAAGATTCTATTATAAAACTCCAAACAAACAAAAAAACCCAAACACCACCTCCAAAACCCACTATTACTTCGATGGCGTTTGGACTGGAGATGGGGAATTTACAAGAACTTCATTACTTGCCATGAGGCTTCGCATTCTGTTCTTTCTCTGCTGCTTGTAAAGGAAAAAGTCACAGGAACTGAATTTCAGTGTCTTGGGGTTGTTTGGGTTTGTTTGGAGACTGGACAGGGAGTCTCTGACCTGTTCTAAGATGGGTGCTGGAGAAAATCCCTCACGTTGCCTTCAGTGACTGTTGTGTTGGTTAAACCAAAGTATCTCCATGCTTTGAATCGGAGATTCCACGTCTGGGAGTCTTTCCCCTCTATCTGTCTGTGCATCTCTGCTGAAATACAATAGAATTCCTGGGGTCTGAGTGCAGGAGTGCTGGAAGCTCTCAGGTGTGCCCAGGAGCTGCTGCCTGCTGCTGGCCTGAGGGTCAGCTCTGAGCAGGGCTTTCCCAGTGTTCTGCTGCCTGACAGGGAATAATAGGGGAGGCTCAGCCTGGAATTTTCTTTCTGCTGGCACTTAATCAGTGAGGAGGAGGAGAAGAAGTGTGTCCAGGGAGAGCACGGAGAGACAAAGCACAGAGGAGAGCAGAGCAATTGCTTACAGAATTGCGTACATCTGTCTTCTACAGGTTTGAGAATGGACAGTCAGTAGGAATAGCACATCTCTTTATAATAAATGAAACAGTACTTCCTTTACCATTCCTCAGAGCTTGGAAAAGTTGGAAAGATTGGCTAGGAAACTAAATTGTTAGCCTGAAGAGTTGCATTTCAATGTGGACTGTGTGGGGTAGATAATAGCCTTGTTTCCCACCTAGCTCCATCCTCTTGTCCTCTCAAATCTGATTTTGTCTTTAATCAACATCAGCACTTGAGGAGAAAGCAATAAATGCATACTTTCCCTAAGCCAGCATATCATCAAAATCAAGTTCATCACCCTAAGGTGATGCCAGAAGTACTGTGGGTGGGATAGAGTGGAAAAGGCCCTGACTCTGTGTAAGAACACTCAGCAGTAGCTGAAACCTCAGTCCTGTAGCAGCTGCAGTGAAGAAGATCAACAAAAGCCAAAAGCGTGGGCATCTCAGAGTCAGAAAGAAGCAAGGCAGATTATAAAGGACTATTAAAGAACGCTTCTGTCATTGATGGGAGAAGCTAGGAAATGAACTTTACATTCAAACCGCGTGTTGCAATGTGCACAAACATTTCTGTTTGCTGCTTCTAGTCAGTTTGCTGCTTCTAGTCAGTTCGCTGCAGAAGGGACCAAGGCAGACTGAATTTCTAAAGAATTGAGCAAAATAAAGTCTGCATCAAAGGTTTTTAAACCTCTTCCAGAGACCTCTTCTTTTAGACCTCTTCTTTTTAGACCTCTTCCAGAGATTGGACCTAAATTGTGATACTCCTGCCAGCAAAGTCATTATAGCTCTGAACATAACAAAAACTTGAAAAAGGATGAGATATCTTAAATAGATATATTTTTGTTATTCTTACTTTCTGTAATTGATTGTAGTAGCAAAGACTGTGAGTGATATTTATCCTTTTGATTTTAGACTTAGCCTAGTCTTGAACTTGATGTTGTGTTGAAGGCAAATTTATCTTATCTGTGCATTACTGGTTTCAAAAATCTTCTTCTGAGGCATCTTGTAGCAATCACAGCTGGATTAGATTAATCTTCAGAAAGGCAATTCATGCAGTTTGTAATGACCCAAATGAGACCTCTGCCTAGGGGTTAGGTGAAAGTAACCTTTGCTTAAATGGTGAGGCTTTCTAGGCTTAGCAGGGATAATGAGTACAGTAGTACATCATTGAATTCAACACATTTAATAGGTGTTTATATCCTAAATAACTGAAACAGTAAATTTCTGTACAAGGAAGTGCACTGAGGAGATAATAGAAGTAATGTCCTCATTTAAAGGAAAGCATCTATTCTATTGAGAGACTATTCACAGCGTGTAGATTATGGGCAATGATGATCAAGTACATAACATTATATTACACTTCTAAACTAGAATACTGCTGATCTATTTTTGTATGAGAGATTATGTTCACCTTAAGGGAGCAGCTGGTTTTAACTGCCTTTCTTTAATGAAAATCATCTAGTGGTTTCTGCAGGTGGAGATGAAGGGACTGGGGATGGAGACCACTAAGTTCTGTTTCACATGAAAAAGGAGAAACCTTGTGACTTTCTATTTTTGGTTCTGTGTTCTTTAAGAGAAAGAAGTTTCTTTCTTTTCCATCAATAAGGATCTGATGTTATTTATCTCCTTTCACTTAGTGTCACCGGCAAGGTAGTAGATGCTACAAGAGTCTGAAAGAAAGTTTTCAGTGTGCAAGAATGGATTCTGCCTGCACATTTCAGCCCTGCTTTGCAAGTGACATCTCAGGGAAGTGCAGTTCAGTTCCTCTCAGCTCCATGCAAGCCCCAGGTGTAGAGGGCACTGTCTCACACTGCAAGAAGCCACCCTTGCCTGTCTGCTCGTGCTGGCAGTGCAGTTTGGCTCGTGGCCCAGTGTTCTCTCTATGGACACACAGCAGAGCAGTCTGACTGGCCAGGGCATGGCAAACAGTGGGACTGCTGCCCCTCTGCCTTCACTTGTCCCCTATGAGGTCTTGCTGTGCCTGAGCTCCCAATATCACTTAGAGCTATAAGGATGGTTCTCCTTGAAGGAGACACTAAACCTTAACCCCGGGCCAGGCTGTGCCTGCGTTTCCTCACTCCATAAGTGCTATAGTTTGTACTGGCACTGGGCAAGGAGGGCTGTGTTGTTCTTGCTGAACTTTGTCACCAGGATTCCACATGGAGTATTCTGGCAGGCTGAGTGGATATGAAATGACTGAGGTATTTTTTCATCTTTTGTGAGACTTCATCTTCAAAGTGCTAGTAGGGTGCCCAAAGGAGGGCAGCCAGGATGGGGAAGGGCTTTGAGGGGAAGCTAAGCTGTGTGAGGAGCCACTGAGGGCACTTGGTCTGTACAGCTGGAAAAGAGGACAATGAGGAGAGACCTCACTCAGAACACAGCAGGATACAGCTTTCTTGTGAGGGGAAGAGGAGAGGCAAACACTGATCTCTTCTCTCTGGTGACCAGTGGCAGGACCCGTGGGAATGGCCTGAAGTTGTGTCAGGGGAGGTTTAGGTTGGATATCAGGAAAAGATTCTTTACCCAGAGCATGGTTGGGCACAGGACCAGGCTCCTCAAGGAAGTGGCCACAGCACCAACCTGACAGAGTTCAAGAGGTGTTTGGACAATACTCTCAGGCACAGGGTGTGGTGGTTGGAATGTCCTGTGCAGGGCCAGGAGTTGGAATCTATGATCTGTGTGGGTCCCTTCCAATTCAGCATATTCTCTGATTCTGTGCATGCAGATTTTATTTATCCTCTGTGTGACTGTACGGGGATGGTCTACTGATGCCATTAATACATTAATGGGCAATACTGGCTGAGTAAATGAGAGAGGAATATGTTAGTTGAAGCAGTTCATTGTTCAGGACATGTGGGCTGCTTCCTTTTAGGAAAACAAGGCATGTAGGAGAACATGGTCCAGATCAAGAAAAGGTCTAGAGAATATAACTGTAGTATTTCCATCTTCCTTTCCTCAGATTTGACAGTAAATTAAGGGTTTTGAAGGTATCAGGAATTATAAATATAGAGATACATTTCTATATATTTGGATGTAAAATACATATCTGAAAACCTATCCAAGGACAAGTTATTCTGCTGCTATATGCTGCCTTACAGAACAGTCTCAAATAATATTTTGCAGAAGCAAATGCCAAAAGTTAGTATATTAAACTAATTTAAAATCTACTAGAGAAGAACATGTCTTTACTAGACAGGGAAATTTCTAGAATATTTCATGTCTACCATCAGGTCATAAGACTATAAAGGGATTTCTGAGAAGCAGCGTAGAAAATCCTTTCCCAGAGGTTCAGGAGCTGATTCCATTTGTGCTCTTGATATGATCCACTTCTCAATTTTTTAAAATTTGGTCAGTTACTGAAAAATGCCAAGTTCCCAGATAATAAAACTCAAATGGGTGAATGAGTTTTGTGAATACTGTATTTCACTTTCAGTGCCTTTACCATTTTCCTCAGACAAATAAAGTAAGAACAGGATGCTAATCAAAGTGAAATCATCTGGGCTTGTATGGGCTGTTAAAATCCACAGAATATCATCAAAATGTCTTACTGCGTATGTATAACAGCTTGATTAAGCTAATATAGTCATAATTTGTGTGTGTTTGTAGACATGCCACCAGCAAACAAGAAAATTTGAAAAACTTCATTTTCACAATGAGTTTAGCAATTTTAACATGTAGCTGAAGTCAACATGTACTCTACCTGGGGGGCAGGGGGCTACTAAGCTTCAGTTCAGTCCATTTTTTATATTTATTTTGGTTTGATTTTGACCTTTTTATTAATAAGTCTAAGGTTAATTTGCTAACATGTCTGAAGCAAAATTCTAATCAGTCAAACTGTTTTTGTTAAATGTCTTCTACTAAAATTGCACATGATTAAAGTTTACATTTTCCTTAAAAGTAGCTTTATCTGTCATGCTAGAGCTCTTTACTTATTATAAAAAGAAAAGCAAAAAATCTCTAGACTGAAATGCACTTGAGAAGCTCGTTTTTAGGACTGTTGAGTTCCCTGATTTTGACTAAACCCCTAAATTTCTGATTGCTATGTTAAACATTAGAAGGCAGGTAAAATATGCTCCTAACTAGAAGGGTTCGGGTTAATTTGGTGTTGATGGAAGCGAGTTGGCTTTTTTAATGTCAGCCTTTTTATATTCTTTTTACCTCTTGCCACTAAATGCTTCATTTCTTGAGAAGCATTGTCTGGTGATAGTTCTTTACCTTGGGCTGTGGCCACTGTCTTGCTGCTGGCCTGTTTGCTGACCTCAGGGTGACAGAGCCACACCCAAGCCTGGTCATTGCTGGCTGAGGATGTAAGTCAGGCTTCCAGAAGAAATCCATCCCCTTCCTTTAACAGATGAGCTCTAGGAATAAATTTTAAGTGGGGCCCAGTTTTACTTTGTACATGTGTGCATACACCCCTTATCCAAAAAGTGCTTTGGCTGTTAGAGATGAGAGTGGAGAGAGCTGATACAGGAACGTGAACCAGATCGATTTAAAAGTCTATGAGCTTTCCTGGCTAATCTGTGAAAGAAGTTCTAATTTAAAAAAAAAAAAATCTAGTTACCTTCTTTATTAATAGAAGACACTTATTTGTGTGTTTTATTTAGTGTATGAACTTCCATTGTAGAGCTTCATTCTGAGAAATATATAAAGGAAGAAGAGAAAATATAAACTGATTTTGGATGAAGTAAGACTACTGTTTTAGAAACACAGACCCCAGATCTGGTTTCCCTGTGAATTAAGAAATTAATTAAATAATTGGCAGTTATATTGCCAGCAACTTCAGTCTGGTTTTTGTTTTTAGCCCAATGTAATGAAGCTCAAATTACTTTGCTTTATGAAATCTTTGAAAGAATTAGAGAGCAGTGAATATTTCCTTTTATTTTTTTACTGCCCTGTTACTATAGGAAACAAGTACATAAGCAGAAATCAGGCAGCAACTCTGGACTTTCTGAGAACCTTGGGGGACTCTGTGTGCTTTAAAAATGTATAAGATTTTTTCCGCTGAGTCGTTATTAACTGCTAAAGGTCATGTGTTCTGACATTGTCTCAGAAAGTTTGCCTTTAAACCAAATGACCTCCTGATTTTGGTCTTGATGTGTTCTTTCTTCTGGAATACAGGAATAAAGGTAGAAAACAGTTACAATGTAAGGTCTGTCTTGGTTTCTTTAGCAGATATTAAATTACCAATTGCACCAAATGTAAATATAAAATTGGTGACAAAGTTTCATGTTACTTCACTGATGGATTTGCATTCTTGCTCTATCTCTGTGAAAGAGATGTGTATGTGAAAATGAGCTTCATTAAAATAATTTCTCTTTTTGAGTAATCGAATGCACAACTTCAAAGCTCATGGTCTGTCCTACAAATACAAGGTTAGATACACACTAAAGCAGGTCATGCCATTAGCACTTGTCATGAGGTTGATATTAATCACACACCTAAGTGATTAATTATTTGGGGTGAAAATAGTAACCTAAATTTTAGAGACCTTTCCTACCTTTGTTTTGTATATTTCATCCATTTTAGATACATTCAATATTTTTAAGGTTAAGTCTTGCTAGACCAGTGCACCAGAGATCTCTGTAAGTAATTCATTGGTATACAGCAGAACTGAGCAAAATTTAAAAGGTCTGGTATTTTCAAGCTGAAAATAAATCTCCTAGCTTTTAAATTACTTAATTTTTTTTTTTTTTTTGGTGTGTGTCCTTCTAGGAACAAACTTCACCCTCGCAGAACTAGGGATCTGTGAGCCCTCTCCCCACCGAAGCGGCTACTGCTCAGACATAGGAATTCTCCACCAAGGCTATTCCTTGAGCACGGGCTCTGACGCCGACTCGGACACCGAGGGAGGGATGTCTCCGGAGCATGCCATCAGGCTGTGGGGCAGAGGCATCAAATCCAGGAGAAGTTCCGGCCTGTCAAGCCGTGAGAACTCGGCTCTCACGCTTACCGACTCCGACAACGAGAATAAGTCAGACGAGGAGAATGGTAGGCCTTTTCCTTCTGTACATTTCTAACCTACAAGTGTGAGAATGTGAGCGTACTTAAAAACACATGAGTCTTCTTTTAAAGGTGAAGTTTGCACTTTCTCAGTTTGACTAATGCTGGTTTTTAACGTGTTTTGGGTTTTTTTAGCATCACTCTCAGGAAACTATTATATGTGCATCATATTATAGGTATTATGTTTGATCTTACAATTTACTTTTCATGCCATAATCTGTCACAGAAGTTTGTACTCCGAGTATCTTAAATTAAATTAATGATGAGAAGCAGAAAGAAATTTCCAAAGAGAAATAGTTTTTATATGTGATTTTTCTACACAGCTTGAAGTAATATTAATAATGCAGAATGTGCTGGTAGCTGTAACACTGATGCTAATTCGTAAAAATCAGATTTAATTTTATGTATTTTTTTCCATGGTTCTGGAGTTGTAAAAACAATTGTTTTGGTCTTTTATTACTGGTATTGGGGGGCTTTTAGAAAGCAAATCTATGCATCGGACTGAGGCACAACACTTGGGTTTGGTGCAGTTTATTAAGGTCACAGGAATGAGACTTTGGGCACAGCACCAATCATGTGTGACCTTAGCACAGCTTGGCAGTGGTAGAGTCTGAGTTTCCTGTGTTCAGCACTGTCCTCTCAGGTGCACATAAACAGAGTCAAGTTCTTCATATAGATCACCTTAAAGTTCTTACCTGGGGAATTTTCTGCCCTCACATAGGTTTAAATTGAACTCAAGAGGGAAAACAGTAGAAAAGGATTTGCAGGAATTTGTCCTCTATCCTATATGGTGATGAAAGTGCAAACTCAGTTTAGTTAAAATAGAAACTAGGGGGTTTGGATCTTCTCATCCTGAGGAGGTGAAGAGGAACCCTCCCTAAGATCATGCCCTCAGAGCAACTGTTCCAGCAGCTGATACCAGCCTGTGACATCAGCTCTCTGCTAAGCATATTGTGATAATATTCTGTTTGATACATGTTGGGTGCCACTCAGAAGAGGATTTTTGTAGGTGTTTATTTTGGGCTCCTCCTGTACTTACTGGCAGTTGTCTTGGTTTCAGCAAAGCGGGTGTGCCAGGCTCTGGAAACACAAGCAACTGCTTGTCAAAGCAAACAGGGCAAAACCAAATTACAGTTTATATAGATAGAAAGAACAGCAAAGTGTAATTATTTTGTTTGTAACACCAGTCTTTTTTGTTGTTGATTTAAATTGAATCTTCAAGTAATATATCCTCTCCATAGGCATAGCAGGATACATTTCTTCATCAAAACCAAGGAGAGAATGTGCATTTACTAATAATGGTTTGTACAAGGAAGTCCATATTTTAATTATTTATGACTGGTTACTTGATTTTTCCTTTTAGTAATAACTTTCACAGAAAATATGACAACTTGTATTGATTTTAGTACAGTTTTGTTAAGGCTTCTGAGTATAATTTCAAATAAAAAGCCTGACTAATAGAATTCTGCCGTTATGGAATGATTGGGCTTCAATGCTGTAGCAGGAATTCACTTCTCTGAAGGTGGTTGTCTCCATTTCAGTAGCAGCAGTGTGTCACACCTTTTGTCTAAGAAAACATAGTCTCAGAACCTACTTCTATACACACTGTCACAGACTGGTAAAAGAATGAGTCTGTTCACTTGTTTCTCATTGACCTCCCTATAAGAAGTGAATTATTATGTAATTGAAAATACAGTGCAGTGAATCCATTTTGCATATTTCTAACAATGGTGTTATTAGGAGAAAGAAAAACACGATCAAACAGCAAGCAAGTAACAAACCAGGATGTGGAATTAATTTTGGGTTTCTGTGAGAAGGGTTTCTGTGTTGATTTAGAAGGTTTGGTTGATTTAAAAAAACATCATGTGAGCATGAAGCAACTGTTGTATACACAGAGGTGTTAACTTCAGTAAACTTTTTAGCCTTACTCTCTCACAAATCCTGGTTAGCTCAAAAATCAATGCTTCTTCACATCACTGATTTTATGAAGTTTTGGGATGCATTATCATATAGATTGACAGTTGCCCCACTGGTTCAGCACCACAGTGTGGACACTTACAAAGCCATCATTAATTTCTCACACTTGTGCCCAGCAGTGGTTTCCTACATAATAAACACTGTGTCCTTCAGAAGAAGATCAATAACCTGCTAGGTGCTCATCTTGAGAGGAAGTAACAAGAATCTATATTTCATGAGAAATTTGTGCTCTGATATGGTTTCATATTTTCAGGATACCAGCATAAAGCAAGACATTACTTGGTATGAGACTTTACCCATTTATGCCGAGCAATTTTAGAGGGAACTCATGATGCTTAGACCTCTCAATTTATTGAAAGTACTGTTAAAGCTTTTTTCCTGATACAGCTCAAGTGTTATGAAAGAGTAGTTCAACTCCAAAAGATGATTTTTTTTTCAAATATTGAGGTGCTATCACAATTTCAACTTAAAAAAACCCCCAACCAACCAAACAGACCATACCTCTTGCCTTTTTTTTGTATCAATAAATCTATTTTGTCATTTTTAGTACATCTCCAAGCAGCACAGAAGAAGCTTAATTTCTAAAAATTGCTCCCATTCAAATCCATTCACAAAGCTTGTGACTATTTTCTGTGCTTGTAGATTTAGTATGATTTAATTTTATCATAAACCAGAATGCTGTGAACCTTGAAATATTATCAGGCTTGGAATGCTTACAGATAAATTGAAATAATGGAAACTCATTAAGTTCCATGTTTTACTTGGTATACTGAAATTCTTCCGAACAAAACACCTACTGATATTTTAAAAACACTTTTATTTTCAGAAGTCTGATTAGGCTCTAAATTCTTACTGTATCTCGTAGCTTTTGCTACTGTCTAGATGTGGCCATCTCTTCTTTACACAAGTCAGTTGTGAATATGTAACATAAATCTGTCATCAGATTGTTACTCAACATGATGTACTGAGTTGTGGGATTTAAGTATATTAATCTTTTTGTGATTCATACAAATGTAAAAGGCCAGTTAGAAATACAATACCTCTGATGTCATGTGCCAGCTTTGTAGAGAGGATTACCTGTGGGGATGCAAGGTGTGAGCTAGAGGGGATACACCACTGTTCCTGAATGCTTATTTTTTCTTTGATTAAATCTTGTAACTATTTATTCCAAAACATCATGGCTAACTTTTCAAAAGGAGGTTTTTCATCAGTTGCCATGTTCTTTCCTAAGCCTACAGTATTTCTATTTCCAGAGTAAAGCTTAGAGGCTGGTCATGTTTAGGTAGTGACCTTGAAGCAAGTACTCTTTCAGTTGGTTTTTGCTGTTCTTTTTTAAGTTGAACTGAAAATTATGTTCTTCTGAAAAAAGTAAAACATTGTAAAATAAGGTAACTTTCAGTTTAAAAATCCATGAAAACAGAATGATCATAATTAAGGAGCACTTATGCACAGAATCCTTTTGCAACAGATCTGCAATTTTCTCTTTTCCTGGTCTCACTGTTATTGAATGACCAGTTGCAGGCTGTTAGGAAGGCAACGAAATTCAAGTGACATTAGGCAGATGGTAGTGAAAAGCTGAACAGACCAATAACAGAGAAGAGAAAAGGTACCCCTCAGTAGAGGAAAGGAGAATGGAAAAGTAGACTGTAAACTCAGGGCAAATCTTGGTTTGAGTGCTGAAATGAACTCACAGGCTCAAAGTGAACCCAGAAGGAGGGTTTGCAGTTTGATGTGAATCTAAATCCTGTTAATTAGCCTGTTGTCAAAGAGAAAATGTCTGGAATGGTGTTGGTGGCTTTTCTTTTCATGGTAGAATGTTGTTACCTTGACACTTTTAGTACTGTATGTAGTGTATATATTAGTATTGTATATAATGGATAGAGAATGTCACTGGTAGAATGGGACATAACATAAAATACTTACCATGAGATTTCTACTCTGATATTATAATATCAAAGACTTGAGATGTTTCTGTTTTACGTTTGTGTGTCAGAAAAGAAAAAAAAAAAAAAGAGTGTCTTGAGAGAGGAGGAGAATTTCCAGGACGAAGCCATGTTATTAAAATAATGTCAGACCAAAACAAACATGTTATCAAGGCATGCTTTTATCTTAGTAGCAGCAATTCTGAACTGAACAGCAAGACAGGAATGAATGAGGAAGAATAAAGCAATCCCAAACTTGAGCAGAGCAGGGGAGAGTTCAAGGTCATGCTGTGATGATCTGGGCACATGTTTGAAAGAAATCTACCCCAAAACACTGGTTGTGGCAGCTCTTTGCAGATAATGCCTACGAGAAGCAAATAATTTTGCTCATAAAGAACCATATCTGTGTCGATAGCCCAGCGTGGGCGGTGTGGGAAAGTGGTGCTTTATTGGCATCAACCTGGGGAGTCCTGACAGGGAATACTGTAGGGCTGTGCACTCTCCTCACGTCACCTCCTTTTCTTCCTGGAGAAAATCTTCCATTCTTCACTGACTGTCCAGGTGTGACAATTCAAGTCAGGGGGAAGGGTGCTCTAGGAAGCTGCACTGATATTTTCAGGTTAATATCCATCAGTGTTTGCTATTTTAGACATACTGGTGACAATGACTTTTGTTGATTTTTCTGTGTTGCTTTGATGGTGCTTTTTATTGTAGTAATTAAAAGTTTGAATATCACACAGTACCTTGTGTGCATATCACTTACTAAATGAAAGAGTGCCATGAATAAAGAAAATAAAGTTGGAAAAATTATGAGGTAAAATATGAAAACCTGTATTTGTGTTGTACTTCTGATTGAATCTTATGAAAATTAGGTAAATTATATTTTTCTTTCTTTTTTTCCCTGCTATGAAGTTTTCAGTGGTGATTTCCTATAGTAATTTCCCAAATGGATGTGTAAATCTTAACATCAAGCTCCACCTCATAATTCAAATGACCTCACAGTTTATCATTGTTTCAATTTTATAAGCAGTATAATCTGAGCTTTTCCTGGGATGTTGTTGAATAGCAAACTTAGAATTACAATAGAACAGAAAAGATGTTATTGCATCAGAGGAGTTTACTAAAAGGCACCAGACAGATGACAGCCGAGGAGTTTATTTTCTTACTTTTAGTGTTGTAATTTTGACATGTTGTTATCAATATTTCATTTTTTAAAATTTTTTTTCAGCTTTCTATTTCACACTTCATAATTTGCAGGAAAGATTATAGCAACACTATGGTTCTGCTCTTGAGACTATTTTGGGTTTGTTGTATGCATGCTAATGTCTCTGAGTTGTAAGGGAGTAGAAAGTAGACATTTTTTATGTTGTTGCTCCCAGAATTCTGTTTGGGTTAAACAAGTGGGAGATTAAGCTCACTTGATAAAGTTTCCCACTAAGAAATATTCACTTTCACCAGTAGAAAACACTTTCCTTGTTAAAAGGGAATGTGGTGATGCAGTTGGAGCAGATCTGTGTCATCTTTAACTGCATGTGTGTGAGAAATATAATATGGCCTCATAATTCTGGGATAGAGTATGGATGTTTTGGGTACAAGGAGCAGCAGGGAAGCTGGAGCCCCACTCTATATGTCATAGTGGAGTGCTGGTTTCTGCAGGTAGCACTGTCTGGGAATGCTGTGCCTGTTTCTCTCCCAGAGCAACCCAGGTAGCTTGGAATCAACAGGAGGGATGGATCTGAAAGAGAAGAGAGGAAGAGCTGCCACAGTTGTATGATCTGTTTGTAGCTGAGAAAGTGGCCAGATGGTCCTAAGGAAGTGATGAGATTTAAATGAAATGTCATATACTCAGAAAATGGCACCGCACACGTCACACGTCACCGAGGCTCCTGAAAGAGGAGAGCTGGGAAGGTTAGCTCCTGCCTGGGCAGACTTCAGCTCTTCTTTAGGAAGGCTTGTAAAGTACTTTGTAAATGACAAATTTAGAAAGTCATTAAGCGCAGTATCAAAGCTCGGTTGTTTAAGTGGATCCAATTTTGATGTGCTCTCAAAACCTGAGGGCACTTCTGATAGGAAGTGGTTTCCTAATGAGGGAATTGACTAGCAGGGATGACTTTTAAAGACTTAACTACACATAAACTCAATTTTATCCAGGTAAATGGCTTATGTATTCAGTGCAGAGGGAGTCTAGATGACGGGGTTAAAGACAAAAAATGGATATGTAGTAGTGGTAAACTTTAAAGCCTTGTGTAAGACAGGAATATGAAATGACAGTATTAAAAAGCTTAAACATTTGTTGCAATTTTAATATAACACAGCAAGACTGTAGTGTAGGTTGGCAGGATGATGTGATGAATTACTGCTACACTGTCTGGTATATATTGAAAGAGCTCAATAAATACTATCTGGAACAGAGTGCTTGATGATATTCTAGAAATTAAGGATGGAGATGTGGCAAGACAACTCTGCTTTGGTGGCCTAAAAGGGCCATCTTGACTTTCAGTTGCTCGTGGCTGCCATTCAGCACTTGGGCAGCCATTAGATTTTCCATTCAGGTCAGTGTTGACCTGAGAGATGTACATCAGGATCTTGGGTTTCATCTTCCCGGAGATACAGGTGTTTCTTATAGGAGGAATGTATGCAATGCTAATGCAAACAAGCAGAAAACCCAACTCAAACCCACAAAAACCCCAAACCAAAGCAAAAAAGCCTCTTATGTATGGTGGGGTGAGGTCTTACACCATGAATGTCCGTACTGTTCTCCCCCATTCATGTCAGCCAGGGCTTCAGCACCTGTAAAATTTTCCATTGCCTCTGAGGTGTCAGTGACTTCAGTCCCACATTCTGTGCCCTGCTCTGGCACAGCATCATTGGGCTTTTTGTCCATATCCCATATGAGGGCCTGGCTGAAGCTGTATCCTGTTTGCAGTCTCTCTCTTCATGGTGTTTTTTTTGGATTATATGAATGGCCCCCTCATAACTGAATGAACTAAGGCAATCAGGAATTGAGACCTAGGAATTGAAGTCCAGTATTTAGCCAGGAAACTGAGGAAAACAGAAATATGGGTTGATGAATTGAGGCTATCAGGAAAATAGTGCAGCAGCTGGGTTCATAAACTGCTGAGGCTAGCTGGGATCTTCCTTTTTCCTGAATTCTAAGGGAAAGAGCTTTTGCCTGCAGCTGTATCTACATCATTGTGTGAAGGTCACAACATGGAGAGCTTTAAAAAAAAAAACCTCTCAAAATAACCACAAGATTTTTCAATTATTATTTAATCATGAGCCTTTCCATCTAGTAGAGAGAAATGATGAAACTATGTTTAACAAGAACTCCATTACAGCACATTATTCAGTTTGTCAATTATTAGTTTTATAAAAGAAAACTTAGATGATATAGGTCACCCAGGTAAGCAAGCAGCAGTGCCTTTGTTCAAACCATAACTGAGTTAGAATAATGCCTTTTTATTCTTCTCTATAAAGGAGATTTGTGTCTGATAAAGTCAATCCAGCTTGGTGCTAAATGCATTGTGTGTGGCTGATGAGTGATAAAACCTTTGCAGGAAGGTTTGCAAGTTTGTCTGTACTTGATGTTTAACTAAATTTATTAAGGTGAAACAAAAACCTATGTATTTTACACTTCCCTTGTAAACTGAAGCGCAGATCACAGGAATCCATCCGCTGAATTTATTTTGTCTTGCCTTTCAAAATGAGAAATTTTACCAAAAGCTTCCTCTGAATTTGTCACACCAGAGACTTGTACCTTTCCTCATGTATGGTATGCCACTATTAATAATCTCCCTCATTACAAAGACTTGCATACTTCACTGACTAGTGCATAATCAAGGTACACTGTGTTTTTTCTAGTCAATACTTCATTTATAAAGCTCAACCTGAGTCTGGCCAATCAGCTCTGGAGGTGCAGTGAATGCCTATTGTCACATGTATAAAGTGACACGTGTAGATGGATGTTTAAGTGTCATTACATTTTCTAAATATTTCATGGGATGTGCTTTGTGTTTATGCTCTGCACACTGTTCTTTTCAAGGAATCTGTCAGCTTGTCGAAGGCGATGGATTTGAATTGATTGTTAATGTGATGTTGAAGTATAACATTCTACTCAGGTAGGATAGAATTCCTCTTCAGATGGAAAATGGATAGGAAATGGTGCCTTAGCTCTGTTAGTGCCAAGGTTTTCATATGTATATATTAGAATAATCAGAGCTTGTTGGAAATTAAATTATCCCATAACTAATGAGCTTTTAAAGAGATTATTATTATTTTACTGTCTTTTATTATAAAACTTTTTCGCTTAGTTTTTAAGTAGTCAGTTATAAAAGATGTTTCCTAAATTCTGTTCCTTAGGTCAAAGGAGAGAAAATCTAATTAATAAGCCCAATTTTGTTGTTGTTGTTTGGGTTTTTTGTTTGGCTGGATTTTACCCATAAAGTTTTTTTGTGACTTGACTTTTTGCCAAAGCTCCAGGCAGAATTGAATGGTTTCTGTCAGACACTCTAGGAGCAACCTAAACATCAACTCTTTTCTTTGCCTTTAATTTCCTTATATTTCACACAGGTTGAAGATGACTTTCTGCTTAATTTAAGCTTTTACAAGTTCTACGGCACTCTCCTTCCTTGGCAGTGATAAGGGAAGTACTTTTATCTATTTGTTCAGCCTCTCTGTAGTATTAGAAATCGCTGACTCTCTCCTCTACATTCTTCCTGTAAGAAGCTCAGGGGATGATTGGCAATGATTCAGGAAGGCTGAAGCTCTGCCTCTTGAATCAAGTGAGAGATCTCTTATGAGCAGCTGTTTGTCCACTTGCCTGTTTAGTCTTTGGCTCGCAGACCTCTCATCAAAGTTCTTCAACACCTCCAAAGCTGTTGGTAGCACCACAGAGACCATGCTGAAATCTTAACCATCTGTGAACAAGAAATACTGTCTCTGATAAAAGAAGAGGACCGTTTTTTCAATTTATGTTTCGTCTATCTCATGGTTAAAGAACATTGGATGAGACTAAACCCAAAAAAGAAAGATATGACGATACTGGGGAGATGAAAATACCATGAAGAACTTTTCCTAAAGTTACCTGCTCTTGAAGGCTAGTTATCATTGCTTAAGCTAACTCCCTGCATTTTTCAGCTTGCAGTAGGAATCCTTTCCATGTAACATTACTTGAAGAAGTAGCTTTAAATGTTTTTCCAGGCTGATTATTGACCCCCATTATGTGCTGCTGTTTGTCACCAGAGGGTGCCATTGCTGTGATCTTCCACATTCTTGTGCAACCCCACTGACTTTTGGAAGAGGTACTGCTTCTATATGGTACCACTCCTTTTAGTTGTGCAAAGAAATGGCAAGAAAAGTGGCCTTATGGAGAAAACTGGCCAAAGAGCTATGTGTAGATTAAAACAGTAGTTGGAACAACCCAGTCCTAAAATGGGGCTGTTTTCCTGGTGTCCATTTGGGTTCCTTACATTTAATCAGCACCACTTACGCTGTAGTTGTGTGCAAACTCATTTCATACCATGAAAATAACCACAAGTTTCTGGATACTTAGTACTGTGCAGCAGAACAGAGCAGGTGTCAGAAGAAGAGGCAGTTTTATTTGTGAGTGAAGTCACAGAAGGAGGTGTAGCTACTACAAAATCAGTTGTTGGTGTATTCTGTGCTGGCTCCTGGAAGCACCTGCCCTAATATTGGACATGTGTAAGATCCTTAGGCTTGCATGAACTATTTGTTCATTAGCTGTGTTTGCACAGTGATTGTCCATCTGTGCTCAGGTCTGAAAAAGAGATTTACACAAGCTGGACTCTAAGAAACATAGTTCATTCCTAGAATGTATCACAGGCACAGTTCATCCCCAGAGCATATCAGACTGTGTCTAGATGCCATATGAACTCATATTTATACCTTCTGTCCTTCGGTATTTTCTTTGGTCTTCCAAATACATAATGCAGTAATCTGGGTAAATGAAATAAGGATGTGAACTTACCAAGCTTGATTTCCTATGGGCTGAGATGGAAGAAGCAGCTCTGGTAGTTTTTTACTTTCCATTTTATTAAGAACCGTGCTGGTATTATTGAGGGCCTTCAAATAGCATCTCTCCGGGTCAGATCTTGCAGCTGAGCAACTATTCAGTGGGAAGGATGACTTTTGTGGTTTCTGAAGTTGTTATAAATATCTCAGGAATTGCTGACTGTTCAAGTCATTCAGGCTTTTCAGTAGCGCGTTGCTGATAGGGAGAAGATCATCATGGAGTTGGTGAAGTTGTATTTGCCTGAAAGTCCAAGGAGCCTATGAAAACTGAAACTTCCTTGCCATGTTTGCCCTACTGAAACTGAGATACCATCTTGTAAAAAGACATAATATCATTCCATTACAGCAACATGCCTGTAGGCAAGGCACAATATGTGAGCATCATTTGTTTGCTCAGAGCCATGACTGTCATTCAGAAATATTGAAAGGTAGCAGTTGGATTTTTTCACACAAATGGTTAAGGGACTTTTCTCAACATCAAATTAGCGTTCAAGAGTGAAAATATAGCTTCTGTTTCCTCAGATGCTGAGTTGTAAGAATGAGTAATCATGATTCCTGGGGGATTTTTTTTTTTTTTTTTTTTTTTAACTTGAGTGGTACTAGATAAATAGGTTTATCAGTTTTCCACAGAACACTTATATTTAGTAAACTTGAAATGAGATGAATTACAGTGAAGTTACTCCTCTTTCCAGCTTTCTTTAAGAGGGGAATTATTTTAAGGAGGCGTATGCTATTTATATCTCCCACATAATGCTGTAGCCTCAAGCTATGTTTTGCAGTGTGGATATGGACAAAACAAGGGAATGGCTGTGATTGCTTAACTGACTTAACCTAAAGGAGTTTAACTCCTTAACTGACTGGAGTTTGTCTTTTGTAGCTCTTTATTTTTCCTATTTAAACTTCTTTTGCTCAGTGAAAACAGGACATCACTAACTCTCGTGTTAAAAACTTGTTTCTGATCAGTTTAGTTCAGTGCATAGAAAGTGTGGTGTGGGAAGGATAGGTCAAGGTTAGGACTGTGGGCAAAAGAAAGAGGAGTCCAAGGAGGCTCTGAGTTTGGGGCAGCCAATGGAACACCACAGGAAGCGACTGTCCTACTTCCCAGCTGTGCAGGGAAGTAGGAATCTGCCATCCAAAGCAACTTTGCTCACCATGTGTGCTGGGTGTGCTGCTTTTCAAAAGCAACCCAGAGCAATTTGGAGAATAAGTTCTGAATGTTTTCATCTGTATAAAGATGCTGGTGTTCACTTTAAAGCCTCTTTTAGTATAGCAAACCTTCCAAGCTGTATTTCTGAAGCTAATAATATATGTAAATCAGTTTGTTTTCTTCTTTTGCAGAGTTCTCTACATTTTCAGTACTAAATAGTGAAATAATAATCCTTATGTGCCCAGTCCTGTCAATATATCCCTGGGCAGCTTCTCAAAGACTCCTTGAGTCTCAATCATCTATATTCATTTGCCAGTTCTAATTTTCTGGATAATTACTGCATATTTCAAGACCACTTCTGTTGTGATACTTAGCCAGATTTAATTCTTTCAGATACTTTATTTCTTAACCTATAATTTGACTTCGCTAAGAGTATTTGAAGATGGGTATGCATATTCAGTTTAGTCCTAAATTTTGGGATTGAATCACTCTCCAAGCATGTCCTGTCTCAATCAGGACTTGCTGTCCTGTCCTCTGAAATCTCTCTATTTGTGGACTAAATGTCCTTTCACAGGAATAAGGACACTCAGTATGAAATGGAGCCCGGTATCAGCTCTTGTGGGTGACAGAGTGCCATCTAATCTTTCCAAATGAAGGGTTTCTATTAATTTAAAGCAGAATTTCTCACATGTTTTCACTTTTTTTGCGTGGTTTGAATTAATTAATTACATTTTACCTTTCTAGATAACAGGACAGATGAAGACAGTCTGGTGTGATGACAATTATGTGGGGCTTTTGGGTTTTTTAAGGAAAAAAGATAAAGAGGCCCGTGATAAATGCTAGGAGACTGACCTATAACCACGGCAGGCAGACATCAATAATCAGTGTTTTCTGTGTTATTGGCAGTCCAGCTGTTTTGCTAAAGATCCTGAGAAAACACTCTGGGAACAGTCAGAACTGCAGTGCTTCAGCTTGAAGACTGGAGTTGAGGGGGAGGATTTGGACAGAATTCTGAGGACTTCATAGTCAGCATCATGAAGATAAATAATTCTACATGGTGAAGAGTAAAGGAGGTAGAGCAGGCATCAGTATGCTTTTTCTGGCTTTGGTCAGTTCCCTGATATTTTTATACTAAAGGGATTTTTCTAGCTTCTTTTTTTTTTTTTTTAACTATTACATTTCACCATCTTTTTCCCTCATCACTTTCAATCTTGGTAAAAATATTATGGCATTTGCTTGACTTTGTCTGAAAGATCATTTATTGCATCTTCCTACATTTTTTCCTAATGTAACATAGTGCCTTGAGCTTAAGACATTAATGTGGTTCCAGATAATCTCCTAGTCTTGTTTGACATGTGATGGCTTAAAAGCACTCTTTATAAAGCAGTATATTACAGTATTCATGTGCAAAGTGAGGGTTATTCTCTTTCTCTACATCTGATGAATTCTTTGCATGGCTTAAAACAAATGGAGGAACAGATCGTCTTACAGAAATAATGATCATCTTAGAAAAACGATCTGAAGGAATCAATATTTTTCTTTTCTTGACTTTTGTCCCTCCTTATTTGAGTCTAGTTCATGAAGTAATGGAATGTTAAAAATGCTTCAGATCACTTCTGTGGTGATAAATTTGGACACTCTTTCAAATATTGGGTTCATATATTTCCTCTTTGTTAGTCTTCTTGTGCCATATGCATTGCAATATACTCCCATTTTTTCTTAGCTTGAAAGAGATGTTGCTTTTTTTTTTTTCAAACAAAATCTTTTCAAACCATTTTAAATGTGATTTGAAGTATTTCTTGGGCTTTGCTGCTACGTCTCAGAGGAGTAGAACATATGTGGCAACTTCTCCAGAAAGAACCTCTCAAAAGAACATATTAAAGATGAAATATAAGGATTTTTAGATCAAAAGGATAATGATTTTTTAAAATCTTTACTATGTGATAAATTAATCAGAAGGTATTATAAAGATGTACAAACTTGCACAAGGAGAGAGAAGAGAAGGAAGACAGTGACTTTGAAATTAATGTAGATACAGACCTAAAGACACTGTCAGAAGCTGGTTATAAACCAACAGACAGAACTGTAACATATGCACTTGTTAGAAATCTGAGCTGTGTCAGAGTGAGCATGATGAGAGAAATCATTGGTATGATCTCAAAAACCTCATTTATCACAAATTTTATTGTATTTGCGGAGGTGCTGGGATGCTGTGGCATGAAATAACCAGGAGTGATGCAGGGGCTGTTCAGAAGCCCAGCATCAGCCTTTGGTGTCTCTCAGGCCCCCTGGGCACTGTGAGCTGTGGGCTGAGCTGGGGAATATGGTTTTACCTTCCTGTGATGCTTAAAGTTGAAAGAAATCAGCTCACATACATCAATATGAACCAAAGTTGTGTATTTCTGACAGGAATTTTAACAGACTTGACTCTATAACTGTGAAAAAAAAATGTTATTTAATAAAAGCCCAACAGATTTTCAGAGCAACTAGACATATGTATCTAACAGAAATGCTGGACCAAAACACCTCACACTATGATAATTTCTGTTTCAGATTTCATATGTGAGCTTGTATATGACTCATTCATGCTTTAAATGCAATTGTGAATGCATTTATCATTTGGTTAGTTAATATTTTTTGCATCAGAATGCAAACATAGTGAAACCCGTTCTAACAGATCAGCTGCAAGAAAAGCCAGCAGCAGGACAGGAGAATGTACTGGAGATTCTGACATGAGGTTCATAGATCAGCCATGCCTATACCCCCAAAACAAAGATACACTGTTATTAAATTTATAGTCTTTATTACAGTCTATCTAATTTTTCAAGATCTATTTTACTTATTTATGAAAGGTGGAATTCCACAACTCTTTGAGTTGTTATGATGCTTGTGTTGTAAGCACAATAGGTTGTAATGAAGTTTAGTAAATCTCAACATTCAAAGGAATTCTTCAAGAATTAGAAACTAACATCTTGGTTCTGCAAGTCCATGTAAGCTTTAATGAAACAATACTAATGGTATTTCAAAAAGGATTTTGAGAAATAATCAGAGAGCAACTTCATTATTTTGATTGATCAATAATAATGAAGGAAAGTTCTGGTTTGCGTGCATAGAAACTGTGAATTTATGACAGTGCTACCAAAATGTGATGATTGTAGGTCTGGAACCTGGAATGAGCCTGCACAGCTCTAGAAGTGCTTGGTGTACCAGAGTGTAGTCCATACTCCATTTATTTGTGCCCAATAAAGCATTCACCAGTCTGGGAAATGGTTGCAAACTTGATGTAGTTTGTTCTGTAATGCTGACAGTCTGAAAATACTGACTTACCTTTTAAAGAGTTCCAGAAGTCTTGAGGAATGAAAATTTCAGAGGCATATTTTTTATAGACTCTTTCTTATCTAATTGAAATATAAAGTCCAGAAAGTGAATTGTGATAATTTTGTACAGGGGCTTCTATGAAAGATCCATCCCATTAGGTAAATGTGTTTTCAGCTGCTGTTTTTGAGGTGCTAATACAGAGCCCTTGCCAAGCCGCCCTTTTTAGCAATAGCTAAAATAGCTAAATTTACATGAACTTAGTTAAACAGCTAAATTCATGTGTGTTGAACACATGCTTGAGTTCTGCTTCATAATCTGAATCAAGCATTTGGAAGAAAAATTATGGTAATTTTGTTACCTAAGGATTATTGGTCATCCAGGCGTACTCTCACATGGGACTATAACAGGCAGCACCTGAACTGCCTTCACAACACATGCTTGATGCACACCTGAAGTGGTTTCTTGTGAGCCTCTGAGCATTCCTGCTGTCAGTGGGGAGCTGGAACCAGTTAGGAGCTGTGCCTTCCCTGTTTCACCTCACTCTTCCTCAGTGTTTTCCCGGTTCTTGTCCTCCTCCCCCAAAAGCAAGGATCTCATCTCCTCCTAGCGTAACACATCTTCCTTTTGACCATGTTCCTCTGGATATCCTTGCTGCTTGTTTTGCAACTCTTACCTGTCAGATTTTGGTTCTCACACATTTTCCTGTGTCCCATTTGTCAAGCTGTATCACAACTCTGCTTTGGCCCCTGTGGGGTTATATATTATTTATGTACTTAATTGAACTGCATCACAAAATGCTTCAGCCTTATTGCTGTTTGTGCTTCTTGCAAAGTTAAAATGTGAAAAAGTGTTCCTGTGCTGCTGGCACGTTGTACTGGTGTTATCCAGGGCTGCTCTGGCAGAAGGCAGGCAGCCTGCCTGAGGGAGACAGCAGCCTCTGCTTTGACTGGGCTGTCCCAGGACAAAAGAAAAAAAAAACCTAGCTTAAACTGCAGTTTTTAAAACCATTTATGTTACATCTTTACAACCTTTATATAACCCATTTCTGTCTGTAGTGTCCAGAAAAGGGAGTGTCACAGGGATGGTGGCCAGGGGCACAAGGGACAGCACCACATGGAGCTTTCACTGTTTTAGGGGCGTGGGTTAGGAGCCAGGGTTGGGTTTGGAGTCCAGTTCTCATTCAAAAGTGCTTTGGTTCATACTATGATTGATACAGTCAAGTGTTGTAGCAATAAATCCGTTCCATAATGTACATAGGACTTGGGTGCTGGAACCTGGTTTTTATTTATTTTGGTGGTTTTACCACTTGCAGATTTCTGCCATGCCTGTCGCTGTATATCGGGTTTATTTTTGTTCAGCTCTGTTCTAAGGTGCTGAACATAATATGCCCCAGAGTCACAGCTGAGGCTTCCTGTGATTTCAGTGAGCAGTGGTGCTCACCCTGTGAGTCAGAACTGCCCCGTGCAGTGTTTCTGCAGCAGCAATGCTGAGTTATCCCACTGGTCCCCATGACTGATCAGGGGCCATTAATCCATCGATTGCTGTCCCTGGGCTGCTCTCCCGCTTCACGCCGGGTTTGAAAGAGATACTCAGGGACTTAGGAAGTAGATGCAGAATCTGAACATTTATCAGTGGGAATGAAAGAATCGTTTTTGTTCAGACACAGGTGAGTTACTGCTTGTGTGGGCTTGAAGGCTACTGGCAAAAAAGATTTCCCTAGAAAATAACTAGACAGGAAAAATGAGCTGGGCTTCTGAGGATCTGAAGTATAAAATATGCAAATTACAAGAATTTGGCATACTGTCAGACTTAGACTTTTTCCCTTGATACACAGAATTTGTGTGACCTGCTCAGTCAAGCATCCTATTTGCAATAGATTTTTACAATGAAATTTGCAAGTGGCTTCCTTTTTTATTTTCTCTTTCTTTAGTGTGAGCCTTTTATGACAGAAATTCCAAGTCCAGTTTGGAGCGTTATGTTATGCTTTAGACATCTGTCTCCTTAAAAGCTGAGTGAAAATACAAGATGCCTCTTTGAATAACACGGTGTCACCAACAGTGCTTGAAAGTGATGCAAGAGGTGATGGTGCTTCCTTATGCTTCTCTCATCATGCATCATGTAGTACATTTGGGCACGTATGTGGGTAGTTCTTTGAAAAAGAATAATAAAATAGGTCCAAGATGTGATGTCAGATCTAGTTAATCAGTGTACTAGAAATACATTACCCTAAATCTTGGTTAGGAAAATAGTAATCAAAGTCTTGAGTTTCTTTTCATTTGGGGAGACAGATGGCATATCTGCTTAACGGCAAATATCCAAAAGAAATTTTTTTAAAATCCTATCTTTCAAAACATGGCAATCAGAATCATCTTGGAGAGGAACTATTAAATTTAATAAGCCATATGTTCAGTGAATTTACTTATTTTGTTCAAAGATGTAGACATAGAATTCACCTCTGTGTCCTTTTGTGTAAATTAACTGCCTTATTCTATGCTACACAATTAAGGTATTTAACAAAGTTCCAAATGTGCAACGTATTATTAGCCAAACACAGCTACTAGTTTTCATGTTGCTGAAATAAATGCATTTAGGTGAACAGTCTGCAGTTTACTAGAATTCCCTCTGTGGAGTTCAGCGTGTTTGAAGATCAGATTGACTGGCAGCTTCCTTGGTATACATAAAACAGATCTAAAATTATTTCAAATAGAAATTCTCTGAGGATTCTATCATCTTTGCCATTCTGTTGTACTGAAGATGCAGATGTGCCAAACTGTTCTGCAGGATTATAAATGCATTAGTGAAACCCTAATACACTCTCTAACAAATATATGCAGTGCAAGAGGTTTTCTTAGCCATCTTGTACCCACTCATTTTATTTATTTCATGTAATTGGCATGTTGTTCTGCTTTTATAGCTTGTTAAAATGAGATGTGAAAATGGCTGTAGCTAATGGCTGCTGGAAATCTTTTCCCATGGTAGGCAGGAGGAAAAAAAATGCATTGCAGATTTTAAAGCACAGAGCTCTCCCAATGAGAATCAAAGATTTAAAAAGATGGATAAAATGCATTGCTGTGTATGGTAGAAGCAAGTTTTAATGACCTTGGATACATACATGGACACTGTAGACCAGTGCCCAAGTTGCTTCCTGTGGTAGGAGCAGTGGCACTGGGTTGAGGCAGGGCTGCTCTGTGCTGGGGTGCTGATACTGAGACAGGTGTGCTGTGAAGAGTCTGGTGGTGGTGAAGGGGTTTTTCTTTCCTTCTTCAGAGAAGATGATAAGGTATATGTGATAATGAGAATACATGGAATGAGGTGTTCTGAGTGTCTTCCCTTACAAAGTGCAGGACTTGGCTCCACGAAACTTAGACAAGGTAAACTGTGGGCAGACGTCATCTCCTCCTTCCCTGGAGTCAGGACACTCCAGCCCAGTGGGTGGACATAAATTAACCTGGTTTTATTCTGATTTAGCAATGAACTGTTGAGGTCTGACTAGATAGAAATCCCTGTAAATGCCCACTGTATACATCGTTAGTTTTAAAGGAAAGCTTTCTTGTTTTTCTCCTGGACTACACTGTAGGTACTGTCACATTATTTTATGTTATTTGAATTGCTGTCAGGAGAAACACACAGTCTGTCCTGTGATTCTTAAACATTTAGATTTTAAACTTTAGTGGCTTTAAAAAAATTAATATTACAGTGCTGCACAGCATGATTTTAAATGGTTGTTCTAGTCTTTAGCAGCTCTTGGAACATGAAAGGATTTTAGCTTCAGGATTTGACCTGAGAAAGTGGAAGACAGCAGAGGAATTTTGGTGCATCAATAGTCTTCTCTGTCACTAAGGGCATTGCACTGTCTCACCATATTTAATGAAATGAGCAAACAATCTTTATATTTCCACCTGATGTAGGAACCTGTGTTTGTTCCATGGCAAGACATTAAATTGCAAATAGAAATAAAAACAAAATTTCCCCTTAAAAAATGTGTCTTGCAGAGCACCTGTTTTCTGGTTTATTATACAAGAAAAAATTTATTTGGATACTTAAAAAAAACAACAAATTAAGAATTTTTTTCCGTTATTAAAACATTTTAAAAGCTGCTGAGAAAGGGCTTGAGTTTTGTTCTGTATATCAATATCCATTTCTTTAAAAAATCTTTTCAGTGTATCATTAGATTTCTATACAATAGCATAGCACCTGCTAGATGTGTTCCAGAGAATGATCAACTGTTGTGTGCCCGTTCCTGTGTAAAATATTGGTAAGATGAAGTGTATCAAACACATTTATCTACTGCAAATCAGTTTGTCTCAGAAAAGACTTAGTTAAATTATGTGGAGCCTAATTTTTCTACTGATACACCTTCTGAATTTTATCTGATATACTGTATTTTTCTTCCCCAATAGGTCAAATGAATCATCCTTTACTTTCTTTTTTAGAACGGACAGTAAAAGTAAATTCAGCACATGCCATTTGTGTATAACTGGCATGATTTACTGCACGGCTGAATATAAAATCATAAAACTTACAGGACATGGTTAATACATAACCATCAAAATAACAGAGTGCAATTCTAAATTTATGAGGCTGAACTTAACACTGAATATCAAATAAGAACCACATTGATTTCTGTAGCGCATGGCTTAAAAACACATTAGGTGGCATAACTGCAAGACAGTACATTGATTTAAGCGTAAAATGCATAGCACTCAATACTTCACCACCTAACGTTTCCCAGTAATGAACAAAGCTGTTGTATATTGATGAAAGGAAAATTATTTGTTTTGTTAGATTATGGTACTCAAGCAGATGCCTTGCTTTTAGACTGGGTTGGCATAATTGGAACTGCACTTAGTAACAAATGACGTTGGACACCTGAAAGAGAGAGTACACGGTGAACTTTGCATAATGTGTGTTAAGAAATATGTATTTAGTCTGGATTTAATGTAAGTCTGAATTCAGGCACCCTCATTTCAGGGAGGGTACTTTGGCAGGTACAGAAGATTAATTGCGTTTTGGAGGCCCCTAATTGCCTTTAAAATGTTAAACATTTGCCTTCCTGAATCATGGCCAGAGAGTAAGTCTATAAATTTCTATCACCCTTCCTCACTGACTTTTGCCAAAATTAACTCTATTTACATCAGGAAACACACTTTTTGCCATGTTTTTGGCCTCAATACACAAAGTGGCTTAGCAAGTGAAGAGTTTCATTGACTTTAGTCTAAGGTCCCCAAAAGATAAATTGAACTGACATTGGCAATTCCTCTAGATTTAGTCTTCAGTAGAAAATTCTGTGTGGGGGTTGAAATTGGGTCTTTAGAACATGATTTACTCACAATGCACTATATCCAGGCATCCTTGTCCTTTTTAATGCTCCAGTGGTGCAAAGGGTACTTGAAGCAGCACAGCCAGAAGCTTCAGGTGAGTGTGGTCCCTGGGCTCTGCCGGGAGTGGGAACAGCCAGGAGCTGCTCAGTGAGTTCTGCCCTTGGTGCCATGTCTGAGAGAGTGCTGCTCCTCAGCCTGTGAGAACAGGACAGCAGAAACACCTTGGTCTTGAAGGGCTTGAACTGTTTAGAATGTCCAGGTCTGTATATTAGCTCCAGTTGTGCACACATACACACGTGTGCGTTTTGGATTCGTTGTACAAAGTGTGGCTACTCCCATGTTCAGTCCGTGGCCTCTGGCAGGATGTGCCCTTTGGGTTGTGTGCATTTTGTAGCTGAAGTGAGCAGATATCAGCTCCAAGTCTGTGTTGCACATTCAAAAATTTCACAGGGTGTTAATTGTGAATGTTTTAGAAGACAAATTGGATGCAGTTGTGTTCTAGTCTTGTTTACATTTTGGGTTACTTTTTTTTTTAATCCTGCAAAGTTTAAGTATTAGTCTTCATGACATGCAAAACGGTCTGAGGTGTTAGAGAATAATGTTTTAATCATCATTGACATTTTCAGAGAAGATTAAAATTTAATAAAATTAATTGTCCATTTTTGAATGGCTCACTTTGCAGTTAATCACACACTTTTAGCTTCCACTGCAGATGGATATTTCTTTCCTGCAGTATTTTTTTACCTTGAAACTTACCTGTAATGATGATAATTGATTAAGTAGTTGGTTATAATTTTTTCTTCAAATTAATGCAATGTAATTTTAAGTTATGCTTAGTGTAAAATAAACTGCTTTCTTAATCTTGTTGAAAGAACCTTTTCTAAATGTGTAAAAATATTTTTTCTTTCCCTTTTAAAGGAAAATCTCCAACTGAGTAAAAGAATATAACGTACTGGAGTTATATTTAATGGAAAGTATAGAATACATTGTTTTCACTGCTGTGCATCTCTAGTAATATAATTTGAAGTGCTAGGGCCCTTTGCATCCATTTCTGAATCTATTATTAGTTGATTAAATTAACTGGCTGGATCAGTACAGTGAGAAGAGACACAGTAATGATATTACAGAATTAGTATGCTATGATGAATTGTCAGGAAAAGTAACTGTGACAGCCCTGTGGCCATATGCACTTAGCCATGCAATTTATAGTCATTTGAAAAGCCAAGGACTTTTCAGTTTTGGTTAGGAAATTTGTTCTTGCTTTTGACAGAAGTTGAGGGATATGTGCGTCTCGAACAAGAGGGGGTTTACAGTGCCAACGTGAAAAGAAACCAAAGGCTTTCCTCAACTGCTAGCATTTGGGTAATTTACAAAGAACAAGCTACAAAAAAGGATGATTTTTATTGTAGCTGTGCCAGTTCTTTTAAATAGATTATAATATGATAATGCATAGTATATAATAGTGTGGTTCCTTTACAGTTGTAGAAAATAGTATTGCTTAGGGTAAGGTAAAAGTGAATGCGATCCTGTATCACAATTTCAGTAGTTATGGAGCACCACAAATTTTGGTACAGCAGCAGTAGGGCCTTTTTAGGAGGACAGTAAATACAGCTGGGTTTTATTCTAACAATTGATTTGAGGCTATTTAAAATGCCTTATTTTGCCTTTATGCAAGTATTTGTAAGTAAAATAAAGATTGCCAAACACCACCAAAATTACTGGTAGTTACAGTAGGTAATCAGCATATAAGAGTTGACTCATGGCCAATGCTGTAGCAATTCCCACTCTTTTCATCTTGCCCTGCTGGACACTTGATATCTAAATTTAAAATCTTGCCATTTTCACATTTACCATATTGTGGGTTGGCTCTCTCTGTAATATTCTTAATCATTAAAGCCAATTACACAAATATATTTTCAAAGTAGTAACAGGCAGAGCCTGAATATAAAAGCAAGTGGACTAAGACAAAAGACAGCAGATTGTGTGGTTAACTCATTCTTTTTGTGAGCCTAATAAATGGTATATCAGTAGTACTGTGGATCTGTAATCTTCGCTGAACGTAAGACTAAAATTCTTGTTGAGCTTTATGAAGTGGAGTGTTAAGTCATTTTTCTCAATATTGGTTATGTCAGTTAAAATGTCTGTAAAGAAAAGGAAATTATGAAATAGTTTTTTAGTAGTTAAATGAAAGGATGTAAGAGGAATTCTTAATCTTACAGGAAACCACTACACAGGTTTTGATTCCTCCTGGGACCTCTCCCTGGTATGTAAGTGCTGGAGATGATTCTTCAGACTGCTCTGTTTGGTATCTGGTGCCCTGAGAGCAGAACTGCTTCTGTCCTTGTGTCTGCTCCAGCAGGTTTTCCTTTGTGCACGTTGTTTTAAGCTTTAGGAGGAAATGCAACTTTTCATTTTCATAAAATAATTTCACTTTCCAATTTTAATTAGAGGAACATTTTCTTAGCTGCAGTCTGAGGCTGACCTCTAAAGGTTACTTAGTCCATAGGTATGACATATCAGTTAATACGCGATTGGATCAATTCCACTCATCTCTTCCTCTGCTTTGCTTTCTTTGTCATTAGAAAGTTTCTCTGAGTGTCTTTTCTACCACAGTTGAAGCCCACTCTTTATTGTTTGTTTTTTAATGAAGAATGGATTTTTCCTGCTGTTTAAAATCTTCTCTCTTAATTTAATTATTAGATTAATTTAAAATCTTGTGTTTGAGTTACATTGATTTTTCAGAGTTAATACATTAAGCAAAACATGTAGTATTAATACATTCAGAAAAATAATGGCCCCATAACCGTTTTCAGTAACAAGAACCTGCAGCAGTTTTGTTATTTAACTGGTAGAGGTCTTAATATTAATAAAGAGTTAAATACTGCTGTTAATGCTGGTGTTAAATAAGAAAACCATTTCTACAGTTCCTCAGCTTAAGCAAATAGTCCCTTGACTTCAGAGTAAAATAGCTCAAAAATTTAAATGTTAGTAGCTTACATACTTAATTTTGTAGACCTAGATAAAGGTATTTGTCAACTATCAAAACAAGTTCTTAGGTGTCTGTATTTGTGTGGACTGACCTGAACAGAATCTTCCCTGAAGTTATAACCTAATACTAATAATGGTGGTTGCTGGGGTTTTGTGTTTTGCCTTTACCTTTATTATACATATATTTAAACCCATAGTCTGGTAAGGTAATATTTCCATAATTATTGCATTTAACTCTTCAGATATTGATCAGCTCATGTTTCAGTGAGATTTTGGCTTGGTCTCATGGTTTATTTTTGCATTTTGTGAGCTCTGTACTGTTACCTGCATGCAGCCTCTGTAGTAAACACTGCAGTCACATAATTGCCTAATCTTCCTGATCTATGTATTCATAATAATTAGTACTAAGTTACTCTCATGCTTATTTGCAACGGTAAGCTCTGAATGTTGGGAAAAAATCAACAAAAAGCAAAGCCAAAAAACCCCCTCCCTCTACCCTCACTAAAACATAACAGACAAGATAGTATTTCGAGTTGTTCTTTTTGCCACATTTACAGCATTATTATTTTAAAATACTTTTTTGGTGTTACTATAGAAGCAGCTTCTGAGAATAGATGATCAAAAGTTGCCCTTGCAGGCTGCTGTTGGTTTCAGTGGGTGTTAGTTGGTATAGGGCTAGAGCCAAAATTTAAGCTAAGTAAAATTGGAGGAGCCTGAGATGAAAATAATTCTATTTTTTATTTGCCTTGCTTTTTATGGCAGGGAGTTTTTGCAGTTAGGGTATTTGATTTGGGGTCATGTTACACTTGAGTGACCTGAAGTGATTAAACTTTGGTTCTGATCTCTGATTCACCCAATACAGGGGCAGATAAGCTTTTAAGATCTTGCTTCTGAGTGTGCACACAGAAGTGCTTGGTCCCTTTTGTAGTGTGTAGTCACACTTTGGAGTATTTGTGTTTGGCAGTAACTTTTCATAGACAGAGACCACCAGCTAGGAAAGAGCTAAACATTATTTTGTTTAAAAAGAGCTTTGTTAGTAGAAGCTGTTTGGAATACGGACAGTGCAAATCCGGAAGCTCCGGTCCTGTGACAGGCATCTGCTCCGTACTGATGGATGTCATGTGCCGTGACCCAGCAAAGAGCCTCTCAGCTCTGCAGTGCCTGGACCACTGTGCTAAACACTCCTCAGAAATAACAGCGAGTCAGGATGCTCTGAAAAATATTGCCCAGGATATTTTGTCACCGTATTCTGTATTTGGAATCTAAAGAGCACTTAAACCTGAGCGGGCTGATGATAGTTGCTCTGAAGAGTCCACTCTTGCTGCCCGTGGAAATGAATGCCTTTGATGTCCGTGCACTGCAGAGAAACGCAGTAAGCAGCTAAATGCCTTAATGCATTCTGCCGCTGAGCGATCTAAAAGCTTCCATGTGCATCGTGGAGCTTGTGCAGGAAGGTTTTCACTGTCAGCAAAGCAAAATGAATGCCTTTAGCTTTAAAGTTTAAATGCCTTGCTCAGCAGGGAGCCCAGAGAGATTTGTTCAACTGAAATGAGCTTATAATAAGGCTTTCATCCTAAGATAAGTAAGGACAACATTCAGTAGCTCTGTACTCCCTCACCAGAAAATACAAATAGCTTTCTGTATGTGTTATGATGCTGTTATTGTCTTTCATGTGATATGTTGCAATTCATGCTAATAGACATTTTCCATCGTGGGCTGCGTTAACGCCATGTTGTAACTACGTTACATTTAGAAGTTCAAAAAAATAAGAGTTGCAGCGTTGCAGCTTACATATTAATTGGTTTGTTTATTTTACCCCCAGAAATGAGCACTAGGATAATATCTACAGAAAGATTTGCAGTAGCAAGGTATTTTAAACCATTTAATTGCGCTCAAGTATTACAGAGGTTCAAAATGCATTTAGAGAAATTCATAGCAAAAGAAAATCCATCACTGGCTATTAAACATGAAACACCACTCCTGGCTTAGGCAGTCCCAGAGTTGCAGATTGCTTGAGGCTGAGGGGGTGTGTGGGAGCTATCCCTGTGCTTGCTGCTGCTGGAGACGAGAAACTGGGCAGGGTGGGCCATTTGTCTGACCTGGTGTGGCTGTTCGTATATTCTCGCTCCTGTATCTGTTGATTTTCTAGCCCCACCCCAGTCATAATTATTTCTTTTGCAATCAAGAGGCAGTATTTGATCTGCAGGTTTCAGTTGGGATTATTAAAATAGCACTTATGGCTCAAGCCTCTGTCCACTCTTGTTTTTCGTGTGATGTTTGTTACAGGGTTTCTGAGTCCCTAATAAGCTGTTAACAAGCTGTCAATTATAGTGCTCATGCAAATTAGTGAAACAGACAGTGAGCGGCTGATGTGTACAGTATGCTATCTCAGAGGAGGTAAACTAAACCTTTCTAATTTTCATCATTGTCCTTGCAAAGCCATCTTTGTAACATCTATAAAACATTCATCTTGTCTTTTCCTTTTATCATGTTTACAAATTGAATATAGTAGTTAAATATCAATTATTACAGGTCATATTTTGTGTTAAATACCAGGCACCTAAAAATAGAACAATGACATTTAGATACCAAGGACTTCAATGAATCTGTCTTCATGCTGGTTTTAATGTCTTATTTACAATTTGCTGTATTTCTGGGTTCACCAGAATCATCCTGCTTTTATTTCCGCCACCCCCTCTGTATTTTCTATTCACTTGTTTTCAATATATCACATTTTTGCTTGAAAATCCATTATTTCTTGGACTCTTTTTAACTCTTCCCCAAGGACTGCAAGCCAGGTATAAGTCTCTGTATACCAGTCATCAAAACTTCTCTGGCTGCTTTTTTTTTTTTTTTTTTTCCAAGTAATTCTCAGAAATGAAGTCTCATAGCTCATACTCCTTATCTTGGTCAGGGTTCCCTCAGGAGTGTACTATAAACCTAATCTCTTTCAAATTCTCCATCAAAATATCAACATAAATTTATTTGTGTCCCCCTTGGTATCCATTAACTCTTGGAATACTCATGCAATGTCATTTCATACCCTGTGTTACTCGACTTGGCTGTGTAAGCACAGATCATTTTGACCTTACTGGTTCCAGTTAAAATTCAAATGCTTCTGGTTTGTGCTTACTACTGCAAAATGTTTTTCTTCTGTTTTGAGGAAGTAGAACAAAGTAGCAATTGGTTGACTTTGCTGTTTGAGCGGGGAAAGTGAAATTACTGATGGAGTACAAGTATCCAACATGACTGCGATGTTTAGCAAGATTTCTGTTTAATAAAAATGACTGGAAGATTTTGAAGGGAGTCACATAGAAAAGCTCTACTTTTCTGGTGAATTCTAAAGCTAAAATGATCATCAAAAGCCTCCTCATTCGTGAGTTTCTCTTAAGTCCATGTGTAATTATAACTGAGGAGGGAAAAAGGCAGGTAACCTGGGATACAGTTGTGAACAGAATTAAGTCCATGCCTCATTGTTCTCATCTCAATTGGAAGTGTAAAAATTTTAGACACTTGGCAGACAATAATGTTTTGGGGGGCTGCATAAATAAATCAGATTTCAAAAGGCACAGTTCTATTCTGGCTTTGAAAGTTCCTTTTGAACAGCCAGTTCTATTTGTGGGCTCATACTGGAGCTATCTAGATCTTTTTATTTAGTTATGCTTTAAAAAGGCAATTGGTGTCCTGGGCTTAAGCCTGTGTTAGGGACCCACAGAGCATTTTAGTTGGGAGGAAGGGATGGAGATCATCTGGAGGTCACTGTTTTCTTCAGAATGTCCTTTTTATCTCCTGCCACATGTCCCCCAGCACTGTACAGACTGTCTGCTGCCTCCAGCATGGTGACTGCAGTGGAAGGGCCTCAGCACCTCAGTGACAGAATGATTTGGTCATCTTGACTCAAACCTGTCACCAGCTGTAGGACAGCTGGATCAGAATGGAGTCATCTTTCAGCGTGTAGTATTTGGCTCTTGAATTTCAAATATTTAAACTGAATCTTAGGAGTGCATAGGCATTAATTTAACTAGAGTTAAATACTCTTAACTGAGTATTCTGCAGAAATTGAGTGGGTTATGTGCCTGCCGACTTGATTCTACTGCATTAATATCAAGGACTGTTTTTCTTCTCTGAGCTGAATGGAATCAGGATCAAGAGCTAAGTAAAGTTAAACAGGCATTCATATTCATTCAGGAGCAGTACAAAGTCTGTATTCAACTTGGTGCCATAATTTTCATGTGATATCTGGTAAGCTTATTACTTAGCAAGAGCTATTAGATGAAGTTAGGCTCACAATTACAAGGAGACCCAATCAGGCTTTTGCCTCACAGAGCATGGATGACTGTAGGAAGCTGATTAGGATATTTGTAGGATATTAGTGGGAGGCTGAGGAGTTGTCTGTCATTCCCTTTTCTGAAAAGATAGATTTATTCAAAAAGCAATCTAATTGGATAGATAATTGATTAACTGAGAAATTATATTTTCAACAAAAAGCTGTCACTAGTCTGATAAAAAGCTTGTCCTTTACAGATTTTTGGAATATAGGGACAGATGTCTTGCAGTTATCATTTCCCAGCTGGAACTCTAAGAAACAAAAGAGTTGTAAGAGATCATCATACTGTCAGGATGTGTTCAAAATGACTTTTTTTTTTTTTTTTAAATAGTCAACAACAACTGGCTTCAGCATCTGGCATTACTGTAGAGTTTTAGAATTGTTAATTCTACCAGCTCTAGGTTGGAGTAGCATTACAGACTGAAAACAACACAGTTTCTCATTGCTTTTCTTTTTCTTGAAAACTTGTTTTATTGGTTCCAAATGTGCATTTTGTAGTTAAAACAGGAGCCTCAGAGTTACTGATTAAATGCTTTGGGGCAACTGAAGAGAGCCAGATATGGTGATAGCGTTGCTTGTGTGGAAATAGGCAGCAGGAATTCTGTGTCTCCTCTCATCTCTCGTGGCTGCAGCCCCCACGGAACTGCTGCAGGGAGCCAGGGGCAGCTCTTTGCCCTTCTCTCACAGAACTGCAGGACTCTTGCTCACAACAGCAACACCTTCAGTTTTAACTGGTTCAGTGTCCTCTGAACATCTTGAAAGGCTTTCTTCGATTCTCGTTACCATGGGGTCTGGGGTGGGGTGTGTGTTTGGATTTTAGAGTGCTGATTTCAAAGGTTTCTGACCCTGCTGATGATTTAGATCGTAATGCACGACAGACTGGGATTATGACTGGTTAGGCCTTCTAGTACTCCAGAAAAAAAGAACTAAATAATATTTTTTGGGGCATTCCACTTTTCTTTTGAGTAATCCAGTCTCCAGTCCTGTTTATGATGAGTCTCTGGGGTCTAGTGCTTCATATTCTTATGTTCTGTGTTACTGTGGTACCTGGCTGCTTTTCATGCATGTGCTAATTCCCATTTCAGATCCAGCCATCAAATATGTGTATAGTTCAAGGCACAAATTTAAAGTCTGGATTTGAAAGTTTGGTTTGGGGTTTTTTGTTGTTTGGGGGGGGGGGGGTTGGAGGGGGAGGGGGTTTTGTTGTTGTTTGGGGGTTTTTTTGTTTGTTTTTGTTTGTTTTTTGGTTTTGTTTTTTGGGGGAGGGGGTTTTGGTTGGTTGGTTTTGGTTTTTTGTTTGGTTGGTTTTGTTTTTTTGTTTGGTTGGTTTTGTTTTTTTGTTTGGTTGGTTTTGGTTTGCTTTTCTCCTGTTAAACCATCAGAGTTAATTTAAAATTTCACACGCAGAGTCGGAATGCCTTGCTGTAAATCAAAAATACCTACGTTCAAATGAGTGAAGTTGTGAATGGAGATTCAGATAAGTAATAGAAAACATAAAGAATGTTCTCAAAAAATGCACGTTATAGAATCTCCGTCTAATTTTCTGCAGAAGACAACTTAGTTCTTAAGACACTAACAAAAAAAGTAAAGTTAACTACACTGGGGATTTTACATGTTTTATGCTTCTTGAACATGGACTAAATCAGCTGTGGTAAACATACTTATTAGTATTCAATTTATTTCCCAGTGTCTTGAAGGAACCATGCTAATGTTTGGACTTCTTAGTTTATTTTGATTTCATAGCAGTAAATTGTATCCACATAAGTGAGCATGCACTGAACAGCAATAAATCATCCTTTCTCAGATGACCAATATCAGCAGGAATCTCATACACTTCCCTGCTGGAGTTGATTTCTAAATTCATTGAATAATTATTGGTGCTGCTTTTCATATGTGACAAACATTCTTCTCTCTGATTCTGTTAAGTCTTACAGAGCTGTTCACACACATCCCAACATGCAGAGATACTTATTTTTGGGATGTGGTAAAAGGAAGAATAAAGAACCTACATACATTTAAAAAGAACAATTTATAATGTACTGGGAACTTTGTACCATGTAGTTTAAGAAAAAAAAGAAATCTGACTCAGATTACTTTAATACGTTTTTAAACATTGTGGTTTATCAAAATGCAGATATTTTATTGAAATGTTAATATTCATGTAATATCATGAACTGTTTCTGTCATTAAGAATAATGTTGTCAATTTTAAATTATCATAACAAAAATGCAGTGGTACAGGGTAAAGTGTCTCTACTGAATGCAAAATTCGGTGAAGCTCCCAAGTTTTAGCAACAATTATGCAGATGGGAATGATCAGTGGCTGCATGAAATTTTATCTTTTGCTGTAGATCTAACACCAATTGTGTCAATGTCTTTTGGAGAACAGCAATTGTTTGTATAATCTGGACCAGAAAAGCAATCTGAATTCCAGCTGGGCTATGTGTCCGTGGGATTATGTTCACAAAGCAGGGATGGGAACTGAGGGGCTCTGGAGCTGGGGCTGAGGAGGCTGAATTTACCCAGATCTCAGGTGATGCCTTAGGTTTTAACTTTTATATTTTTTCAAATCCTGCACTGCCTAGTGTGTAACTCTGAAGTTTCGTGCAGCCTGTTAACAACTGTTCTCTCGTGCTGGTTAGACATAACAAACCCTCTCTGGGTTTGCTCTTCAAGGACACCAGGCCCCAAAATGTGTAAACTAAAGCCTCGGGGGGGGGGGGGGGGGGGGGGGCAAACTTGGAGTAATTACATCATTAACTGAGGTTATAATTGGCGAATTAACCCTGATATGCAAGTGGACCAAACTTATAAAAGTGTGAAGAACCTGTGATCCAGCGTCCATCTTAGATGTAGCTTTTTGACTGCCCAGGGTGTACCTTTGAAAGCCCTTCAAGTAAATACCTACTTTTATTCTTTTATTCTTGTCTAGTCTCTGTTTTTGGGTGGCCATCTCAGGCATCACAGGGATGTTCATTCACCTCAGCTGCAGTGAATGTCACCCCATCACTGATGTGCTACCAGCTAGAATTGGGGAAAAGCTATTGGTTCTCAAAATAAAATTAAAAGAACGGTTCTTCACAATTTAAAAATAGATCTGTTATAAATGCTAGTTAAGTCCATAACATCTTTGCCTGTCAGAACAATACAACAAATTACTGTTTCATTAATCAAAGGGTTAATTGAATTTTTAAATAAAACACTGCAGAAGTTCTCTATGGAAGTGAGACATCAATTCGTTAGAGGGCAGAAATCCTTTAATAGCCTGTAATTTAAATAATTTTCCACCAAAATGAATTTATTGGGTATTGATTGCCTCCCAACTCAATTTTAATACTGATTAAATATTACAACTTCGTTTCAGCACTCCTGCTCTTTTTTCCCTTCCCTCTTTTTTTTTTTTCTTTCATATAAAAACCTGAGTAATTGGGTTAAACTAATTTTAGAAGTCATGTTTAGGATAAGACAGGTTCAGTGAGAAAGGCTGGTCTGTTTGCAATGACTTTCCTTTCTTCCTTGGGAAATACTGTTCCTTTCTTAGCCCATGGCTTGTGCCTTACAACCAGAGAGAGCAATTTTGCAGATTCCCTCTTCTGGAAGCTGCTTCACTTAAAACAATGCCATGTTTTCCCATGTATTTACCATATTATCTTTTGCTCTCAAAGCCAGATCTTTTGAAACCAAAGTAAAATTTAGTTTTCTCAGGGATCTTAACTGTTTTACATTTCAGGATTTTAAACTGGCTTCCATAAACTGAAATGTTGTGGAGTTGATTTATCATCAGTTAATGTATTGCCCTCCTGAGTGACAGAGGTGGAATGTTTCAGAGAGTGCTGGGTTTTTTTTGCTCACTGTATGGCCTCTGTTGCTGGCATCACCTGTCTATGTGCAACTAATTCATCAAATAGCAAAAATAAATCTTATTTTATTTCTCAGATTATTTCGTGAATTTCCAGATATCTTTTTAGTCACACTTTGGGAATGAAAAGAGGAAAGAGAAGGTATATACATATATGTGTTATACATCCCCACAGGTGCACACCTGTCAGCCTCAGGCAAGTTGTATCAATTAAAAAACTTGAAACTTAACTTTGCCCTCGTATCTTCTCAAGCAGTAATGCCTGCAGTGCCAAAAAGGAGGGATTTGGTCCCGCCTCTGCAGAGCCAGGCAGCACAGCTGGTACTGCAGGAGCTGGAGAGCTCCTGGAGAGGTCCAAGGCAGGGAAAGCAGAGATGGGGCTGCTCTTAGTGAGACGTACGAGAAACGAGACTGAGGTAGAGCTCTGACGGGTTTGGTAAGGCTGAGGAACCATCCTGGGTGCACAGAGTACATCTGCTTCTTCAAGCTCTCTTTGTGCAAATGCAGCCTCATTTGAAGCACTGCTTTGGCTATATTATGATGGAACTTAATTTCTTTTTCTTTTTTTGTAATCATCTGTAGAAGGCATGGAAGTGTTTATTAAGAAAAGCTGTAATTGTTAAAACATTAATTAAATCACAGTTAAGAGTATTTGCATTTGATGGTCTGTTAGGTTAATAATGACTCAGAATAAATGTTGTTGTTTGTTCCTTGAGCATTCAGCATAATGGGAATTTTTCTTTTTCTCTTCAGGTGTTCAGACTCCAAGATACACTTTTTGTATTAGAGGGTAGTTAATGGTTGTGGTACAGGTAAAATAATTCCTAAATGGACACTGTGACATAGGTTTTTTTCCTTTTGCCCACAAATGATTGACCCTCTCACCCTGGCTCAGTGTTGCATTCCCCTGGGAAGCTGACTGTGCATGGATAGGTGGTCAAGGGTACCCACATCACCTCACTGGACTGGCTAAGAAGGTGGATGAGGCAGCTAACAAAGCCCAGAGCTAAACAGTCATGGTTGAAACATTCAGGTTTAATGCTGGGCTGTGGTGAACAGTGGTGTTTGACACCTTTAAGCGCTGTCATTCTGTGTGACTGTCTGTTCAACAAAATATTCTTGGGTCTGGATAATGTGTGAAGGTTAAGGTAGCCCTTCTGGTTGTGATCACAGAGTTTTTTAAACTTACACTTTTTAGTACAGTTATGCAGGAAGGTTTTTAAAACATTCAGATATGTGGAACGTGCATCTGCTTCTGCCCACAGTACGTTGGTGACCCCATGCAGTGAGAAACTCCTATCTGTATAATTTTAATAGCTATAATTAAAGTATCAGCAACTCAAATAACATTAGCTTATACAACTTATACCTATGCATTTTTTGTTGCTTCTTGCCTACATTTACGTGACTCTACGTTTCTATTTTCTATATAATATCTTACACCTAACTGATGTGTTGGAAAGAGCTTGGAAATAAAAGGTTACCATAACTTCCAGCATCCTACAAGCATCCCTAAAGAGAGCCACTCTTCCCAGGCAAGGCTGTTGCTCCTTATCCCTTTGGCCTCACAGTCATTGATAAAAAGTTGCAGGGTTTTGTTTCGTTTTTATGAGGGAATGAATATTTACATTTTGCTTTCTTTCATGCAGGCAGATAAACATATAGAATGGCATTTCTTATCTCCTTTACATAGCGCCGTATTGCAGACACTCAGTGTTCCTGGGATGTTCAGGTTTGTGATACTTTTGGAAATAAATTTGGCAGCATTTCTTCGTACATCTTTTCCAGTAACAGCTGCAGCTTCTTTGCCTGTTGTGTTTTCCTTCTGTGATAGGTTGCAGTCAAGTGTCGTTATGGGAGATGGCTGCTTCCACTTGCAAGTGTCGAAGCCAAGCAAGTTTTGGCTAAGTTTTTGCTCTTCTTTCTTCTTTCTCTTTTCTTGTCATTCTCTCCTCTCTTGTATTTTGGCAGAGTGCTGTGGGAGCAATAGCTTCAGCAAATTCGCTAAAGGGGAAAAAGCAGAAGATGCCATTGCTGAGTATTACATAGTTAATACTGATGGACTTTTTCTGACAGTAAAGAGCATTTCAGGTGTTAAATCTGTTGTGCAGTTTTAGAAATATTTGTGGTTTGCATGGAGGCTGAAGTCTTTTTCATATCCTGTTTTCTGAGGGTAGGACTAGGGGCTGTATGGTGGATGCAGAACAGTGGGACCTGTCAGATGGGTGTGTTTGGCAGGTTCCTTTCCTCACAGGGTTCCATGTTCCCTGGAAGGAGAGGGAGTCAGGAGTGAGCGTGGCTGTGCTGAAGGGCTGCAGGTGGAGCCCAGCTCCCCTCAGGATGCTGGGGGGACAGGGGCTGCTGAGCTGAGGGCCTGAGCTCAGCATGGACGATGTAGAACCAGTGACCTTCAGAAGGGTGCAGGGGTTTGATGGCTGGGTGGTGGTGCCTGACATTTAGGGCAGTGTCAAGGTTGAAGGCACACAGTGCTGCAGATGGTGATTGCAGTCCCTGCTAGAAAGGATGCTTAACTCAAAATTTAATATCTGATGCTTTTAGCTCTGGGTGTGTGTTAATCAGCCATGTGTGTAAACCAGGATGATGACTTTCAGGAAACCCTGAGCCATTAGTTAATTCAAACAAACAAAATGTTTGACCACTCACAAATACTGCAGAGGTTGAATGAGTGAAAAGGAAGGAGATTATAAGTTTTATGTGTGTGTAGAAATCACCAAGTTTAGAATAGTAATGCTATTCAAATGATTAATTTGCATCCAGATGGAAAGAGTTCTTTTTTATGCATAAAGCTACTGTGACATACCAATTTATGCCCAAAAGCACAGGTGTGACAGGGAGCACCAGGTTCATGGGGTTTGTAATTGCTAGGGGTCTGTTTGTTTTGGTTTTGTATTTTCTCACTTAAAATACAGATAATAATAATAATGTCTTTATCAGTGACTAGGGTGTCTTCATAGTGGTACATTTTTTAATCCAAGAATTAGGAAATCCAGGCAAGTTGCTTGTCTAGTACGCTAACTATCTGTGTATATATATATATATATTTTTTTTTTTTTTTTTAAATGTACTGTACCAGCAGATAAGAAATCAAGCTCACCTTCTGGTTCAGATTTAATGGTTTATGTCAAGGTAAAATTTTCACAGTACTTAAGTGAGATTTTTTACATGCCATCAAATGCAGACAGGAATTTCAGACTCCCACTAAAATTGATCTGTTTCCAGAATGAACATTGCCAAGTCATGTAGGTGCTTCAGAGCATTTTACCCTGTTCCTTCCCATACTTTATTGTTTGTGTGCAGTGACTTGCTTGAATAAATCTATTTCTGTGAATTCTTATTTTTTCCAGAAAGATCTCTGTCAGAGGTCTCTCTCTTGTCCTGTACCATTATTCCAGATCGTCTTCCCTCTTCCCTGCATAAGTGGGGAATACCTCTGCAAAACCATCTCTCCAAAGCAGTTTGGATCTGTCCAAGCAGCCCTTCTTCCCTGTGTAAGCTCTGCCTTTTCTTAATCCATCTCTCAAATGGGGCAAAGCCAGCAGTCCCCCTTTTTTCTCCTCTCTACCCAGGGACTCAGCTCCCTCTCTTTGACCAGTGGAGACTGAATGGGACCAGTGATTCTGATCCCTCCCTTCAGGCAAGCCCCTGAAGCATCACAGGGAGGGAACTGCCCTGAGCTGGTGGCTCAAACAGGCTGGGTTTGTCTTAGGGTGGAAGAGCAGGAGATGCTGCCTGTCAGCACTTACAGGAAACCTCATGGGATGGGGAGGCAGAGGCTTGGAGGAATTAGTCTTTACTCACAGGCTTTTTAAGCTGTGCAGATATTACACTGTCGGGTGACTGGGAAAAGGCTGCACACTGCAACTGAGAGTCATGAAGACAACCTGAAATTTAAAACAGTAGCTTCCTTTTACGTGCATTGCTTGTGAAGATTTTGGCAATGTAGATTAGGTAATGGCTTGTAGTCATTTTTTGTCTAGGGTTTAGCCTAGTGTTGGAAATTTGTCCCTGATGTGCTCTTACTTCCGCCATTTTTATTCAAGTAATTAAATTAATTAAATAAATTGTACTTCTTAATATAGAAATTTACATATTAACAGTCCTCTGCAACTAAATTTTAATAAACATTAAATATCTTCTGACTTCACAAAACTAGAAGCCTAATGATAAGCAAATATCTTGAAAAGCCTCACAGTATTTAGGAGTCCTTACATTTTTAGCAAGCTCTTTTCACTATAATTGGTAAGCTGCATTCTGCCTTTGATTTACTTTCTCTAACTACATTGATTTCCGTAGCCTAATATATATTTAATTTGTAGGGATGTGATTGCAACTAATATTACAGAGCTTTTAAAGGACAATAAATTCCAGACTATGTTTTATAGATTTTTTTATTATTTTTTCTACTCCAAGTATTTTAACGACTGAGGAAGGTATAATTTATCTCATGGTTAGATTTCCATGCATTTTTTATTTATTGCAACTTAGGTTGCATTGAGATGGAATGGTGTGCTTACATTTTCCAGACCGCATTCCAACATAGTTCTCTATTTGTAAACTGCTACCTCATTTATAAACTAGTTTTTTAAGGGAAATTCAGGCTAAGACACAGTTCCTGAAGTTCCTTATAGCTCAGTTGACTCCCAGACATTGAGTGTACAGCTGATGGAGCCCTTCCTTGCAAGGAAGGAGAGAAAAACTGCAGGATACTGAAAAAATAATTTGTCCTTTAGATTGTTTGGGATGTAATCTACAAGAAGGAGTTTGTTCCCAAATCTAAAGATGGACAGAGAAAAGTGGAGGCAAGTGTTGGCACTAGGACAACCATAACTGCCGTGGATATCCAAGGTCATTCCAGCATTCTATACATGTTGACTAGCTTTTGTACCCACCTGCCTGTTTTCCTTAGGGTCACGATGAAGTTTCGACTACCTTCGTTCTGCCTCAGAATGCTTGTTTTGAGTGTTGATGATTCAAGCTGTGGTGGATTTTACAAATGCTGTGGATACCACAGGATATAATGACAATTTTATGGAATCGGAGTGAAATTTGCATTTTGTAATTCAGATGTCTTAGCAATAAGATAACATATGCCTTAGATTGTGGATTCCCATTGTATGTGGATTCCCATCGTATGGGAATTTTTATAGCTGTGTTGATAAATAGTATTGACATAGGCTGTGTCTTTCCCTAAGAAAGGATAACCAAAGGAAAGCTAAATACCCCTTTCTGACAGCAAGAGAGAGCTCCCAATTGGAGGAGTGAGAAGGAACTTTGAAAGGAGGAGGTTTGTAATTTAGCATGACTAATGATAGTTTGGATTTAGGAAAAGCGATGAGGAAGTTACTCTAAGCAGAGGGGCTACACATAGCAAATGTACTAGATCAGTTATTACTGAGTATGGTAGAGAAAATGAAGGAAGAAAGAAAAAGTGGCTTAGAAATTTCTTTTCCAGTCTCTGCTTGTCAACATGAAACATCTGCTTTGGCGGCAGTGGCTCCCCCTGACACCAGGCACCAACACGGGGAAGCTGCTGCTCACCCCAGCACAGCCCCTGAGCTGCGCTGCAGTGATTTATTGTTCGGCTGGGAGGTGTGGGATGCTGCAGGTTAAAATGTAAATGGTTCCAGTGAACTTGGATGAGCATCACATATGGAAATTAGTGTTGGCACAATTAATTTTTGTTTGTTATAGTCTTAATGTTGCTAAGCTACAGAAAGAAATGGATGACGCTGAGGAAGTCTACAAGTTGCTGACTGTTTGCACAGAATCTTTTAAATATTACACTAATCCTGTGCTATAGCTTAGCTTTTATTTAGTGTAAATAAAATGGGTACTTTATGAAAAGCCACCATCTTAGTTTTAAAATATTCCTGTCTTTACTTGCTATGAAAATACTTGTACCTATAAATAGCAAAACAGCTTTGCTTAGATCAACTGGTTCATCAGAGGAGTTCTTGGTCAGACATGTACAGGCATGAATATGATCAAATCCTCTATAGTGCCAAAGAACAATACATTTTTATTTAAGACTTGCATAAGCTTCCATTTATAGCTGAATAAAGTAATTTCACAGACAACACAGCCCAGGTTCAAACCCACAAATAAATACAACTGAACTATGTCATGTTAATAAGATTGCTTCCTAAGATGAAGTGCTTAACTTACTCCCCCCCATGAATTCCCAGGGCAGACATGGATTATTAGAGCTTGAAATATTGAAGGTAAGTGCTTATGGTTTCATAGGCTGATGGAACAGCCAAAAGAAGAAAGGTGAAATCTTGACCTCAGGATGGAATAGAAGGCATCTATGAATGCTCCTTTTCCTCTACATCTCTCTCCCCCACTCTCAAACCTTAGAATATCTTTTGATACTTTAGTAAAACTAAAAAGGGGAGCTTGATTTTTGCTTTTTTTCTTCTCACATTGACCATAAATTTAGTTGATTTGCATGATGACCTAAGCTCATTTAATGTTGGAGATTGAAAACGTTCTAGGGAGGGAGTAAAGACCTTTGATGTTTCTGTTTTTACTTAATCCTCACGTTTTGAACTGTTTATGAAAGCATTACAAAGTCTTACTATAGAGACCAGAATTTGTCATATGATAGTAAACAAGTTTAACTGTTTAAGAGTAGCAGTAAATGCATCAAATGCATGAAGTACTTTTGTTGTTTATACTTCTGAAAAAAAGTAACATTAGAGCCTGAAAGTATAGTATTTGTTCTGAAAACCTCTTGCTGTTCTCCAGACAAAATCTGCAGCTCCCTTGCACTGCAGAGACCTGTGTCTTTGTATTTTTCTGTTGCCTCAGCTTATTTGGCAGTGCCTTACTTTAGAGGACAAGGAGTATTCTGAACAGTCACAGAATTTTCACCTGTGTTTCCTTAATGAAAGTTTACTCATTAGCTTAGAAGTGTTACAAAGTATAATGAAATAGATATAATTGTGTTAAATTCTACAGAAGTGTCATTATCAGACTTTAATTTTATATATTGCATCAAATATATGGGTTTCATTTCAGGGCATATTAGAGGAGATAGTTAGATGGTATCTCCTCCAGAAGTAATTAAAATTATACTTAATATTAAAATCATATATTAATTATTTCTGGGCAGAGTACTTCCTTCTAAAATGCATTCATTCTTTTTAGCAGTGGAAAGCTAGTACTCAGCAGATAAGGACTTGCAGTAAACTCAGTATTTATCATATAGCAAATTATTACAAATCAATTATTTAAACCATTGTTATATTTTAATTCTATGAATATAATATCTTCCCAGGTGATTTATTTTGCAGATGCTTAGACATGCCATTCACTATCCCATGGGAGCTGGACTTGGAAATCAATTTGTGGCTCTTAAATATTAGATAATTTTAACATCCTAGAAGGAATAAGAACCCATATGTACTAACAAATACATAGGTGAAGAGTCCTTGACTCTAAGGATGCAAAAAATCAGTCCATGGTTAGCACATGAGACAGCTCAGTCAGAGCCAGTAATGAACCCACTACACACACGGCGTGGTTTCAATTACAGCTTTATGTGAGTAGACGGCATGGTGCCAGAAACAAAAGATTGAAACAATTTAAATGCTTCTCTTCATGGTTCAGATACTTGAGCCTCCGGTTTCTGTTCCCTTATTAATGTTCACTTTTATCTGTGCAGAACTCAGGCTTGGAAAATAGGAATTCACTGCTTGAATATGTAGAATGTCATCTTGTTAAAGGACGCCGTAGTATGATCTCGTAATATATCACTTAGTTAATTATTTGCTGTGTGATAGTTGCCTTCAAGGTTTATGTGTTCAAGGTCAAGAACTATATCTAGAAATTGCTAATTTGTCCTAGTCAAAATTAGAGAAGTTCTTCTAATAGACAGTTAGCAAAATAAAGGTCGTAGTCCCCTCTTCATATAATTACTTAGCAGTTAAATCACTTACACCTCCAGCGGTGTCGTCTCTTCGCCACCTCCACAACCTGAGGGAGGGAGGGAGGCAAGTACTTGTGTCTGTAGGAAACTGTAATCTCTGCTCCTCTTGTTGAAGGTGTCTCGCTGCCCGATGCTCTCTGAGAAATAAGAGCAGTCATTGTTTCAGTGTGTGGAGATGCACTGAGCAGCCCTTGCTGCTGCCCTGTCAGGCTGCCAGCCACACGCTGGCCTCGGGTTCGCCTCGGGTCAGGCCAGCAGGCAGTGGGAGCCAGTCACCACAGTGCTCCAGCTCCTGCAGGTTATTTTGGGGATGGCTTATGGGAAAGCCTGGAATTGGAATGTCTTTGCAGGCTCTGTGCCATCAACCATTAGCTTTTTCAGGCTTGTACCTCCGTGGGTGTGATGGGACACTAAGGTTGCAGAGCAACTGTTTACTGGCATTGCCAAGCACTCTATGGAGGGGACTCTGTGCAGAGCCACCTGAGACTCTGTGCAGAGCCACCTGTCCTGGGATGCCCAGCAAAGAGGGATGTGGTGGCATTCCAGTGTGCAAGTCTGTCCTGTAGACCTCTGCTCTGTGCATCTCTATTACAGAGCCAATGGCTCAGGAATGGAAAGAGAATTAATCACTTTGTTAAGCACTCTGGGATGTTTTCTAAAGACTTTGAGCACACTTTGAATGGAAGCAAGGCTTTCTAATAGCTTCAATTTTTTTTTTTTTTTTAACAGGCTGTTTAGGCATAAGAGACTTTCAGTTGTAAAGCTTATTAAAATGGAAGAATAATATAGTCAGGTTTCCAATTGCCACTACACTAAATTATTATTGCAATGATTAAGCAAAGTAGGAATTGTAGAGTATTTAGTACTTTTCTTCCAATGAGATACTTAAATGTAACTGAAGGTATGCAGATGCGAGCAGGTTTGCCTTGATGTGTAGATTAGTAGCTAGTGAAGCTTATTTGCTTTGTACAGTTAAAGCAAATTAATAAGAAGATATTGGAAAGGCAGTTATCTATTTGTCTACCTGTATTAGCATTTTACAACAACACTTGCTTTATAAAATAAGCTATCTTGATGCTTATTAAATGCAGTGATCCGTATTTGCTTTAAAAAGTTATATTGTATTCCATCCAGCTCATTGTCAGTCACTCAGAGTTGTTTCTGTTTAATTGCCACTATTATAAAGGACTTCTTCAAGATTTTCTAGGAATCACTCATGGGCTTGCCATTCCAACATGCCTTTGTTATCACTATTGCACTGGTTTGTCTTCTCATCCTGGAAGATTTGCTTGCCACATGTGACTTATCTCATATAACCATTCTACATTCTTGAGCCAGCTTTCTTGGCCAGGATGCATCTTAACTCTGTATAAAATGCTTCTTACTGCCAGAAAGTATTTGTTTCTTAAAATACTTCCTCCCTCCCCCCCAAAACAGCAGTAAAATATCATAAATGCCTGGATTAATATGGGTTCGGGGATGCAGCCTATTGTAAATGTTAATGCTGCCAGAAATAACATCATCTTTTCAATATCTGATTTCCATTTTATTAACCTTGCAACAGTATGCCTTGTCTTCAATATTGCTGTTCTTTTCTTTACTCTTTTTTTGTAAGACCAGGCTATAATCCAACATCTAAATTTTTTCAGTCTTGATTTCTTGTTCTCTAGTTATCACAATTATTTATTCAAATCATGGTGGTTGCTTCCTTGAGCTTATTGTCTCTGTTTTGTAAATTGACATCTATCATTGTTAAGTACTGCAACTTCAGTTTGATATGAATTTTCCTATCTTGAAATGGGGAATCAGGATGAGAACTCTGGTTCATCTTTGCTAATTTAAACTAGATCCAACTAATTTTTTCTTGTTCTTATGTGTAAAATATAAAATAAGTAATTTAACTATGTGGTTCTTTCTGTTCTGTAAAGTAGTTTTGACTTCTGGAAAAGGTTGAGAGTGAAAATATATAAGTGAACTGAATTGTGGAGGTCCTTGTGGAATGTGAAGTGTGTTTGGAATTGACTTACACCTTCATATTAAACTTATGTCTAAACTTTCTGCAGTAACCTTCCTTTCACAGTATTTATTGCAGTCAGGCAAAAAAGTTCTGCATAAAACACGTAATTCTCAGTTTAACTTTGGGGGGAAAAATTGCTTTTACTTTATAAAGTAAAACATCAGTTTAATTTTTACTAGAAATATCAAATTAAGATAAAATGGATTCATCTGTACTTCCTAAAACAAGAGAGGGAAATAACAGAGAAACAAGTCTCTTTGTTCTGTGTGAAAGAGAATACTTAATCACACATCAGCACAGAATTAAAAAACATAGCAATACATGAAAGTATTCTTTTTTTCTTCACTGAACAAATTAATTGCCAGCAGTGGAAAGAAACTACAAAGTGCTGTTTAAAAATAAAAAATACATATCTTAAATTTAATAAACAGGAGCTAACACAGACAAAATGAAGCTCCAAAAATCAGCTAGCAACTGGCAATTGGTTTTGGGTCTCATCAGCTTGAAACACATATCAAACAACTTTCTTGTAAAAGAAAATTTGAAAGAGTAATTCTACATGCATGATTTTCTGAGAGACTTGGTGCAAAAGCTGCTGTATAAATGTCAAATGGACACTCTTCCAGCTTACTTCATTTCATAGCTGAAATCTGGCCAAACTGGAGGTCTTAAGCCAACTAATAATATTCCTTGTAATGTTCCTCGTAATATTGTTGTTACGCTTTTGTAAAATAGGTAGGAATAATCTTCAGTATTCACAGGGAAGTAGCATTTGTCTATTGCTAGATATGTTGACAAGTGTAGAAAGGGGATAAAGGGAAGAAATTATTACCAAGTGTGTGAGAAGGATGCACGATAATTACCTCCTTATCCCCTTCTACTGACCTACAAGACAGCAGGATGTTGCACAAATATAAGGGATATAAGCTTATCTTGCAACTGGAGGTCTCTGAGAAATTGCAACATTTATGCTGTGTAGTCATATCCTTCTGCCTTTTTTGGGGGTAGAATGACCTTAAACACGATATTCAAGGAATGATCACTGAAGTTAATTCTGTCCTGCCGACACATTCATTCAAATCCGCTTGTAAAATAATGGTTTTGTTTTCTAAGATTGGCGATATAAAATATAAAATGTTTTCACAAAATGCAGGAGTGTGGACAGGGCTGAAAAAGGTTCTTCAGGGAAAAAAAAATCATTCAGAATTTCTGATGAACATATTGCTGGTACATGCTTTACACCTCCAACTTCCCAAAATGGGACAGTAATGAGAGGGGAGGTATAGCTGGGGCAGGGCTGGCCTTGGAAGCATCGAATGTAAAATAACCCCAGGGAGAGCAGGGAGTTGATCTGCAACTTATGGAGATGAAAATTAGAATTGAATATTGAAACGTTTTGGAACTTATCCTTATTTCTGTGTCTTACTGATTGTAATGGGAGTAAGTTGCTGGTCATATCCGTCTTCTGGTTGTATTCAAATGTAGAGAACATCTTTCAATAACAGTAACGTGTGAGATGCACATAAAAAGAATTTGAGCTGCTGCAAATTTCCCCCTAAACACATAAATAGAGAAATGTACATTTAATTAGCTTTCTTTCTTTTTTTTAGCACTTTTTGCAGCTTAAATGCTTATCTCTAACATGGTGCTGGTATTTTTAGCAGCATAGTAAGGGGGTTTTTACTCACTGTCACCACTACACATGGTTCATCACATTGCAACAGATCAGGATAGATCAGATCTAGCTGCATGACTAAAATTTTGCGCCAGATTAGCCTGTCTGAGATGGCAGTTTAATTGTCCTGAACCACCTTTATACTTGAAGATAGTAGTTTATTAAAGGAAAAAAATACAGCAAAATGGAGCTTTGTGTGTTGTTCACAGGCTGGATGACTAATGGGGATTCACCTTTCTATTTTAATCTGTTTCTCTTCACTGAACACCACCCATCAGCTCTCTAAGATGTGTGTTTTTTGTGGTCTTCAGTCAATACTATTTATAGCAAATCAAAATTTTGCTGTGTGGTTTAGTTTCAAGTATTTGTTTTAAACTAGCAAGTGGGTTGGTTGTGACTTCCACTAGTAAGGGCTGGTAGCAACTGATGAGAAACAGATTAGATTACTGCTTAATGATGACGTCTTCAAAAGCCCTTGAGTGACTGAGGAAGATAAGTCCCAGGGAAAATCAATGGACTCAGGCTCTGGAGACAGTTAGGTGAGAAGAATATGTTCCTGTAATGACCTAAATGGTCGTTCTCTCTCATGGTCTCTCAGTTGTAATATACAAGAGAGAATGGGTCTGTGTAAAAATATCCAGCATCTCTGAACATTTTAAGGCTGTTAAAAGTCTGAGTGCTGGATGTTTATCTGATTACTATCTCCTGCTCTTACCTAACTTCAGCAGCGATGGACTAAAGCATTTCTAATGTGGAAACTCCAGGGAAAAGAACAATGAAAAAAAACCCAAGCCCCCAAAACAAAACAAAAAAATACCCTTTTAATAGAAGTAGTGGCTGTGCAGGTGACAAAGCATAAAATATGTATTTAAAACCATGCACGTTATTAGCTAGTTCTTTGGTTTCTTGGTTTTATCATCTTTAAAAGGTTGGGATTTCGTAATGGTGATTATTTTAGACATACATTTGGTGTTTGTTCACATCATACTAAAAGGACATGATTTGCTCTTAAAATTTGCAAGGCATCACAGACCTTATTTCTAGGTGGTCGTTTTCAGTTCACTCCCCTTAATCATTTATGTGGTTCTTAGGTTGGTTTTCTGTGAACCCTTTGAGGAATTCATTGTTCTCCTTCCTGGCCTATTAAGTATCACAAATAAATGTTCACTGTTACTGGGCTGATGGCTCAGCATTCAGAAAATGAGGAGAAAAAGGAGGAGGAGGAACCTAATTTCAGTCCTGGTAACATTTTTCAAGAGAGAAGTGATCAGTCGTGTGTGTGATGCTGGACAGAGGTACCAGCGTTCTGTTACCTTGATGTTTATCTCTGCCTCATGAGGTTCTTTGAGTCACACTCCTGTGTCACAGAAGTTGAATAAATAATGGCTTAGAACTGTATTTTTTGCCCTGTTTTCATGGGGTACAGCACAGGAACTGTTTTTAGTCGTCCATGTTCTCTGAATTTCTGTCTTTTTCTTGGTTTATATCTTTGTACCATGTTGAGTTCCTGTCAGCCACCTATTGGATATTTGAGGTTAGGGTTATTAAGCCTATATTTGAACTCATGCTGTGGGATTTTCTTCCATTACAATGACCCAGGAAAGCTCTGTGGGCAGATAAAATATTAATTCATTGGTTTCTCCATAGCATTAGAAACAAGAAGATGGGGCCCTGGCTGAGTAAGGAGCTCTACTGGAATACGGGGATTTGCATAAAAAGAAATGCTCATAAACTGGGTGAGAGTAGTCCCCGTGGCGTGGTGGTTGAATACCATCAAAACTGATGAATGAATTTTCTTGCTGCAGTATCACTTTGAGCCATTGTGATGAACCCTTGTGTTACAGACTGGAGAGGGCGACAGAGATCTGGGAAGAGATTTGTCCGGGCTGCCTGAGGCTAGCATTGAGTTGGGAAGGGAAGCTGGGAGTTAGTCTTCCGTTCTAGCTGAGTGTGCTGCTGCTCAGAGCATCCTCTGTCCTTGCACCAGATCAGCTCCGTGACAGAATGAAAAAGCTGTACTTTCTGACAGTGTTTTATGTATTGTTGTGATGAACATTTTGAACTGATGCTTCTACCAACAGGGGAAAGTGTGTGCAGCCTCAAAGATCCAACTGAAGGGCCTGATCTGGAAAAATAAATCTTATCTTAATTGCAGCTTGCTTGTCAAGGATGGATGCTTGAAACAGAATATTCAATGGCTGTTCAGGTGTCTTCTTTTTTGTCTAGTTTCATACATTGACCTTCTTATCCTTTTTGTTATGAATTCAAATTCTACTGGGATAGGACTTGCAGTGAAGATTGTGACTAATTTCATGATCTTGCTAGTAGAAATCATTCCATGTCATTACCAAGGGATAAGAGCATCAGAATTTGTGATTTTAGTCACTGTATCAAGTCATCTGGCTACCTGAGTATTAGCTACGATAAACTTGCTGTTACTGCACTGTTGCCCTTCTGTAACATTTTAAATGCTCTTGTAGTAAAGGTAAATGCAGTTACAAAAATGGGCACAAAAGTGAACAAGAATTTTGAGGATTTTTTTTTTTCAAAATGCTTAAGACTTTTCTTTCTGTGTGAAAAATAGCATTTTTATTTTAAGTTTGAGGGGACAAATTTGTTTCGGTGTAATCGTAGTCTACTCTTTTAGAAAAAAACATTACTCTGGAGAAACACTTCTGGTAAACGTAGGGATTCCTCTTAGATGAGGAGTACAAAAGCTAACATTTGTTGAAATGTAATGATTCATTTGAATGACCAATTTTCTTAATAGTTTTTTGGGCTTTTTTTTTTTTTTTTTTTTTTTTTTTAAGATCACAAAATGATTAATAGGTTGATCCAGGCTGCATTCATATTACAGTTTAATTCTGCATTATATATTCTCCAATGTCAAAGAGCTAAAAGTTCAAATTGGACTCATTTTCATTATCAAGTTAGGGGTGGGGAGCTATAAATTATTCACCTTCACTGAGGAGACCAGATTCATAAATCTGTTCAAAGGAAAGTGAAGAAAGGTTTCTAACATGTCTTGAAGATTCTAATTCATATCCTAATTTCAGTATGTGGAGCTGACAGCCAATAGCAGTTTTCAGACTAAGGCTAGGTATCCTTTCACCATTCACATTCCTTTCACTGGTATTAGCAAGAGACTGATTTCTTTCAGAGTAAGTTACCCTAAAATGTCTGTAATTCTATTTTTGCTGGAAATATGGACAAACTAGTTAAATGTAATATGAGAACCAGTATGGATACGCTGTGTGTGTGAGCATGTGCTGTGATCCAGAGCACAATCCTCTGTCATGGTGCTCCCTATGGTTCTCATGTGTCATGGTGGTCAGGCACCTCTCGGGGGTTTGTGGTAGATATTAAAAATATGTGTTGGGAAAGTAATAAGAGGATGAGTCTTGTTTCGACAGTTCATACATCCTTTTAAAAATACCTGATATGTGTGTGGAACAGGAGAAATTAATTCAAACCACAGTTTGTGTGTGTTTTCCTTCATTTCCCTTGAAACATTTATCCTATTTTGTCATAATTTAAACATGAGTTAAATGCTCTGCTTTCTTGAAAATCAAGCAAGCGAAGCATGCAGATTTGTTTCTCACCATGTACATTTTCTGACCAACTGTCATCAACACAGTTAAACTGTGCTTCATGTTGGATTGAATTAGAGATTATATTCATGCATAACACTGAGATCAGTTAGGCTGTGTTCTGAGCTCAGATTTTCTTAAAACTTGGGTAATTCTGTTGATTCAATGCAGAAAACTCAGAGGAAAAAAGGGTCAGTTTATCTTAGACCAGACGTGGATATTGTAGAATTGTCCAAAGCCATGTAGAGAAGATATTTAACAAAATAAGAAGCTCTGAAATAAAAACAAAGAAGAAAATACCTTATTTTTTTCTAAGGTAAAGTGAGCTATGAATTTATTCTTACACACATGATATTTTAAATGCCTGCCTATTCAGCTTTCTGTGAGTCACTTAAGTGTTCTGTTCCAGATTTGAATATCAGTAATGACAAGTTTCCTGACATCTGGGTTAAGGTGAAGCTATTGTATCTGTCAGTTAACCTCTTTTTTTGTCAGCCTGCCATACTGATAATTTTGTGTATGTGGCACAGTCATTAAGGTATTCACTGTCCTCTGGCAGAATGAAAATTTAGGTTTTCCATTCAGTATGAAGACATGTTTTATTTTCTATGCAAAATCTGTATGCTAATCTAATTCTAATACATAAACTGTATCCTAAGCTGTCCGACAGAGGCATAGAAAACATTTTCCCTTCCTCACGAGTGATGTAAATTTTGCAAACTTTATTGGTAAGTACAGCAATAACTATTTATTTAGCAGATATTATCATGCAAAGTTCATTTCAGTGACAATATTAATGAGAAAATGAAACTTTGAATGCCATAAGTATATGGCAAGGTATTTCATAAATATATAAAATACTTGTGTCACTTTATACTTGTTTTCAACATATTTCACTTCTTTACAGCTTGCATAATAAATTAGTGACTTTTAAATGTGTTCTCCCATTGCTTGTGGCATCGTGGAGGTTATTTGGTTTAAAGCAATTATGCTTCATCACAGATTTATGTTCCGGTCAGAGATTCAAACACTGTTGAGCTCTACGGTGTATGAGTGATTGCAAATTTTCAAAAGAGAAGAGTTTTTGAAGGTGTCTGTGTGTTAAGTTAAATTTTTGAATTAATAGGAACATCAAAGCTCCAGCATCTGGGTCAGAGAAGGACCTCTGCAGAACGGCTGTTTGAAGCCTTTCATTCTTGACCTCCAGGACTGTAATAAACTTTTAAATAATTTTCAAGGACACTTCAGATGCTCTGTCAATTAAACTGCCATGCCAGCCGTTTTCCTGTTGGCCTGTAGCCATTATTTAATACAGTCATTAAAATTTAGTTTTAGGAGATATGGTATGACACATGAACTGTTTTCATTAAATGGATTTCCTACCCAAAAAAAAAAAAAAGGCAAAAATAAAGGAGGTAGAATAATTATTTAAAAAAAAAGAACTAAAAAACCCAGCCAAACATACTGTGATCTTCTAAAGGAGCATTTTAAGAGAATGTACTCCTTGGCTACACTGTGCTTTTGTAATCAGCTCATAGGTGGGATATGATGAAAGTAAACAATGAGCTTAGAAGGACATGTAATACTAAAAGACCCCACAAAATCGAAAATCTCATAGTGAATTCTCTTGCCATTCTGGAAATCCTCATGTGGAGCATGCAGTGCTGTGGACACAATGAAAGATGGGGCTACTGAAGACTCAGTTGTTTTGAGATGTATTTCCAATATTGCAAAGCAGAATATTATGATGAAACCAGAATTCTTTCTTCTGGAAACAACTTTTTGAGGTGCTGTGTGCACCAGGATAGAAGGCAGTGGTGTCTCACTGCTGTCACAAGAGTTGATAATGACCAAAGAAGAAGAGGAGGAGTTGAGTGCTGTTCCTTCTTTTGTGACTCTTGTGACTTCAGGGATATTTTTTAGTCTTTTTATTTCTTCTCCCCCTTGTCTGAGTTGTAGGGTGGCAGGAGCAGCAGTGATATCTGCTAACCACAAGATTGCTTTGGGCTCTAAGACATTGGTGTGTAAATTTGTTCAGTGTCCTTCAGTGGACTGTGCTGTGCATCTGCACACTCCTGGTGTTGGCCATGGTTAAAGGGCTTCAAACACATCTGCCAAGGGTGCTGAAGTGCTGGTTCCCCTCACAGGCCTGTAAGAGTACTCTGTGAGAGTGTAATACCTCTCCAGCTCACCTCTGGCCCTGGGTAAGAGTACTTCACCTTCAGTTCAAACACTGGTGGCACTATCCGAGTAATGATGGGGAGACATCTGATAACATGCCAGTAATGTTACCTGTGCTCTGTTTTCGGCACAAATTGAATTCTATTGAGGCTCAATGTTGCTTGGGCAGATAGTTTGATTTAAAGAGAGAAAGAGATGATACTGTCAGGAAGAGAGGGGGTGGTATGACATACATAGCTGAAAGAATCTTTCAGCAGCTGGTTCTCTTGTCCTCTTGGAGGGGAAAAAACCTAAAACAACAAAATAAACAAACGCCACCAAACCAAACAGACCCCCATAACATTGGCACTTTCTTGTTTTCAAAGTTTGGCCTTTATTCCTGGGCACAATTGACAGCATGTATGAAGAGGATTCTATGAAGTTTGCACTCTGCCTTATGATCTTGATAAAGTTCTCTTCAGTTGTGTGTGTGTGTGTTTATGAAGGCCACAGTTTCTAAACTTTAAAATTGAAATCAATAAAGTTATATCCATGGCTCTGAAATAGCAGCAGCTGATATCCCATTCATTTGGGAATGGAAATCTTACTTCCTTTCTGGATTTATGGGAGCTCTTGAGTGGTGAACCCCATCATGCTGCTCTCCTCAGATGGGCTTCAGAGTTAAGGCCCTAAGTTTTATTTCCTGTACCTAACACTTAAATTTGTTGTGCAGGATAGCAGAGGTTATACAGTTGAGTTACCAGGAATTGTGTCAGGTTGTTGTGCCTTGCCTCCTCCCTCCCTCTCCTGCCCACTGAGACTCAGATACCTGGATCCTACCTTCTGCAATAAGTGCAACCTTCTGTCATTTGCTGCACAGCAGAAAACCTGCTTTATGCTAGATACTACCGAATTATTTTTATTTTTTGGTTTGCTGCTCAGTCATTCAATTGGTTGATTTTCAAAGACAATATGGAGGAGTGTGACTTTGTCCATATGTATGTATTTATTACTGCAGGCATTAATCTCTTGCTTAGTGTAGTTTAGTTCACACCAGCCTGCCTCTCCACGAAGTTATCTTTCCTTAAGCGATCAGGTTCTGCAATCTGCTGCTTATTGCATCCTCAAAAGCGTGATATAAATTCAAGTCAGGGACATTGTACTCTAGTTAAGGGACTGAGAGGATCGTAAAGAAAAATGAGAGGTATAGCAAATGTGTTTCCAATCTCTGTAGTATATATAATAGAAGATTTTATTCTGCAATTGTCAGAGAGGATCTCATTAGAGCTCAGACTTTCCTGTTCCTGAAAAAGTTCTCATGTTGGGCACTTTAAAGGGAAGAGTTCACAGAGTTAAGATTTAAGGGCATAGGCTCCCTTCTAATACAGGGAACTGTGATCACAATGGACTGAAAAGTTCATAAGCTGTTTTGAAGGCAGTACTAATATGTACAGTTTGCTTTATTCAGAAGCTCCTTCGTGATGCAAGTGCACCTGCAGAGCTGCAGGAGGAAAGGAATTTTCCATTCCATTGTCATCCTCTGCCTCCAAAGGCAGCAGCCTAAAAATAATGGACTGGATCAGCTTTAACTTGATGATTTTTTTTTTCTTTTTTTTTTTAAGTAAACTTTCCAAGGCAGGCTGAAAGGTTTAGGAACACAAACCCATCCATTTAAGTAGCCCAGTGGAGGGGAGTTTTAGCCTTTGAGGTGTCCAGAGCTGCCAGCTGTCCCCGTGCTCTGAGTCAGAGCCCCTCTGCAGCTGGGGAACTGTGCTCACCTCGGCTCCTGCAGCCAGGGACAAGGCTTCTACATGCTAACCTGCATCCATTCTGTGTGCTGGAAGTATTAATAAGGTTGTTACATATTTTAGAAAACCAGGAAAAACTAATAGAGAAATCTGAAAAAACCATGTTTGGATCTCTTGTTCTAAGCCTGACCGCTGGAATAAATCAATTGGCCCTTAAAATCTGTCTCCCAGCAGTGTTTCAAAGAGAAACAGGTGTCCCCAAACAGTACAGGTTTGAGTTCTTAAAGAACATATTGAAATGGAAGCCAATTCAATAATTAGATGTATAAACTGAGAAAGGGAAATGATCATTGGAGTTTCTGGCCCAAGTTCAGGAAGGCTTCTAACTCTGAAAATTGCATTTTTCAATTTTTATCATTTTAGTCTACTATTTTTTCTTGCTTTCCTTTTTCTGTTCCTTGTCTCTTCTATTGACTTGCTGAAATGGTTTATTCATAATATTTTTTCCCCTTTTATTGAAAATCCCAAAGTTTCCTTTTTGAAACCCTTTTATTTTTCAATATTAAAGCTCTTTGTCCCAAAGCAAGCCGTCCTTTCCCAGCTGGGTGCATGTCTGTTTAGAGGGAAGATACTTTATGCTGGTGCTGTCATTTGGAATTGGTTCACATCAGAACACAGCAAAATATTACTGGCTAAGCCGAGTAGCTGGGCCTTTTTCTTTACTTTGGCTGTCCTTCCAAAAAAAACGTTAAAACATCAATTTTCTCCTGGCAATAGGCAACCTTTTATCAGTATGTGCTTATTTTTCTAAACTAAAAATAAAAAGAAAAGCATACTTTTCTGATCTGCATTTAACTGTTCTTTCAGATCTTACACATATTCATGTTATGATCTTGTTAAACCTTTTCAACAAATTAACATTATGAAAAAAAAAAATCAGAACCCAAACCAGGAGATTGGTCAGCTTTGGAGAGGCCCAGCTCGAGCCTGACAGAGTGAACACTTACCATATGTTTGATTTTAAGGAACATTTTGATAGTTTCCTATGATAGTTTCCTAAATGTATTTATTTTAATTCACAGATGGGTATCATATTTAGGCAGTGTGAGAATAATCTTTGAAAAATCTGTTGCTTTTAAAAATCAAATTTCTGAACTTGAAATATACTGACAACACATCCAACAGAATCCTGGAAGCTGATCCTGGTAGATTAGGTCACCTTGTTCTAATATGGAAAATAGTTTTAAAATTCCTAATTCAGTGTATTTTGGGATAATAATTAAATGCTGTTTGGGCTTATAGTGATACATCTAATTATTTACGTAGAGATCTCTTAGCTATTCGTCCTTACTGCAGGATGAAGCCGTTATTGCAATCATTTTCAAAGTTCTAAAGGACAATTTTCACTTATTTTACCAATTTATTTTTATTCTAATTTCATGCTGTAATACCTTTAGAAAAACAACAAAATGCTTTGTGTTGGAGGAATGAGCTGCTCTTAGTTGGTTTATGGTCATAACTACTGAGGTAAATTTTCTTGAATATGCAAAATAATATGAAATAAGACAATCTTAACCTGGGCTAGAAAGCAAATAATTGCTTCTAGATGACATCAAAGCTGGAGACCTGAGCTGGAGCAAATCCTCTGTCCATGTCTCATAAATGTGTGACAGTCTGCTGGGAAATGTGCTTGGTTCTGGCATGGGGGGGGCAGTGGCTGTGTGAGCTGGGCACCTCTGCTGAGAGCTTTCCCCATGAGAAATATGTGTATGTGTATCATTTGCTATACACACAGATGATATGAGGATCCTTCTTGTTCCACAATGCTGCATGTTAGTTGTAGTGGTTTGGTTCAAAATACTCATTACTGTTTATCTGCTGTGAGATAAGAATTAGGAGAAATGCAAAACAGGCACCAAACTTGAAAGAATAAAAGAAGTTTATTAACAGACCTAAAAGGAGAAAAAAAAATTATACCACCTTCAGAACTCTCCTCCTCCCCCCACCTTCCTCCCTTCTCTCACTGACAATGAAAAAAGACAACCCTTAAGATGTTTAGTCTGTTTATCACTTCCATAACAACCTTGTTTAGTCCATTTAGAAAGAGAAGTCTCTTTTTGCTCATGCTATGAAAACAGTATCATAACGAGACAGCCGCCCACTTCTAAATATTGTTCAGTCCATTTAGGAAGAGGAGTCTCTCTGCCTGCGTGTGAGTCCTTTCCCCCGACTTGCAGCTTTTCCCGCAACTGCTTTCGAGGGTCCACTCTTGAAGTTTTTTGGGGTACAGTTTTAAGGTTGAGCCGTTCAGAAACAAAAACAGAGGCCCTTCTCCTTCCCTGGGAGCAAAGGGTTTTCATCATCTTCATCTTTAGGACTATCTCTGGGAGCATCTCTAGGAACTGAGGTTTTCTCCTTTCCCGTTTGGAGCAAAAGTCCTCATCTGGTTCATCTCTCCCTGTCCAAACTTCTCATGAAATTACAGCTGCGTCAGCATCTGCCTATCTCAGCGCAGGTGCTTTTGCTTACGAGTTGAACACTCCACCCCCCATGCCTTCATGAAATTACAACAGGATACTCTGGTATATCATAGCTTCACAACAGAATTTCAGCTTTAAGCATCTCCTCTCTCTCTTCCCTCAGGTTTTCAGCTCTTCACAGCAATAAAAGGGTTACTCTCACCTCGGCCTTGCAGCTTTGCAGCTGGAATGTTGAATTTTTCTTATTGCAGTGGAGAGGGGGGAGAGCCGAGCCGCTCCGGCTGCCCACGGCAAGGCAGTGGGGGGGGGGATTCCACGGGTGGAACAGGTCCATGGCTTCAGGATGGCCGTGGCCCGGCCCGGCCTGGCCCAAGCAGGGCCTGGCTGGGCCCGCTGGCCCCCACACAGGGCCCCACAGCCGCCTGTCCCAGCACCGGAAACGAGAGAGAGCTTGGAGGGGGAGTTTGCCTATTCTTAAATGTGGATCACAGAGGTGATCATAACTTTAAGTGGCTTAGAGAATTGTCCGTATTCAAACTGGCCGCTGATAGGTTCTATCAGTTCCCAGAGGAAACTGTAAGCACCCCTTAGCAAGGACGTCCCTTCCGGGACTATGTTTGCTAACCTATGACATTAGTCTTGAGTGACTTCCTCATTTTAGCTAAGGGAATGAAGGCTCAGAGTGTTACTGTGAACATTGGATTGGTCAGCAAGTGTCAGACTCATTGCTGTTGGAAGGTACTTTTGTGGGAAATGACTAAATCCAGAGAGAAGAGCCTGGACGGGGACCAGGATTGACATTTGGGCTTGATGATCTAATGAGACTTTAATGAACCAGTAACAGGCAGCCTCACAAAATGAAATGAGCAAAGACTGCAAACACAGAGATCAGTTCCTTGGATCTTAAATACAGAAATTGTATTAATCTGTATTGATAAAAATTAATTGCTTATTTTATATGGTCCAGATGTAATTATAGATCAAGATAACATTTCTTAATAAGGCAACATAGCCTTTCATTTTTCAAACCTCGTGAACTGTTGCAGCCATGGCTTTGGGAGAGCTGAAGCACAAGTTCTGTTCCTTCTTTATTTGTTCTGGCTTTCCCCCTGCCCTCTCCCTCTCATGTGCTGCCTGTGCTCTTTCTGCCTTGATTCCATTTGTTCTGAACTGCTATACTGGCTCTGGGGTCCTTGTATTTAGACCTGAGTTTAAAGTCTCTCAGTATTGAACGTTTATGGTACAGTGTTTTGATGGCCATATCAGGCCTCCAGAAACTTATATTTCCAAATCTAAGTTCAGTAAACTGACTTTACTGCAACACATGTATAAGTATGCACAAGTTTATGGTTGGAAATTTGCTCTGCAGACCCAGGTTTACTGCAGTCCCTTGAAAGACAGTGGTACTGGAATCCTTCCCTAGAACAAATCAATGTCACAGGGTCTTCAGTCAGCAGAAATAAGGAAAATAAAGAAGTGAAACTTTCATAATAATGTACCATTTCTTGCCTATTAATTTCGAAGATGTCATCTCAGGTTGTTGTAATGTTATTTTATCATAGCATTTTTACTGTGAAATGTATAGGAGGACTGCACTGTGAGATGTTAATTATTATTTTTTAATAATGCTTGGTTTTTTTGGTTTTTTTTTCTCTCACCAAGTATCAAGTCTTCTAATTCAGGTCTTGTTTGCTCTGATTCTGGTTTATCTGGACAATAACTGATGGGATTGCAGGTAAACGTAGTCCTAAAAAAATGAACAGGTCTGTTTTTTAAAAACAAATAAACAAAACCTGTCCAAAATTTAGGTGTTAATTTATAGCAAACAGCTCTGAGGAAAACAACAAACAGATGCCCTACACAGATCACTGAAGATCCTTTTTCCTCTCTGTTGCTCAGCTTCAATTTTCTGTGAAGTCACTGTTGCACTTCTTTTCTGATTGCCCTGGTATTTTAAGCTTTCTGCCAAAATAGGTGCTAAAGATCTTTTGTAGAACAGAATGTGAAAGAAAAATAACACTTCGAGGTACACTAAAGAAGAAAAAGGATCATAACCAACACTTTCTACTGAGCTTGAAAAAACTCTTTTTTGTGCACATTAACCTCAGCACACCCTGTATGTGCTGTGCACGTGAGCTCTTTGGGAAGGCAGGGCTTGTTCAGAAGGTTCTGCCTGGGGTTTTGCAATATGTATTTTACATGTAAGACCTTGAGTTTGTGTGTTTCCTACATGTGTAAAAGATATACCTGAAAAACAGGAAAGATATAATTTTAAAAACACCAAAAGTTCCTTTAATTTGGCTTACAACATTTTATTCCAAAATTGATGTAAAAAGTGCATCTTCTTAGTCACATATTTATTGGACAGCTCTAAGACATCTTCTCCCTGAAACAGTACAGGTGTATCAAGGAAAAATAGGGATTTTGAAAAAAATTTTTTTTCAATTTGTAGAATTATTGTGTACTTGCTTTTTCTAAAATCTCAGACCTCTCTGACTTCATCAAATAAATTTATGAAAAAAAAAAAAAGAAAAGCTTACAAAAAAAGAAGTGATGTGACACATGAGTTTAACATAAGATAGCTGGAATAAGTTTCATATCACTGTTCACCATTCCCACTTGACTAGACATTTTCGTAGTTTAGATGAAGCTCTAATAACCTTCCTGAGCTCTGCTGGCTCTAATGATGTCCATTCAATAAATGAGATTTGAGCACAGCTGCCATGCTAAACAGTATACTTGTACATAATTGCAGAAAAAAAAAGCTGCCATGAGAACAAATATTTAGCATTCTAGTCAAAAATAGAATCAAAAATACATTTTTTTAATAACAAGTACAGTTGCCTTGATAGATTTTCTTTTCCCCTTTGAAACTTGATAATTTTGCTGACATCCCTATTTGCCCCTTTGTCTTAATGTGATAGTGATTCAGAAGACTTGCTGATGTGATAACTCAGTTTCCTGTTGGCATTACCTGTGTCTTTGACAGCATAAGCTGTGGACCTGCAGAAAGGCCATGAGCACTGCAGAGGTTAAGGCCTGTCTGGCCCCGTAGAAAAATAGACTAAAAATTAGTATAGACAAAATAGGCAAAATATTTTAAAAAATATTTTTAAATAAATTATTTAATAAATAAATAAATAAATTTTTAAATTTTTAAATAAAAATACAGTAGTCCTGCACTTTTTTTTTTTTTTTTTAGTATTTTTTACATTTTTGTTTCAATTCTTTTTCATGCTCTACTAAATGATGTCTTCAGGAAAGACACCAAAAGATATTTTTACTGTACAACTAAATGTGGAAAGAATCTAAGTGGTGGAGAATGCTCCTGGAGAGAAAATGAGAGAATAGATGCTCCATCTGTGAGGATTTTCCTGTTTGCCACAGCACTCTGTCAGGCCTTTTTATTTCTGATGTTCCGTGTTTGTAAACTGGTAACTTTTTGTAAATCGTTCAGATGGAGCAAAGAACCCTTTAGCCAATATTTGTTTCCAAACACCAAGAGCTGATGGTGAACATGTTGGTGACCTTTAGTGGCTCCTGGAAATGCAGAAACTGAGTGAGCAGTGAGTGGCAAAGGCACTTGGGGTATGCTGGGAATGTGTGACAGCATGTGCTCCCAGCAGCTGAGCTGCAGGATGCCTGCAGTGATGGCATTTCCTACTCCCTGTGGTGTTGTAGCAGGGGGAGTTGAATGCAGGAGAGCTCTCTCCTTGGAGTGAGCAGGAGAAATTCAGCTCAGCTCTCACACAGGTTGGGCAATGGGGTCCCCCTACCCCACTGCCCAGTTTGCCAGACTGGTGGAAGATGTTGTATGAGCAGCTCTGTAGCAGTACCTGGAGCTGTGATCAATCCAGCAGATTTAATCACATTATTCTCTGGGATAAGTTCTCCTCTGGTGTAAGGCAGTGTGTACGCTCACACACACACATATATATGTAGTGGGAGTTTATAGAGTACATAGTATATAGTGGGAGTATCTAAACTGGCCCAGCAATCACAAATAATTTCTGTAAAAATGGATTTTCTTCAGATCACAAGATAAGAGAAAACAGAATTCAGAAAACAGAAACTCAAAATTCAGAAAAATATCCCACTAGAGATCACATTCCCTTTCCTGTACCCAGCCATATTAGTCAGTAACACATTGATAGTGGAAAGGCCTGGCTGGGTGTTGGTTTCCTCCATGGATTGGCTGCATGTGGAGCTTTTGCCTCAGATGTCTCAGTTTACACTGTAGAGCAAGAATTGTAATGATAGGAGTAAAACTGGGTCTTGCTTCAGCAGAGTCAATGCCAAAAACCTGGCTGTTTTAAATTGGAGCTCCTAACCTGAGGAAAAGCACCCATGTGGGGAGAACGTGGCATGGAGGAATGCTGGAAATTTTACATTCCCATTGACATGGAAATTTTGGCAGTTCTGAGGGTCTGAAGAACCTTGAAACTGCAGAGACCATATAAGGAAATAACCGGTGTGAGTGTTATGTGAGGTGAACCCAAACCAGTGACCCTTTTCTGTCTACATCAACACTCTGAATTTTAGTGTAATTAATGAGCTTGGGCTTGAATGGCTGTGTTTGGGTAGAATTGGGCTATCAGTTGGCACCTAACTATTTGAGCAGCTCTAAAAATATGGCAATATTGAGACAGACCTAAGCTTGAAATGGTAAGAAGTGTTTCTTTATAAAGACAAAGACAGACTCGGAGATAATTTATGTGTTTGTTTAATAGAAAAAACAAAGCATTTTTAACAGCTAGTGAATTACTGCCTTGTTTAGAAGCACAATTGTTTTTTACATCCTCTGCCTGGGCATGGCAGCAGCTTCTCCCAATGATATTTATATGTTAATAAAATAGTGAAAGAATAAAACAAAGACAAGGGTGCATTTTTAACTTATATTGCTTGTACTAGATCCTGCATACAGACAGTTAATGGTTTTCTTTCCCCTTTCCAGCTTTATACAATGAAAAATAGTTTCAAGAATAATAAGAAAGCTTCCTAAAATTTGTTTTCAGTAAGTTATGTTCACCGTTTAAAAAAATTGTCTGTAATTTGTTAATCTCCTTTCCCTGCCAAACTGGTTGTCTTATTCAACAATAAATTGAATACAAATCTTCCCCCAGGCAGAGAGACAGAATACCAACCCCTGAAAGTCTGGCAGCTTAACTGACGTTTGGTGGTAGCCTTAGGCACAAGTTAATTCCTACCCTGTTTATATATACACATACACTTTTCATAAAGCATGCAGGCAGTACTGCAGATAAATTAAGAGTAATTCATATTGTAGTTCCCAGGTACACACTTGTTGAACTGACATGAAGCCATTTCATTTTATGAGTGAAAGAGTTCCTCACAATTAAGCAAATCTGTCAACCTTGCAGGAACAGTGTGTTTCCAGGCAGCTGTGTGAGGTTTGCAGAGCACTATTTTTATTCAATTGCCATCAAGTGAATACAGCAATCTCAAGAAATGAAGCTGTAGGCTTCAGACCTTATTCCCAGAAGATGTCCCACCTACCTGAATGCTGCTATTCATGACTAAGAATTACCAGACAGGCTGTTGGGGCAAGCGTAAACTTTATTCATAAAAGAAGTTCTATATATGCCTAACTCAGGTTCAAGTGAGTGCCAGGAAAGCTTCCTTAATAATGCACAATCCACAGTCAGGTAAGAATAGCAATACCAGGGCATTCAAAGTTAAATGGAGGATTTATTTACATTATTTAAATTACATTTTTAATTCTGATCTATCTCCTTTGCCTAAGTAAACTGAAGTCAGGTAGTGAAGTCTAAGCTGCAGTAGTAAAACCTGAGGCTTTGCAAAGCAATTGTTATGCTCAGTTCCAGCTGTGGAGTTTGTCCATTTCAATTCCTGTACCAGTCCTTCATCCTATTGCGATGAAAGTTGTGGTTTGTAAGGCTAATCCACTGGAGCTATTTGATTATACCTATCAGTGCTATAGGCAGAGAAAATATTTGTGAAATTACTAATGTAAAGTGCAGTATTGAAATAGATGTGCACAGTTACAAAAACAGTATCAGTTACCCTGAGAGGGTTTTTTTTTTTAAGTCAGTGAGACTCTGTGTGCTGCTGAGTATGGGGACAATGGCAGGAAGAAAAACAAATATATTTTTTCAAGTCCTTTAATGTACATACCATTGAAAATCACATTCCTAAGTGACAAGCAAGCAGCAACTTTGAATTGCTCTAGTTCTTTGAGTGAACTTACTTTTTCTTTGATTTCACAATACATATTGCCTTATTTTGAAGAAATTCTATGTGAGAAAACTGTTTTGATGATACAGGTCATCAGCTACAATAAAATTCTTTAGTAAAGATTCGTGGGGTTTGGGCATTTTTGAACTCTTCAGGAATGACGAGAGGCAGGTATTGCAGGAACCCTGTAGGAGCAGCACTTTTACTCAGACACAGCCACAAAGCTGAAAATCTGCTTGATGATCAGAGCTGCAATAGCAGCAAATAATTTCTAGAGACTTGCTTGTAGGTAGAGTCACAGGAAATGGGGATGTGCTTAAAGCATGTTTGGCAGCAGTTGGGATTTGAGAGTCTCCTGCTGGGGGCAGTGGGACCAGGTGTTGTTCCCACGCAGCATCAGGATCTAGAGGGTGAAGTGGCAACTGCATCATTCCACCAACTCACTGAAAGTTCTCCCTTAGTTCTCACTTTGTGTAACACTCATACTCTGTGATAGTATTCATCAGCATACCTTTGACTAGTCTTGCTTAAAGATGCAAAGGAAAAGAGTTCTCTGAAGTGGCAGGTGATGAAAAGAGAAGTCGGGCAGTTCCCTAGCACAGATGTGGCACCAGCTGTGTCCCCAGCTCTCTCTGAGTTCAGCCTTTCTCTCCATTTTAATCTAAAGAGCAGGGTGGCACAGAGAGGTTACTCCTCTGAGCTGGTGCTGTCAGTGGGGTTTAGTCTCTCCTGACTGCTGCTGTTCCCCAAGGAAAGGTGCCAGCAGTGCCTGTGAGAGTGTGCTCGATACCCCAGAGCTGCCCACAGCAAACCACCTGCAGGTGATCTGCAAAGCCCTCTGTGCTCTGCTGCTAAAATTAAGTTTATGGATAATTTATTACCTACTTATCTCTTGAATAAATTACACATACAAATGAAGACAGAAGAACTGTAACAAGTGTTGCTTTTGGCTCTGGCAAACAGGCATGTATGAATCTCTTATCAAATATCTCACAGACTGTTCTATTTAGCAACTCCTGGTTGTGAACAAGTGATTCATTCTTGTAGCTCTTGTCTTTTTAGTACAAACATTAAATATTCTTTCACTTCCATGACAATTTAGAAATTATCTATTATATTTGGTATGTCAAAACAAACCCTGATGTATAAAAAAATATCAGAATTTAGTTTCAGTGAAACTGTATCTGTGGATAAAGATTCACAGTTCTTTTGCTTTCATTTAGTGGATTTTGCAACTTTCCCATGTATCTTTAACATAAAGATGTTACATTATGTTATAAATATGCTGCATGTTTACTAAGGTGTTTTCTTCCAGTTTCTTCTCAAAAAGGAATTTTCAGGATGTTTATGTGGTGTTTGTCTTGTTTACAAATACCCTTGTAGGTTTCTTAAATGTAAATAATGGCAAAGGAACGAAATGAAATTAACTTTGGAAATTGCCAAGGTAATAAATGCCCCATTGATTTTTGTATTAAGCTCCACATGTACATTTTACAATACTTCATTAATTAAATTAGTTAAATTAAAATAGATTTTTTTTTCTTAATCTAACTTTTCTAAAATCTCACTTCTCCTGGATGTCCATGTGCTGTGCCTGGGTTTGTTTTAACTCCCTGGTGCTGCACTAGGTCTGTCATCACAAGGATGAGAAACATGAAGGGAGTGCTCGAAATTCTAAAAGTAGGTACAAGATTGGATCCATTCTGTGCTGAAAACTTGAGGTGCTTTTTTTTTAAGATATTTAAAATTCTTTAATGTGAAAGTTTTTTGTTTTTTTTTTCCTTGAATTGTGGTAGCCTTTGGCCAGTTCAGGTGTTTGGGCTCCTTTCCAGGTGTGCCAGGCTGCTGCTGTTCCCCGGCTCCGCAGCTCCAGCATCACACGGAGCTGGGCACGGGCACTGCAGAGCTCTCAGCAAAGCTGCTGCAGCTGCTCAGGTGCACATTAACCCTCCCACTCACTCATTTCAGTCCAAAATGTCAAAAATCACAGGAAGCCTTCAAAAAAAACCCACCCTTTAAAAATAATGGACTCGGATTCTTGCTGTGGCAAATACATGAAGTTAATGGTTGGTTTCCACAAGTAATTATACTGTTAATGGAGCAGAGCAAAAACCCCTCAGCTTATACAACTGGATCAAATCACCTTAGTTTTAACAATGTTGATGCTACTAAAGCACCTTATGCCATCTTTCTTTTGTTTTTTTCTTTTTTTTTGGGAGGGGTGGGGGGGTGGGAGAGAAGTGCATTTTATTTTGAGTTTCTCATTTCAATATAAATTTTATACTGTAGTTTAATTCACAAATAGAGGAGTAGACAGTACATGATAAATAATTACAGTTATTCAAAGTAAATATTTTTAGGAAAAAAATGTAATATCTTTGAGAAAATATGTTATGTTTCAATCTCTGCAGAAAACATGAAATTTAAACTTTTTATCATAAAACATGCTTACAAGGAATTTAATGCATTAATTATCTACAGTACCCTTTTGTTAGTGCCATCTATATTCAAAGGGAAATAATGTAATTACATAGCCAGTACATCATTCTTTTATAACATATTCTCAATTACAGTGGATTTATACCATTTCTTTTCAGATTTACTAGCAGTTGGTAGAGATTCCCTAATTTGCTACATAGTAAATGTTCTTTCTATATAATATCTCTCTCTACTGGAATTTCATAGAGAAAAAAAAGTAAAAAGAAGAAAGGCTTTTATAATGAAGAGGTTTCTATGTGCTCTGCTAGTGGAGTGGGGGAGACAAGCAGTCTAAAAAAAATCCAATTATGTGTAATTTGTGTTATTGCTAATATAACTGTTATGAGTAGGATTTGAAGCTGAGCCCATGCAGAATGCTACAGTAAAATCTAGCTAATGTATTTCTGTGAGAAAAGTATTCTGACAGTTTAAACTGTGCTGACGTTTGTATCATAAAGTTTCTAATAAAAGAGGGTTCAGTGGGATAAAATTTCCTGAGCAGGAGTTTGTGTAATATTTAGAAGTAGGGATTTGTCTGCTGAGGAGTTAGTGAAGCTTCTTCTACAGTGTGGTTGTCCTTCTCAAATTCATAGTAATCCACAAGTGTAGAACCAGCTAGGATTTTAGTAAGACACATAATACCGGGATTAAACATTGCTTGATTCCTCAAGCAATGCATTTTCAAAAACAAATCAAAGGTAACCATCTGGTAAAATTTCTAGTCAACATAACAATGACTGTGATCTTTCAATCTGAATCTCGGTGTGTTGTTTTTATTTCTTTTCATGTTGATTTGAAGATTATGTAGATTTAGGTATCCAGTGTTCTCCCTTTTCTTCTTGTAAGAAGGAAGGTTTCTTTTTTAACATGAGGGGCTGGGGTATCAATCCTGTCCCTAAAAAATTTCCTATCCCAAGTCTTGATTGAGCTGTTCTCAGTCTGTAGTGCTCTAAGTGCTTTGTCTTCCTTTAGGATACACAGCTTTACAAAATACTACTGCAAAAGCTACCGTAAAATTCTTGCAGTTTTAGGGTTGAGAAATCAAGCAGAGCGGTGTTGGAGAGATCTAAGCTAACACATCAAGCCTTTCACAGAGGCACAGCATGTCCTGTGTACCTATATGATGTTTCTCAAGTATCAACATTTAAGGTACTTGAAACTTTTTTTTTTTGCTTCCTTCTTAATGTTACAGTAAGCATGAAAACTTTGCAATGTTTGTCTTAACTGCTGAGGCTGGTCAAAGGAGGCACAAGCAAGCCAAGTCCTTTGATTTCAGTGTTATGTTTTTAATTTGGGACTGTGTATTATTCAGGCCAAGGGTTACACACAGTTTGCACAGAAATATGCTGAGGCAGTTGTCCTGAATCATTTGAAGGCATGGTATCAGTTTCATGCGTGTACCATTTCTATCAGGCATCATAATTGGAGAACCAAAAAATTTAGGCAAGGAAAAACCAGAAATTACCCACTTTCCCCCTCAAATTCTGTATGCTCACGTTTTCCTCCTAGATTAAGTACAAACTCCCACTGAGAAATCCTGGCTGCAGAATGCTTTCTCTCTCTCAGGGAGCTCTTTAGGCAGGAGACACGAGGCCGCGAACATTGGCACACTTCACTTGCTGTGTGTAGATAGCTTTATGTAAACCAGATTGAAAATACACTTTTAAGCATCACAACTTCTGCTCAAGCTCTTCATCATCTGTGAACATTAATACCATTTTCTCTTTAGATTTGGTTAGGATTTTGTTGAAAATGTTGCCCACACGGGGCTGGGGAAATCTCTGCCCCTGCAGGCACCTGGTAGAGCCCTGGGCAGGTCTGTGCTGACCCAAGCTGAGCAGCAGCTCTTGGGAGGTTATCTCTGGAGGGCCCTGCTAACCTGAGTGGTCCTGCAGTTCTCTTATCTCAGCTCTGCCAGTGGAAAAGGAAGTAAAAGGAGGATTAAATATCAATGGTAAAATAAATCAGAACCCAAATCAACTGGAAGTATTTCTGTTCTTTTTCAGTACTCTTATAACATGTTAATTAATTATTGTGTACCTGGTGAGATCTTCTCTGTTCTATCAACTTGAGTTTGAAGTTGTTCCTTTTCTAGGTGCTTCTCTGTCACCTTGATGAACAAAATTTTTATGTGAAATTGGTGACCTCCGCTTTTCTACTAATCTCTATTTCTTTAGTTCAGATTTTTGTTGTACTTGTGAGTACTTGTACTTCGTCTGTACTTTTCTTTTTCTGCTATGCCATAGGGTTTTTTGAATGAATAATACTACTTTGCAATTCCTAGTGATGTGTCTTAATTTTACTTTTTAAGAGTCTATTCCATCATACAAAACTAGCAATACTGGGCATTTTGGTCATCTGTAAAGACTGCACTGGGGAATTTTTTGACATCCTGAAGTGTCTACTCTCTCTTTAGGCTTTACAAGTTTTCAGAGGCAAAGAAAATAGATTTGCATGAGGCTTAACCCTGTACTCCCCTATTTGAGACAACTTCATTTCCTTTACTAAGAGAAATCAAAGAAACAAATTTCAAAATGGAGTAAGATCCCCCTTCACAAATAGCTGGTGGGGTTTTTTTGGTTATTGGGGTTTTCTTTAGTTCTGATATATTACTGCTGTTGCAACCTTCCCACAAGCTTTCCCAGTCCCTCTGGCCTGTCCAGGGCTATGCTTTTGAAGATGGATTCTTTACTTCCCAGAAGGAATCATGATTACCCATCTCACAGCCATGCCTTTGTAACTAATGTCCTTGAACTTTTGCCACTCTGGCCCTTCAGGGAGCTGCGTGGTGTGGGCTGGCATTGAGGGGCACTGGGAGAGCTCTGGCAGTTTTTCGGGACCTTTTACCTGCATTTTGCACAGTTACTGTTCACATTCAATCACAAACTCTGTGATACTGACATGGGATGCTGGATGGTGTTACTGACCATGTCTGGGTGTGAAATGAATCCATTACAAATCATTTAAGTGTATAGACCATGTAATTTGTTTTCTATTCTTGTTATCAGTTCAGGGGAAAAAAAGGACTCAGGCAAAAATGTCACAGAAAATGTGGTGTTGTTAATGATGTTGCTGTCTAGTTATGGGAACTGGGAAAATGACTGATATTGGTAAATGTACTTTGATGTCTTTTGTCCAGGGTCTTGGATGATGTGTGCATGACAGGTGTGTCAGGAATGGAGCATCAGGAATGGAGATCTGGTTTCTGGCATTTGTTCATGAGTTACCTTGTTCTTATGGGTTGTATTTAGGAATAAAAGCTAAAATATAAACAAGGAGGAGTGGTAATGGGAGCAAGGAGAAAGTGAAGAACAGAAAGGCAAAGGTTTTAGAAGATTGCCAGAGAAAACAGTGGTCTGAACAGGCGCAAAATAGAGTAGAAGATAAGGCAGAAAAGGAACGTGGTTGTGAGGCTGTTGAAGGAAGGATTTATCTCACCAAAAGCAATACAGTTTGTCAGTCAGTCTCTGTATTTGCTGAAGCTCATTCAGTATTCGTGATGATATATGGAAATAATGGTAGAGGGAAGAGGAACACTTAGAGTGTGAGACTTTCAGCTGTGTTTATTTAAATGAATGGGAAACCCTGCCATGTGGTAGACTTCTCAGATGAGCTTCTTACGAATTACTTAGTACTCCATAACTTAGTACTGATGCAGTAATTCTTTCTCTAAAAGCAATTATTTGTATGTATGAAAGTGTCAGCAGCTTGTGATGCATTACAGGCAAATGTAGTGTGCTGCTAATAGAAGTTAGTCTGCCAAATTAGCAAGGCAGAGCAGTATGAGAACTGGTATTTCTGCATTTCTTACAGGAATTCAAACAGAGGAGTAGTTGTAAGAAAATCTTAGACCCCAGTATTGCTTTCATAATCAATTCCCAAGCAGTGGGATATATAAGATACCAGCTCACATGGGAAGAGAACAATAAACAGGATTTGTGTGTGTCACTTGTAACTGTAGCTGTCGGGAATATTCTTTCTGAATTCATTTCTGCTTCTCATTTTCAAGAGATTAGGTTGTTGTTAATATGTTGACAGCTACTGCTTTATTTATTTTACTCTAGTATTTATGCTACAAATTTCATTTCTCCTTCATTGTCTGTGTTGTCTAGAGCGAAAACAGTATTTTGTGTAATGCATTTCTGTATGGATTTCTGGCCATGTGAACAAGTATCAGCTTACCTACTGTAATAGAAACTTTCATAGATGGGAACCAAGGTAATAATAAGGTAATAACTAAAAATACCTCTACTGTTGTAGTTTGTTAAGGTGTTGACTTCAGTTGAAAATGCTAATAAAGTACAATACTACTAGAGGTTTTCAGATTTTAGAAAGCAAAGCTAAGCCTATCATAAAGCCAAGTGGAATTGTGCAGTAGAATTGTCTCTTGCTTTTTTATTCTGTAATTTTTCAAGGATTTTTATTTTTTCCCCTTTTCCTGTTGCAGGTTTCAGAGTAGTGAATACTGTAGGTGGAGGTCTGGCAGCACATCTCTCACAACTTCTGTGTGTTTCCAATGCTTTATGGTGGTAGAGAAAGGAATTGGGATACAGAAAGTTCTTTGGGATTATTATGGGGTGAAAATACATTTGAGAAACATTTTAAGCATCTCTTAATTAATCGGGAACTCAAAAATAGCTGGAGAAAATGCCTTCCAATCTCCACATGATTAAATAATCCTTAATGAGAAGTAGGTCCTTCGTTAGACACTATGTCTGGCTAATTGAAGAAATCATTTCTGAATATACTCCAGAGCACAGGAATGAGCGAGCATGGCCTATACAGGAAGATGTTTGCCTGTTACTGGTATTTAAGAGTTGCTAAATGAATCTTATTTAACTGGCTGTGCACAGCCAAAATGTTGTTATGGTAATTGTACTCTATAACTTCAGGGGGTTATTCTGCTTCAATGTAAAATTTTAAAGTTCAATGTATTTTTTGACTTTTTTCCTTGCAGATCATTGTTGCTGTGATTAATTCATCATGGCTACTTAGATATGTAGAATCTGAATACTATACAACATTGATTTTCCTTTTTGTTGTGTTTCCTGGATATGAAGCTTGTTGTAAAGTCATAGGATAAAAACTCACGGGCATTCTGAATGATAAAATACTTCTTTAGCCTGGCAGTTAGCAGCAGTGACTAAGGGCTCCAATACAGAACAAGACTGTAGAAATCCTGAAGTTAGACAAATCTGGGAAACACCCCCAAGCACAATCTCTGGTTGAAACTGAGATTTTATTTTTCTTCCATGTCCATGCTTTTGATCAGAAGGAATTGCCTTTGGGTTTCCTTTCTCCCTTGGTTGTTTTGTTTAACTGAATTCCACTTCCTTATTTCTCCTTATTTCTTACAATTGTGTGGACTGGAGCACACAGTGTGTATTGAAGTATGAGGCTGAGTGTGATTTGGTCATTTCTGTGTTCATGTAATTGTGGTTCCCCCAGTAACCAAAACGCTGTTGTTGGGGGGGAGACAATGGCTGGCAGCAAATCCTAAGCAGGTCACGAACTGGAGGGAATGTTTGGAACATGAGTGTGCCTCTTTGCCTGTCATTTGACCGGTAGTTTTCACTGGGAAAAATCCTTGAACTGGTACAAAAATGCGAGGTTGAAGAGAAGAAGCAGTCATTTTCCTCTATGAGGGCTGGGATAATCACTGAGACCACAATCACCAAGACCATTACAAATCCTGGATTCAGAACACTTGCACTAATAGTTAATAATAAATTAAGATGTATTGGAAAAACATCACAGGGGTTAAGAAAAATTCATAACCACCACAGGCTGTCTGGTATTTCCCTGTTGGAAAAGAATGAGGGGTGAGGTTGAGAGTTTAATATCATACTAGCAGAGGTTAAACCAAGATGCTTATTAAAATAGAATATAATTAACCTGTTGCAGCAGTGCTACAACGTAGCCTTACGAAAAGCAAAACGCTGTAACACAGACCAACAAAACAGACAAAACCAAACCCTTTTGTATCCAGGGGAATGCAGTGCCCGTATTTGTCAGGCAGGGAAATTGGGCAGCAGAGCTGTTTTACTTTTCTTCCTGAAATTGATGATTGATACCAGAGGTCGCGTTCCAGAGCTGCGTGTGCTGGGGGAAGAGAAGAGCACTGGGCAGCATCACCGGCAAGGTGCTGCTTTCCCTTGCCGGAAGGGGAAATAGCTCCTGGTGTTAATTAGCTGATAATGGGCAAAGATTCTTCCTAGAAGGAGGCATTGCCAGGCCAGTGTGACTCGTTCGTGCTTCCATTTCTCATGCAGCAAGAGGAAGCCCCTTTGGAGCAGCTGAGAAGGCAGCCAAAAGAGGGAGTTTCTCTCACCGAAGAGGTGAGATTCTGACGGGACTTTCTCTGCCCTGCAGCTAATTGAGATTCTGGCTGGCTCCTTTCCTGCCCTCATTACCCTGGCTTCCTTCTAGTCTTCCTTCGGCCTGTTAATGCTGCTGTTTTCCAGGGTTTCTCTCCTTTGACTTTTCGTGGCTGGTATCCCTCTTGCACAAACTTGTGCTCTTGCTCAGAATAGATCAGGGAGGAGCTTGGCCACCAGTGCTGTGTCCAGCCCTTCCTCCTCTCTTGTTCCCCGTGCAGCACCGTGACTCCAGCAGTGCTGTGATGGGCATGAGGAGTACAGGCAGGTACCAGCGGCTGGTTGTTGTGGTTGTGCTGCTGTTCGATTTCATTTTCTGGGCAGACAAATGCTGGGTGTTTCCCTGAGGTGAGTATCCCTTAGCAAAGAAGGGGCAGCAGGTGGTTCTGTGCTTTTCTTCCAAAGACACCTCTCCTTTGTGTGGTGACTGGGTTTTAATCTTGCTTGGTCCTAAGGAAATACTCTGATGAACACGCATAGCCGTCGAAGCAACCATTAATGTACTAATTATCTGGTATTTTTATTGACATGCAAAGCACAACAGTGCCTGTAGTTCCTCTCACTTTCACACACCAACAGATTTCAGTTACCATTTTTCCACTCCAGCTCTCCTACACATGGAAGTGTGAAGTACAAGCAATGCTTTGTGAGAGTGGTGAAAAGGTTTATGCTTCTGGGATCCCAGAATAATAGGGGCAATCAGTGTTTCTCGGTCCTCATTTGTAGTTTTTAGTTTGAAAAGTTCTTACTGATCCATGGAAACAAACGTGGATACTCTGTCCAGGTTCTTTTGGTACTGGTTGCTCAGATTACTTCGAAGTATGTAAACCTGATATTTTTCATGAACTGGGGATTGTGAGAAGTATGAACCAACCAGCTGTCATTTCATAATAAAGCCGCTTTCTATTCTGAAGTGTTTTGGCAAACACTAATTTAGTTTGAAAAATGAATAAATAAACAAAAAATAATCAAGCAACTGATTTCCTGATATCAAAATTGCTTCCTATAACAAGAGTCAAGGATTCTCTTGAATACAAGGGACTTTAACGATGTCTGGCTTGGTATTAAGATAAGTGTTTATATTCAAATGCAGAAAGAAGAGTTGCTCTTAAAGCTGCCGCTTTAATGGTTTTGTCTAATTGAATTCTTGTTTAATTCTTAGGATGAAGAAGTGATTGGCTTAGGTTAATTCAGAAATTGTGCAAATGTTACTGTTTGAAACCATTTTAGGATTTTATTTTCACATTGCTAATTAGCATTTTGAACACTATACACGCTCTTGATTCTAAATGAACTAAAATAATGAATGCCGAGTTAAATTTGTTTAAGTTTGGGCCTGCACCTGTTTAATCATTCAGTCAGAAGATGTATATGGGTTTTACTGCATTTAAAATTGCTACTTAATTATTAGTACTATTAAAATGTTATTAAAAGATAGCAAGTTGCTAGAAGCCCTTTCAAAAGGTATTATTGAATCTTTAAAAAAATTTGATAAGAAGTTGGGATTGCATTCTGCTCACTTCATTTCGGTGCAGTGAAGCCTGCTTCTGGTTTCAGGTAGCAACACTGCTGCCCATGTCTGAAGAAGTTTCTAATACTATGAGAAGATCACTGGTGATAATGTTTCTAGTACGGTACCAAGAGCAAGGAAAGAACAGTAAGATGGTGACTTTAATTACGTGTATAAATTAAACTCTTTGCTAGAGTCCTGTGATTGAAACTCGTTATTGTTTGTTGTGAGTGTAAACTACAACCCAATTAAATTAGAAGGGATGGCTTGATAAATGCTCACAATCTGTGGCTTTTGGAAGGAAAAAAACCTTGTCAAATAGTTCAAGATGATCTTGTTGGCTGTGCTTTCTTAGTCTCTAACCCAAAACAAGTTAATGGATTCAACTCTGCAGCAGGAAAAAAAGAATTCTGCATGGGATGGGGTGTACTGAAGCCTTCAAGAAGTAGACTGTCTCATTTTTTTCTGTCTGGATGGAATTTGCTGTGTGTTTTCTTATGAGTAGGTATGACCTTCTTGAAGTGACACAGAAAATGACTCATTTGGGATGACCCCAAACTTCACATTGGGCAGCATCAGGTCCTTCTGTGGCATAGGAGCGTGAAGCTCTGACGTACCCTAATATCTTCTACCTGGTTGGACTGGCCATGCCATTCTTAGATTTTTTTTAAAACATGGCTTTTTAAATGTAGGTGCTGAGGAGTGATGCTGGCTTTGCTTTCAGCATGTTCCCTACACCATTACTGAACAGGTTCCTCTGGGTGGCTCCAGGGCTGTATTACACCTTGTGAGGTCCTTGCTTGTACCATGGATAGGTAGGTCCAGGGTTTCACATGAGTCATTTCTTTGAAAAGATGCAAGATGTTGTCAAAGCCTTGTACAAGCAGTATTATGGGACACTGACATGGGCAGAATGAGCTCTTCCCCTCCTTCCTCTTTCTCAAACCTGTGTCTGTGCTGACACTAAACTTGTGCCTCATTAGTCTTAGTCATTAAGGTTGGTGGGAAATCACTTGAAAAAAGTTACCTCATACCTTCACTAGATCCATTTTTAGTCTCTTTTGATGGAGTGTAATACCAATCCTTGTGGTTATAAAGGTATTTGAAGTCCAGATTTCATTCTTGTTAGAGAAAAAGTGGCTGCGACTCAGTGATCAGTTCATATGGGGTTGCTCTGCAAACAAGATCCTCCTTAGGATATGATGACCATATTTTGATCTTGATCTTTGTGTCAACTCAAAATAGTCATCAAAGGAAGTTGCAGAAGGCTTCTCTAGTTTTAACCTCCCAACAATAATTGAAAAATTTAATTTGTCACCCTCCTGAATAACTTTGATATGCCTACCATATGTTCTATACGTGAATTTTATTAGTAGTGGTTTGAATGATGTATTAATTTGCTTGTGAAATAAATGGTTGAGAAATAATGAACTCCAAATACTTCTACAACTGCAAAGTACTGCTGTGGCATAGACTTATCTATCGTTGAGGTGCATCTTCTCCAGCATGGCCTTATCTATCTATGGGCCACAGTGCCTTCAGGGATGGACCTGCTGCTCCACAGACACAGCCAGGGCCACATGCTTTGAGATGTACCTGCTCTGGTCTGGGCTTGGTTAGGGCCGCAGGCACTTCAGGGTGCCCCACTCCCACCTGGACTCACCCACTGGCCACAGTCCCTTGGACTGGAGTTCACAGAGGAGTTCCAGCCTGTCCAGCACAGGCACAGCAGCAATGCCCTGGCTACCTGCCAGCCCAGGTGTGTGGCCACTGCTGTTATCAAATGTTCCTAGGCACAGCAGTGAGGTGATAAGAGCACAGCACAGCAGCAAGAGCAAAATGCAGCCACTAACAAGCACTGGACTCTAAGAGACAGGCAGGCAAGAGAGCCCCATGGCAAGCACAGGAGCCTGCTGATTAATAGCTAAGCTGCAATGACAGCTATAAATTCCACCTGACACATTCCAATCAAATCTGTCGTTATCTCAAACCCTTCGAGCCTCACATTGGGCACCAAAAACGACTGTCATAGTTTAACCCCAATTAACAACTAAACCTCACATAGCTCTCTACCCACCGGTGGGATGGGGGAGAGGATGGGAACGGTAAAAGAGAGAAAACTTGTGGTTTGAGATAAAAAGAGTTTCATAGCAAAAGCAAAACCTGTGCAGGAGCAAAGCAAAACAAGGAATTCATTCACCACTTCCTATGGGCAGGCAAAAAATGTATCATTTCCTGAGGACAGCAAGAACCCCACCACACATTGGTGCTTTGGGAAGACAAATGCCAGAACTCCTTTGGTTCACTCTGAACATCCCCACTTCCTTCTTTGGGAAGGGTTTACACACTGAGCATGATTCCATACAGTCTGGGGTATCCCTGTGGTCACTCAGGGTCAGCTGTCCCAGCTGTGTCTCCCCCCAGCTCCATGGGCACCCCCAGGCTCCTCGCTCCTGCCGTGGGGTGAGGAGCAGGAAAGGCCTTGACTCTGTGTGAGCCCTGCTCAGCAGTAAGGAAAACATCCCTGTGATAGCAAACAATTTCCAGCACAAATCCAAAACACAGCCCATACTGTACTTACAGAAAATTAGCTCTACACCAGCCAAAACTAGCACAGTCATTTATGAAAAGTGTTGGGTTTTATTGCTTCTTTCCAGTCTGTAAATGTTCAAACAACTTCATTTTTTTTTCTTTTAATCATGAGAATCTCAGCTTCCTCAATAGATTCATTCCTCAATCCCATAATGTAAAGTATATCCATTTAAGTAGTTTTTTAAAATATGCATTTATCCCAAGCTTATAGATGGGTTTACGAAGATTATCTTCCTCATATTCTAAACAGTTACCCACTGCATATTTTAAGCAATTAAATTCTCCTATATGGATTTGTTCATTTTAAGGTACATTTGGATATGTATTTAAAAGAAATGGTTCCTAGAAATGACAACAGAATTTATAGCATCTAGTAACTGTAAACAACTCAATATTGCAATTGTACCATTTGTATCCAAGAAACCTGAGAAAGAAACTAATATTTTAAGTGCCAAGACTTTTTATGGCTTTGCAAGAATGATGGCAATAATTGCAGCTAAATAAAATAATTGAGCCTGTCATGGCTATAAGGCAGCTGCAGCATGAGTGATGGCCCTAAGTGCATGATGATACTTTTGGAAACGAAGCACCACGTTTCTGTTTGGTTTTTACGGTTTTCTGACTGATGCTAATGTAAGCAAGTAGCAAGGAAAGGACTGTGACAAACAACAGAGGCCCTTACCCTGAGAGCATTTGCATTCCTCAGCCAACGTGCTGAGCTCCATGGAGGGCAGTCACATACAAGTCTTGTTTGCAGTAGGGTTGCCAGATGCTTTCATGATCAGGCCTCGAGTCTAGCAGAGCCATTAGCCATACATTTTATTCAAACATGTCCCCGGAGCCTCTGCAGTGCCCTGTGCATGCTGCAGTGGAGAACATGCTGATGCACCGTGCTGGGCAGGGTGCTCAGTGTGTCCATCTCGCTCTCTGTGAGTGCGTGGCATGTGTCCGTGTGGGGGTCTCACTGCAGTGGTCAGTCTGCACTGCCCAGTGCTACAGCTGATGAGGAACATCAGCTTTCCTGATGTGGGCAATGGGCATTGGGACAGAATTACCTTGGCAGCTGCTTCCTTGCCTCTTTTGCCCTGGCATAAGAAAAGCGTGGTGTATGACTTCTGTATGGTTTCTAAACCCACCACAGAAGACCATGTACTGTTTGTGTGTGTGAGCCATGCAGCATTAGCTGAGCAGCAGGTTTAGGTTTGTCCTGAGTATTCAGCTGTGAAAATAAGAAGCAGGAAACATCTGACATTTAGGAGGAAAAAGGACAATGTAATATGAGCTTCTGAAATCTTGCCTTCCATTGAGAGAAAGCAGAATGCAGCTTTTTTAAAATAATTTGAATGTAGTTTAATACTTATTTAATACATATATCTCTGAGTTTGTTCTCCTGTGTTACTTTTCTGAGTTTTCTAGGGCTGAAAAATTGTCCATTCGATGGAAGTAGAGTAGAGCACATTAGTACAGGCTTTACAGGCCTTGTGGAGCTTTTGTAACCCAAGTGAGAACTTGAAGTTGTCGCTAAATACTCAACATGCACTAATTAACGAACTGTAAAGTCAGTAACTTTCTCAACTGACAGTTTTCCAGGAGAGGGGATAGAAGGCAGAGAGGCCTGGTTTTACTTGGTATTAGTTGTACACAGTTGTCTGTGCTGCTGTACACATGCATTCACAGCCAAGTCCCATCTTTACCCAGTGCAGTGTTGAATCTCTTTCTTTACATTCTTGCTGTGTAACTTTTATTAGTCTTTTGTGCACACTTCTGTTTTAGAGTGCTGGAAAATAATGAAGTTGCTCTGATTTCACTGCTGCGTGAGTGCTCTGTCTAACCATGAAGCTGGTTCATCTTAATCTCCATTCTAAAGGGGTTTTTCTTTATAGCAACTACCAAAGGAAGACCTACATACAATCTCTATTGGAAGCTTTCACATCATTCCATTGCTTCATGAAGAATTTAGTAATTTTATAAAGTATGTCTAAGCAATGCATCAGTAATTTATGAAGCTTTCATCATCATTTTTGCAGACTGAGGGCACGTGGGAAATATCATTTGTGCCACTGGAATGATGCTCAGAAAACAAAAATGAATACATCCACCAGGCTGTGTTACAGCTGTTTTGTACTGCACCATTTTGGCTACACTTCAAATATGGAAATCCTCTGGATGCTATTTGTTCTTGTGAATGTAGTATCTGCAAAAAATGAGAGGGATGGTTTTTTATATCTTTCTGTATGTTTTCCTTTATTTGAGGACAAACTTTGGTGGTGGACCATTTAGTTCAGTAGTAATTGGAACAGGGAACTTTGTATGCTTGCTAGTCTGATAGCATTATTACACCAATGTCAATGAGTCTGTTGCCTCTACCTCTTTTTCCAAGTCACTGAAAGCCACGCAAAATGCCCTGCGTGGCCAGGTGATGCTGTGCTCAGCCTCTCTGTGGTCCAAGGGGAGATTTATGGGGTCCCTGCTTCCCAGCTGAGCTGTACAGCTCCCACCTGGGGCTCTGGGGCCCAGCACAAAGTTATTTTATGTGGATGAAGGAAAGACAATAGAGTTCTGATATCAATTGTAAATTCATCTCTCTGGCCTGGGGCATACTGGTTTTTACAAGGTCAGCATCTGATAAATTTGTTATTGGAAAGATGGTGTGTGTGTGCCATTTTCAGTTCTATCCCAGCGAGCAAGGGAAGAAAAGCTAAAGATTCCCTTGGGACAATTAAACATTTCTCTTTAGTTAGTTGCCTGGATTGAGTCTTTGAAGCAATTGATTTATAGACATGCTCGTGCACTGGTTATTGCCAAGCAATCAACTTGAAAAAAGAAAAGAAAAATGTATATGGTTCTTTTTTGCTCTGGTTCTTCTTTTATGTGCTATGGAAGACATTAAGATTATTTCCTTGAAGACCTGAGCATTCGGAACCTAATTGAGGAATTGGTAGGGTGTAAACTATTAAACCTCATGCATTATAATTTTAAAGGGCCATTGCACTACTATTGTCATTTAAATATTTCAAATGTTTTGTTTTCAAACCTAAAGGGTTAACTTTCAGTTCCTGATTATTTGGTGTTTACTACACAAAGGCTGTAACTTCTGTGCAATAATTAGAAGGTTTATTGTTCTCCAACTGAAAATTTAGGCACTTACTTTTCATTTACTGACATTTCTTTGGCAACACTGTCAAACTCCTACCTACTCTCTGTAGGCAAGTGATAAATATGCAACGTTTACAATAGAGCTATTTTAAAATGTAACTTAAACGGTACCTATAGAAAGCTAACACAAAAACTTCAGTGTTTACATGCACTGAGCCCAGGCCTCACTCCTGGAAACTTCTGTTGCTGAAGTCAGTAGGAACACATTGAACACATTTTCCATTAAACTGGAAAAGGGCTTCCTTTCCTTTGGTTCACCTTGGCTCTGAAAAAGAGAAGCTTGGAAGAAGTTGTGGTTAGAGCAGGTTTCATTTGATGGCGAGACTGAAAAAAGTATGCATGAAAGCCATCTGTTGATAACTGAAACAGTAATATCTGTTCTTAACATTTCAGCTGGATTATACTAATAGTGATTTGAGAGAACAGGGAGGTAGGTGAAACAGGTTTAGAAGCAGAGACATTTATCCAACTAAAGCAAGCTTGTAGAATAGCAATTTTTATGATTCATTTTTACATATTGAAATACAAATCCCAGTGAAAATAGAGCCTGTGTTAGAAAGATATCTAAGAAGCTTCTTTTATTTTCATTAAAATAAGATACCGTCCTAATGGCTCATGTTTTCTGGCTGTGTATGTGTATAAATACATGCCTTGAAAATGTCCAGTATCTGCAGGAATATCCATACAGGAACCAAAATACCCATTCAGGCTATTCTTTGGTATCTTTTTAGAACATATGTTTTGCAGTAGATTGTAAAGAGCTGACAAGTATCCACTTGGTATAGAAATCCCTAATTATACATTAAAAAGCTTAATAAGAGAAAAATTCTGAAAGCGCTCAGAGATGATCTTGTGTTCATGGCTGAATGAATATCCTTGGCACCAGTGATCTTCAGTTCACTGAAAGGGGAAATCAGGAGCGCTAAATAATTAGCTGAAGGTGCTCGGCGGGTTATAGATTGAATGCTTGTGATACAGATGTACCCAATGCCTGTGTTGTATTGTTCATGAGCATTGCAAGTAAGTCATATAAATTGTATTTCTAGCGCAGAAAGTGTGTTCAGGTCACAAGTTTTCTGCTTCATGAATTATTTTGATTGTGATTGGGAGAGGTGGGTGTGTGGAATAATTTAAAGGTATTCATCCCAATGTACTCTGGTTTTTCCAGTTTCTTATTGTCGTGGGTTTTTTTCTTCTAAAGAAAGACCAGAGTATATGGCCAAGGAAAATGAAACTCTAGTCACCTTTCCCACCACCTACGTGTATGCTTTAAGCTATAATAATAGAGGCATTTTCTGTGTGGGCTGATACTTCACTGTAAGTCAGGGTAGTTTCATTATATTTGTACTTACTAAGGCGTTGGTGCACACATTTTAGTTTAGATCCTTTCTCTGCTTGTAGGGATGCAGATTGGAATTTCAACATGCTTTCCCTTTCAATTGCTTGTTCCCTTTTTTTTTTTTTAATACAATTTCTGAACTTCCTGATTTTCTTAATTAGGCTTTGCCAAATTCCATCTAAATGTATAACTTTTAAAGTTACAGTAGCAGGGAGAAGAGTAAAAATGTCGCTGTTGCGCCCAGGGACGGCGAGAATAACGACACAGAATTCCAGGATAAATGGCATTATTTAATTAATTACCACCTCATTTATATAACTTGATTCACAATAGAGAAATGGCATTATTGGGTGCTTGACCATACACCTCCTAGAGTGATTGGCTGAATGCTACGATGCCTATTTCAAAATATTTCTTCAGTGAACCAAAACAATATCCACTGCATTCTCGCAACACCCTCCACCTGCAAATAGTTTACAAAATTGTCTTTCTCTGTTTCTCAGCTAAAGCATGAGAAAGGAAAACTTCACAAAAGGCTTCAGCAGCTGGAAAACTCCTCTGCTCCTGCTTTTTAGCATCCACATAAAAGGAAACATCCCTAAACTTTTTATAAGATTATCTAAATACGGAGAAATTTAATTTGGCATAGTTCTAAAAATGTGTAAATTCATCCAGAAGAAATACGAAACCAAAACAACTCTGACAGAAAATAATACGAGGTATACAGTCTGAAGGGTAAAGGCTTAATGAAAGGATTAAAGTACTCCTAGATGTATTCTGTAGGCACTTGCCCTATGTTTTGTGAGTTCTGCCGTTGAGAAATGCACTCCAGGTTTACCCCTGCTAGGGAATATTTTGTGTTGAAGCTGATGCTTTCATTTATGTATCCACAGGATTTATAGTCCCACGTACATACAAATATATCACACACACATTCTTTGATGGATTCATATGTCCACATGAGCATCAGAAGATCACAGTTTCCCCCACAAATAATGTGACTACATTTTTAAAGCAACTTTTGACACTTTGGGTTTCAAACCTGGCATTCTGGATTTTTACATTTTCTAGGGCCCTTGAAGGTGCTGGCCAGCCAAGCCAGTAATACTGTCAGCCTGGCTTTCCCAAGACTTATTCAGACTTCCTGGAAATTCTCACCTGCCTTTTCATAAGTTTTTTGGAGTTCCCCTGTTACAGCAGGGATTACTATAACAAGGATATATCAAACCAGGAGTCTCGTGGAAAAGAAGTATATATGGATGGATTCTTGATAGCTGTTTCAGAGATGTTTATTTCTCCAGCCGCATGGCCGGGGCTCTCCTCAGGAACTCCCCCAGTCACAGGACCCGAGGGTCCTTGGCCACACAGGGAAACCCAAAACAACCAATGGGAACGAGGCTGAGCAGGGGCAGGGAAACCCCATGCCTCCCCTCAGGGCCCCTCTCCCAGGGCTCCATGGCAGGGGGAAGGGACCCCAACATCTCACCCGTTTTATTTTAATAAAAGGAGTATGAAAACAACTGGATAAACATAACAAGAACAGTTTCAAGACAAAACAAGCCAGCCTCCTGAGTCTTTAAATGTCCAAACAGATTCTGTGGAACATCTTAGGGCTGACAGAAGGGAGACAGAACTCTCCGGGCATGCTTTGTGGGGAAACTGAGGCAGGAGAGGGTTTAATTTCTTCCCTCCCCCTTTTCATCCCCCCTCTGCATCGGAGAGGAATTGTAGGGAAATGGAATTGTATATGGAAGCCATGGGGTGAAAAACGGATTAGAAATAAACTGGGGATAGGGTAAACTTAGAAAAGGGTTCATATTGGGTATAGGGTAAAAGGGGAAAGTAGGCTGTGGGTAGGGAAGCTGCTGGGATGGATATTGTTTATAATTTTGTGCATAACGGCTGCCTTTGACGGGAATACCTCCAGGCCCAGTAACATTTGCTGCTTGTAAACCCTTCTTTCCTTGCACTATATCTAATTGTACAACTTCTCCATCTCCTACACTTTGCAGGTAATTTTTAGGGTTATTCCTTTTAATGGCACTTCTATGGATGAATAGATCTTCCCCTGTATCATCTCGTGTTATAAATCCATAGTTGTTTTTTACATTGTACCATTTCACAGTTCCTGTGATTTTCGTTGCTATAACTTCTATCATGTGCTTGCGTGTTCGTCGTGGCTGCCGGTCCCGTGTGGCTGCTGCCTCGCTGACTCCGACATCTCGGCTGGGCCCCCGCATTGCGGCTGCTCCTCGCCCCGCGCCCTGTGAGTGGTTTCGCTCCGCCAACTCCACGCTGCTTTGAGAGCGGCCCTGTTTTGGCTCGGTGCTGCGCGGCTTCTCGTGTCGCTGTGGAAACCACCGCTTCTCCCTCCACAGGGCTCTCCGAGCCGTGTGCTCAGAGCGGCCTGCCACGCCGACCCCCGGTTCCTGGCTCCTCGTGGCCCATGGCACCCGCGGTGCCTGCGGCATCGCTCCCTCACTCGCGGCCGCGTGGGCGGGGACCCCGAGACAGGGATGGGGTCCGCGATAAGGCGCGCGCTCCCGAGGGGGCCGGGCACATCCAGCGCAGGCACCTCCGCCGGCACGGCTGCAGTCATGTGCCACAGGGATGGCGGCCGCGTGGCCTCGGCCACGGGATAAGTATGATCCTCTGCTTCAGGGGTAATGGGACCATACAAATGCTCCTCAAGAGCTTCCCTGATTATAAGGTATGCACGGAAATCTTCTTTTTGATCCCATACTTTATCCCAGATCTCGTCCCAGAAACACCCCTCACAAGATCCAGGAGGTTTGATATCAAAAAGTAAGTCTCGAGAAATATAGGAGAACCTTTTGAAAAGCCAGATGAAAAAACGTTCTAGATCTCCTGGTTCCATTACTTTTTTGTTTTGTTGTTCAAGGATTCCTTTTACTTCTAGATACATTTTTTTCTGTGGCTCAGAGAGCCCCATTTCCCACGATTCTTCCATAGTCCACAGAGAATATCCAAACCAAGATGAGAAGAGAGAGGTCTAGAGTGGTTTTTTACTCACGAATTTCCTCAGGGATCGGTATCTTGCTCGCATTCCTCCACCAGTTTGTTACAGCGGGGATTACTGTAACAAGCATATATCAAACCAGGAGTCCCGTGGAAAAGAAGTATATATGGACGGATTCTTGATAGCTGTTTCAGAGAGATGTTTATTTCTCCAGCCGCATGGCCGGAGCTCTGCCGAGGAACTGTTCCAGTCACGGGACCAAGGGTCCTTCTGCCCGCGCAGGGAACACAAACCAACCAATGGGAACGAGGCTGAGCAGGGGCAGGGAAGCCCCGTGTCTGTGCCCTCAGGGCCCCTCTCCCAGGGCTACACGGCGGGGGAGGGACCCCAACATTCCCCCATTGTTGGGCCATTTTACCTTCTCTCCTTCAGGAAAATAGTTAAAACCTTGTCCCTCTCTAGTGAAAACTAATAGAGCCAAGTTGATCAGACTGTTCTGCATTTGTATTCAAGACTCTAGATCCTCATTCTGTGTTAGAAATCATGTATCTGGTGTTGTCAGAAGATGTTGCCCATCGGTTTTACAATGGACCTTATGAAGGGAGACTGATGCTCTGTTTGTTGTTCTGACTGCTATACCTGATATTCTTAAGGTAGCCCTTACAGAAAGGAATAGCTCCCTCCCTTTGTTAATGCTCTGTCATTTCTCATTGGCTTTCAATGGCAGAAACCCAAGTGGATGTTGCTTCTAAGGCTGAGCTAAAGAAATCCTCTGTGTAGAAGTAATTTTCTATGCTCACTTTTTGGAGTTTAAAAAGTAAACAGCATATGTCCAAAGTGTGTGGGAGGCGAAAAATGCATACGCTTAACAACTTGTGTGCTTCACAAAGCATGGACCAGCTAGCTGCAGAACACAGTGCTGCTAGTGATAGCATGTGCTTGACAGAAAGAGAATAACCTTAATAAAGTGTGTGAATCATTAACAGTCTAATGGAATTTTACTGAAATAGTTAATTCATATAAATCAAATGTCATATTTTTTTCCCAAAATATTTTTTCTGTATATTTTACACATGGGTTTATATCTGATGCAGTCCTCCCACTAAAGATCCACTCCTGTATTTACATTCAGGCTTAACTTGAAGCTCACAGATACCAAAACAAATGCTGTTGCAAAACTGGGTATAAGGTGCATAAGGTTTATACCGCATATAGAGATGTGATATTTTTTCCCTCACCCTCTCCTTTGGTTTAATCATGTGAGGAAAACTAAAGGGCACTTGGGGTGGTGTCAGTTTGGGAGACCACTTTCACTCCTTTTCATTCCCCGCCAGATGTTCTCCTTTTAGTAATGCCCGGGTTTTGTTTTAAGCTGGCAATTTTTTTATCAGTCAGAGAAAACTTTTCTGAGATATGGGGCTTGCAAGAATATTTTTTTTTTCATTATTTTTTCAAAACTACTTTGTTCCTAAATGCCAATCACAAAATGTCTTTGTTTATAGTCTCTTTAAACTGTTGGAGAGGATCTGTGCCAATGTCATGATCGGAGTGATTTGGGTGGTTTTCTGATGTGATAAGGATGCTTTTAGCTCCTGTTTTGGGAAGGTCTCTTGAGCACACGTCAGCAAGCCCACACAGAGGCTCTGTGCCATCTGCTGCTCACACCGGAGGAGATGGAGACTGGGGGCTGGATTAGGTGCTCAGTGGAGATTTTTCTGCTGTTGTTACTGTAAGGTCAGACTTGCCCTTCACACGGCCAAGCAAATCATTAAATCTGCATGTTTTAGCAGCAGGAGTCGGACAGACCGAAGGCGAGAATGATGAATTCCCCTTTGAACCAGCCAACCCCACCCCTGAGGGCTTGTCCGGAGCCTCTCCCTCCTCTCCCGTAGACCTCCCGGTCACCGGTGCCTTACAAAACCTGACTTAATGACTTGCTGCACCACATTCGCTTGCTGTACGTTAAGGAGGATTTTTTAGTTGTGTTCCTGCTTTTTGTCTCTTTTAAGACTACTTTCAGTGTTTTAGCATCATGTTCAAAAGGCTAGTCAGACTTGTGTGCTCGCAGCCTCATTAAAATTCTGTTCTGCACATCCTCTGACTCACACTTTATAATCTATCAGAACACCTGTTTTCTTTACAATGGCCACAAGGCAGCTCAAAACACTGTGGTATTTATCATTTAATAATGAGCACAAGATATGTATTTTTTGACACTTAAAATTTCCTTTAGAAAAGTGTATGAATAAAATTCTGGTTTGAATGAATTATCTAAGTTCTCTTGTCCTCCCTCCCTTCCTCCCCATGTTTCGTTATTTGAATTTTGAAAAACTCAGTAATTCTGTGGCAAATGGAGAACTCGTGCATGACATTAGGCAGTGGTCATGAGGAACTCTGGTGGAATCTATGGAGCAATCGCTTTCCCCGCAGTATTAGCAGTTTTTAAAAGTCTTAGGGCAGGAAGTGATTGAGATTTGTATCTACATTTAAATAAGAGCCTTTCACAAGCAGTACATTGTAACTCTACCCCTATGAGGATGCTTAGAAGCTTAAGTATATTGTTAACATCTGTCTCTTTATCATTCCATTGCTTAAGTCAATAGCGGGCATTGCAAACATTTTTTCTTTTAGTTACAGGCTTTTAGAATTGTAGTATTTAGCTTAATATTAGCCATTTGATATAGAAGCCGTTTGAGGGCTCAGTATGGGGTGAAAAATGTGATCTCAAAGGGCAAAAGCCTGTCACTTATGTAAGTGAAGAATCATTTCCCAATGGATATGAAATTCTCTATCTTTAGTGCTCTAATAGAGGACATACTGCAAGTTGATTATTGTAATCCTACAGTGTTATCTCATCAGTGAGCGGATTAAGGGAGTTCTTTCTGCTGAGGGGTCAGAATAAACATTTTCATTTACTCCCTGCTGTGTCACAGACAAATAGAGGTGTTATCGAAGAACGTTTTGCCACACACTGTAAACATAAGTAATGTATCAGTGATTCTTTTTGCAGCTTTCCACTGTCATAAAGAATAGAATGGATGCTGACAGTAAAGTCAAGAAACGGTCACTAGGAAGGGAAAAATGTATTATCATACTTAATGTAGAGAGTTCTCTTCCTCTCTAATAAATTATCTCATCTTGGTTCAGATTAATAAAGTTTCAAGTATGGGATACTGCATGTCATTTTTAGCAGGAAAGTGAATTCACTGCTTCGGCTGGTCCAAGAATCAAGGATGTTTTAAAGTATTTTAAAGCAGTGAGTTGAAAAGGTAAAGAAAAAAATGTGCAGGTGGAGGAGAGGAGTTATCATAGGCAGATTTAACATCCTGCCTGTTGGAGAACAAAGTTTCTACCGCGGTGCCGTGCCGGCTTGCACGCTGTCCCGGCTCCGAGCAGGGAGGATGGAAACCGAACCGCGGCGCGGGAGGGCCGGCGAAGCTTCGGCTTGGGCTCGCCTTGCCCACCGGTGTCGAGGGTGCGTGAAGGAGGAAGGAAAGAAACGGAGGGACTCCTTCGTGGAGGGAGAAAGTTTACTGGAGAGAAAAATCCACGGAGAAAACCGACGCCACGTGCCTTGCAGGAAGTCTTGTACTCCCATTTTTTTGGGCGTGGAAAACACACAGTAACCAATGGAACATCAGCCAGGGGGTGTTACCAAGGCGGGGAGAAGGAATTACAGCAAATGGGAGAAGGGGTAGGCGGGGAGGAGTAACAAGGACCAATTAACAACCGAAGAACATAGAACTCTCTGGAAATACAACCAAATATGAGAAATAAGGGGAGGGGAGGGCTGCGGCCACTGGTAAGGCACGGATTTATATATTTTTCACAGCTTTATGAATGCTCCGGGCTTTTGGGCTGTGGCAGCATCAAACCAATGGACCTTTGGGTCCACTTGATCCGGCTGACCCTGGGATTGGTCGTGGTTTACCACAAGTTTCCTAGGAATCCTGTACTTAAAAAGGCATTATGCATAAGTTGTTTACCCCATATACTCTTCCAGGGAATTTTCATAAAGTACCACAAGGAGCAGTGATTTTTCTTCTCCTGCTAAACGTTGTTCTTTTTGAAAACTGCTGCTCCCAGGAAACCTTCTCTGAACGAAACGATTGCAGGGCACATTTCAGTCGAAGAGCTGTTCTTGGTAAGTCAGCAGCCAAATTGTGTGTGGCATCAGAGCACTGGGAGGATCAAGGGTGGCAGCAAAAGCAAACGGAGAACCAGTATCACATGAAAGGAAAAGACCTGGAGGTGCCTAATGCAGAGGGTTCCTGAGTCTTGTAAAGCAGGTGTCAGCTTGGCTCTGCGGTCTGAATCACTCAGTAGGTACTGCAGGGATTTTATAAATGGAAGAACCACTCTCTTAGCTGACTATGGAGTTGTTAGCTTCCAGTAATTCTTAGAATGGATTTCTTCCCTATATGGCTTATATATCTGAAAGATATTTTAAAAATAAATAGGTAATTTTTATGGACAATACCTAGAGAAAAAAGAAACAGAGTGCAAAATTGCTGTGGAGTAGTGCCAAGATTCCATAACCTGCAGAGTGTATGCCTGTATTCCTTCAAACAAAATAGAGGATGGATGTCTTGATACATAGTGAATAAAGTATACAAAGGCAACTGAGCTCAAAATTGTGTCTCTATAGAGGAAGAAATCTTGAGCAAATTCTCTTCTTTGTGAAAGGTACCGGATCATGACCTTTCTCTTCTAAGGCGCCTGTTTCCCCCCATCACCTCCCTTCCCTGCCAGCAGAGGTCTGCACAATGATCAATTCCAGCAAGGCTGGTGCAAGACCTCCCTGCTCAGCTCCTGCCCCTCTTCTCCCTCCCACGTCCCGTGACAGTTCCTGGAGTTGTGCGGGTGAAATTGCACGGGTGGAGTTCCCACATCAGTTTATAAATGATGCTCAGTTTGGGGTTTCTTTGTCTTTGGTTGGGTTTGGGGATTTTTGGAGGGGCATTTTGTTTGTTTTGTTGGGGTTTTTTTCAGACTGGAGCAGTTCCCCTAAGTCAGCTCCTCAGCCCCTGTGTTTGCAGTTGTGTTTGAGCGGGGGAGAGCTGGCAGGCTGGGCAGGGATGAGTGGGTGCGAGAGGAGGAGGGCAGGATCTGTTTACACCGGGTTCAGTGCTAGCAAAAATTACAGCATGGAACTGCACTCTCAGCAGACAATTTGATTACTGAGGCACTGCTCCAAGCACATGATTTATCCACGTAGCTCAAAACAGATAGGAATAGAGCCAGTGTGCTAATGCAAAGTAAGAGTTTCAAATGGAGCTTAATCAGATGTGACAAAATAAAATGGAATATAGACAGAATTAAACAAAACATGTGAGTGTTGTATAAAAGAGTGAACTTAAACCACTAAACAGAATAAAACATAAAATGCTAGTTACATGACACACTAAAATCTGTTTGAATGTGGTTTGCCACATGACAGGTTTCATTATATCATTCATTTGACAAAAACAAAGAAGTTTTCTCCAGAGTCTAAAAGCAGGAGTATAACCAAGGTCACTGTGTATTAGATTTGCCAGTGCAGCAGAGCATGGCTGTGACCGCTGGGGCTGGAGAAGCTCTGAGGACATCACACACACGCTCCTGGGTGAGTGCTGAGGCTCCAGCAGTGACTGGCACAACAGTTTGCTGGATAACTTCTGATGTAGGAATCAAAACTTCACCTAAGCTGATCTAGCTGCCAGCTCTTGGTCTTTCCAGATCCTATCAGAGAAATGCTTATGGAGTACTGTGTTGGCATAAAACAAACCTTGTCAAGATTTCTCTGTGTGAGATTTATGCAGAGTGAAATAAAAGTGTGACATGGACACCTGATGCGTGAGTCTTCTGTATGAAGCATGACACTTGGCAAGAGAGACAGTGCTGAGCTCTGCAGACCTGCCAATTCACACTCATTTGGAGTGACTCAGGCATTTTTTCCTGTTGGTTGTGCGCAAATACCCAGCTAAATAGCTCCTGAAGTTAGAGGGGGGTTTATGCAATCAAACACTTTTCTAACGTAATTTTTTAACAGTGTTTCTTTAGACGTATGTTTTCCTTCTGTTCTTTAATCACAGTTAGCCTTTCAAAACAAAATCTATATGGATTTTGAGTATGAATAATTAAAAGAATATATTCTGCCTTTGTCTCCTTGTCTTACAGAAGCATAAGATGATTTGGATCATCGTTTTTTCTCAAAGCTCACTGGGAAACAGGGCCCTAACCTTAACTCCAGGTTAGCAAGTGTTAGTTATGGGCAAAAGAGAAAGACAACCAGATGTAAAGTCAAGGATTTATTGTTAATGTAACATAGCAGGCTAATCAAAAAATTACTGTTAGGCTATATGCAGCTGTTACAGGAAAAGGAGGAAAGGGAGAGGGGAGAAAGCCATTACACAAAAAGTCTCAATAAATAAAAAAGTAATACAAGTAATAAATTTAAAGTTGTTTCATACATGACCAAGCACCTACCCCTTCCTGTTTCCCATTGTGCCACACTCCCACTGCCCCTGGCTCCAAGGGTTGCAGATTGCAGCCTGGAGGGAGGTTTTGGTGAGTCATTCCTGTTGCAGGAGGGGTGTGGCACCGCTGGCCAGGGGTTCCTCTTTCTCTTTGGGTGGGAAAAGCATGATGCTGCTGTTGGGGATTTTTCATCCTTCTCGCCTTGGGAATGCTTGGGGCTCCCATTAAGTTTCTGACGTGTTTTTGCACCTTGCCCCTTCTCAACAGATCTGCAGCTCTGTGTAACATCTGCATTTGCTGTCTGAGCAGTCTCTCCTGTGTGTCACAGACTGTTCGCTGTTTTCTTTCTTACCCTTCGAAACTGTTCTGCCCCTCCCAGGCCTGGACCCCTGCACGTTCACAGTGCCGGTGTTCCCCGTGTCACCCTGTGCTCTCTCTCTGCAGTCAGACTGGTGCTGGAGTGTCACAGTAGGGTCAGAAACATGGAATGGTGCCCAGACTGACCACTGGTCATAACAGTTTCTTTAAAAATTATGGTTATTTCCCGTGTCTGTACAAAGCTGAGGCCAAGTCACACCCATCAGACACTAGTCACTTGGTTATTAAAAAAAGTCATCATTAGAGCTAAAAGCAAAGCTCCAGTGAGACAGGACAAGGCTGGCATGTCCAGAGGCACAGGCTGTTGGGTAGCATGGAGCCTGCTACCGCACAAACACTGCCAGAGCCTAAACAGGTCAGCAAGAGTTCTGCTGTCTGGTTCCCACAGAATTGTCCATTGGTTCTGTCTTCCCCGTGTGCACTTATTTATACTGATGAGGGGATCATACTCATCCACCTGAGCATGACAGGATAGAACAGTCTCACACCTCCATGGAATTCAACTATGTGAGAGTTTCGAAGAGATGGAAAGTGAATGCATATCTTTTCTTAAACTCAAATAATTTCTGAGTGGAGACTGACATTAATCCTTTGAGTGCACTGAATGTAAAAACAGTAAAGGTTAAGGAAGTTTGAAATAACAAAAATGCCATGCAAAATTGCTATTGATCACCGGAGTGACTCCTTCAAAATCTATCACATTGAAGTTACAAAAGGAAAATCAGTCATGTTAGAAGCATCCTGTCAATACAGCTGTGTTTTAGAATCCTGGTGCTGCCAGAACTGCTGTGCACCATTGGTAGCAGTATCTGGAGCCATGCTGACACTGCTGCTTTAGGGGCCAGTCTTTGTCATGCAACTTATTACCATGGGAATTTTACTGTTAGGTTGGAGTTCAGTGTGACCAGTCAAGCTTCTCTTTCTATTGGTCCTGTGTCACTGGAATAGGTAACAATCTGTTTTTAAATATACGTGTATATATAATATGTAAATTATTAAGGGGAAAAATTGAAGCCGTGGAGAGTTACTGGTGGCAGCATGAGGATTTATACGGTTTACCATTTTTATTTAGATTAGATTTTAGAAAGGAATTCTTCCCTGTGAGGGTGGTGGGGCCCTGGCACAGGGTGCCCAGAGAAGCTGTGGCTGCCTCATCCCTGGCAGTGTCCAAGACCAGGCTGGACAGGGCTTGGAGCAACCTGGGATGGTGGGAGGTGTCCCTGCCCATGGCAGGGGTGGGATGGGATGGGCTTTAAGGACCCTTCGAACCCAAACCATGCTGGGATTCCATGATATGAATGTACGTGATTTTTAATCAGTTTCTTTTTTTTCTCCAGAGCAGTTCCTACCATTGCCCTTCGCATGAGTGTGACAGGATAGAACAGACTCACAGCTCCGCAGAGTTAAACTCTGTGAGGTCAGGCTTAGAAAGAGCTGTACCGTAACAGGGGCGCAGATATTTACTTCATTTCCTGAGCACAAGCTTTCTCATTTTTTTGTTTTTTGTTTGTTTGGTTTTTAACCCATCCTCCATTTGATCCATTAGGAGGAACATTAAAGCAGAATGTTCAGCTCATTAAGTTTCAATCATGCAAGACTTTCATTCTCAGAATAAAAGCTCATGCACTTGGAAATATTTGAAAAAAAAGAGAATGTAGAAACTTGAACTGTTCCAGGGTACAATGGACTTGTGTGAAGGACTAAAATTCATTTGATAAAAAATAGCAGGTTCCATGTGCCAGGAAACATTAGGAGAGCATGCAAATGCAACTGGGTTTTCAGACTTTTCACCAAGGTGTAGAAAGATCTGCAGCTATGTGAATCCAGGCTATTAAATACTTTTAATACCTACTGTTATTCTTTGACAGGTGTATAAAATCAGTCTTCTGACAAATTCTTCTCCATTTTTTATTTAGATAAAAAGTTCAATAATTAAACTTTGCCAATGAATGTCAAATTTCAGTTAGTGAAAGAGAGAGAGAATGCAGAAACAATCATTTATTACACAATATAATGCCATTTCATTTTCATAGAAAGTGAGTTTCATTATCTTAGAACTTAAGCTATTACTCTTTCCCCAGACATTTAAATGAAGAAATGTTTAGTCATAACAGAAACAGTTTTAAAAATCTGTTTTTATTTTAAGAAAGGCATTTTTCTGCTCTGATTTTCTCTATGTTCTTTAGGAACAAATATCCTGCTAAATAGGTGAAGCATAAGAAGTTTGCCTTTCTAGAGATTCAGTTAACTCAGTATTTTGCAAGGAAATGCCAGAAACAGCACAGAAAGTGGTGAGCTGCTGAGTTACTAGACAAGCCTTTTCCTAAGCATAGAGATGATGGCTCAGAAAACAAGTCTTATGAAATATTCATTTTAATTAGTGGATTTTTTTTTAAGCCATACAGTGAGGTTGATTAGCCCTACACTACAATTCCATACATTTGTGCTATAAGAGTGTCAAGAAAGCAGGTAAAATTGAAAGAATTAGATACTGAATATTAACTATTTTTATATATTAATGAAATATCCTTAACAGGTTGTAAGACTGATGTAAAACAGACAAATACAAAGGTGCAGATTATTAGTATTCCACACATGAATGATGTAGGTTTTCTTTGAAGTTGCCTGTTAAAAAAAAGAGGCCTTGTTGCTTGAGCTACATGTCCTCTGAAAATAGATACATTCCTGCCCTTCCAACACTTCTGCTATTTTTGCATAAGTAAAAGTAGCTTGAAGGAAAGTCTGACTTGTCCCTTGATCATCCCTGGTAAAAATGTTTCTTACAGACAGCTCTAGGACAGCAGCTGCTCCTACTCCATTGATGATAAAGTGGGCACATTTTAGTGATGAGATAGGATCAATTCTTTTAGGACCATAATGATTTCTGCAAGAAATAGCAACCTGTGCTTACCTCAGCCTGCACAGGTGCTTGACTTGACTTCTCAGCTGGGGCTGCTGCATGACCTGACTGAACTCTGGAAGTACTGGCAAAACTTTCATCAGAAATATGCTAGCACAGACTTTTTCAGTCATTCTGTACTGCTTCAGAATACCCAGTGATTCATTTCAGTTTCAGAAGTCATGTGTTTGAATCAGAGTCAGTTTCTGTATTTTGTTGGAAAGATCCTCGTTGTACCCAAAGCAGTGAAAAACTGGATTATGGCTGTGCACAGTACCAGTTGTACATCCCTGAACACAGCAACTTGTTCAAGCTGAGTGACTATTACAGTCTTTTTGTTCCTAACAATTTCTCCATTTGTCCAAGTACCTAAACTTCCTTGCCTTTTTTCTCCCTTGTAGATGCACCATAAGCACTGTATTTGTGAGATGTTTGACTCTAACCAGTCATTTATTTTACAGATCAAGGAAACAAATATGTTATGTTTCTTTTTTACTTCACAGTGTCAGCAGAGCATGAATAGATTAATACATACAGAACTCAGAAATGTAAAGTTTAATTATTTACAAGCGTTTTAGCTCATGTTAATTGGCAGCTGAGTGCAAACCCTTTGTTGCCCAGCCAAACAGGTCTTGACTCTACAAGAATGGTGACTGCACTTATCAGCCAAGGAGAGAACTCTGTGCTCTTTACAGTGAGTTGCTTTTGGTGACTGCTGTTACTTTTGTCATGGACTGGGAAAGGAGAATGATTCCTAAGGCAAAGCTGGGGAAGGTTTGCCCTGTGTAAGGGAGTGTGTAATAGGAACCCTGAAACTCAGTGTACCAAAAAAACCCCACTGACATATGGATGTACTGTATCATGTCATATATATCTCTCTTCATTGGTCCTTGCTGCTCTCTGTAATCCCAGGGAAAGCAGTCACTGTCTGTGTTAGGCTTCTGTCCACCTCCACGGACCACTTGGATGCAGCTTTAATCAGAACTCTTTTGTATCCCTATCGCTCTCTGTTGCCACAGTGATCTTTAGGGTTATAAAAGGCAAAACGTGTCAGTAGGGGCTAGAAGATAACCCATAATGTTTGTCAAGGAAGGGAACAGTAGTTAAAGGTAGAAGGCATAGCCATTGTAGTTGACGTTAATATGTTTACATCAGCAAACAAACAAATTTAAATGAAATCAGAATTTGCCCCTGAACGTCAGTGTGAATCATATTGTGATGCTTTAATTATTTGAAGTTAGATAAAAGTATCAAGCTAATGTGAAGTGTAAATTACTGTCTCAGGATAAATAGATATTGAAGAGCTTATTCTTCTGTTGAATACATGAAAAATGAAAAGCACGGTGTATTGGTAGAAAAGGCGGTTTCTATTTCAGAAATACCTTTGGGACTCATGAACTGCCTAACTTCAATCTGAAATGAAGAAATTTCATTGAAGAAAGTGAAATGCAAAATTGTAGCTTCACTTGTCATGTATTATCTTTCCTATGTCTGTTTTATTCTTTTCCTTAGAACTTGCCTTTTATTATCGTTTTAATCACCTTGATGGATGTTATTATAATCGCAAAATGTCAGCCTGGGGAAAGTGATAATCATTATCGTCATTATTTTGTTTCAATGTCACCTTTGTCAATTCATGCTTAGCTACTATTTAAAACTTTGGTGTCAATCCTGTGATTTGATACCAGGTGTGATGTGGCCAGTATTTACAGGTGAGCAGTGCTTCAGTATTCCTAATTGGAATTAACTTCTTCATCAGGAATCATTCGCCTCAATGATTTTTTTTCCTTTGAATTTTTTTCTTAGATCTTAATATTCTGATAGATAAATAGTTTTGTATCATTAAATGACACCAATAACCCTCCCTGGAAGTCTGGAGCAATTTTCTGTGCATGATCACAGGTGGATATTGTTCAAAGATCTCTAATAGGAATTAAGAAGTTACTTTTCAAGACATTATTCCTTTTTAACTATTCTAACATTCCAAAACCTTTCCTGGAAATGATCATTACAGACACTAATTTGATGTTCTCAGTATCTGCTTAAGAAAAAAACTATTTCATCATTTGTATTTTATTTGGGATACATTTGAAATGAGATAAGTTTAGTAAATTATTCAGAACTGTAAAAGATTACTCAATAAAGTTTTGCATTCTTAGTTTCAGTGCATTAAAGATAAACTATTAAAAAGAGGGCCCAGTTAACACAGCATAAAGATGATGCATGAAATGTGACATCTCTTTAACATAGAGAGAAAACACTTCCCTCCATTGAGTGCTTTACAGCTAATGCAAAATATTGACACAGCCCTATTATACCAAACAATAGACTGCTTTCAGAAAGATAATTTTATAGAAGGGGTAGTATCATGTGATCTTATTAATATTTATGAAATATGATAACAGAAAAGAGGGAATTGGGATAGCGCTGCTATCTTTATAGACCCTATCCATTTCAGCTTCAAAATGTTTTTCATTTCACACATCAGACACTAATTAGCAAATATCTAATTAGTGTTAGAAGAGTAATCGCTCATGGGAGTTGTTGAGGCTTTGAGCTTTCATGCATGCAAAAATAGTGCCACTTTAGGTACATTTGTTAAGGTACAGTAACTTTAACTTTTATTTTTCTCTGAGCTGCGTGAATTAAAATAAAAAGCAAAATTAAGCTCCAATAATTGGGGGTGGGAAAATGAATGCATTCATAAAGAGTGAGGCAAGATCCAGAAAAATTAAAATTTAGGTATTTTGAAACTTCTGCAGATGCTGGTAAATTCACTAGCCCAAACAGAATATAATATTAATTTGATTTGATTCTACTTTCCAGGTGAAAGACTATCTGTAATGTTGCTCTTTTCAAAACAGATAACTATATATACCCCAAATGAGTGGAACACACAACGCAGCCAAGGATGGAATAATCAAAATGCTATCAGAATTCTATTGTTCTTAAGTTTTATAGTTCAAGTGTGTCATGGTGATAAGTTTCTTGTTATGAATATTAATTATTATGTGGGTTTTATTTTGCATTTTCTTATATGAGAGACATAAATTCTATATGAACAGAATCTACCTTAGTAGTTATTTTGTCACAGAGCAGATAAATACATCTTAGCTAGAAACAGAGTGTTCAGTACAGAGCATTGTGCTTCTGTCAGCATCAAAATTACCAGTGTGAAGGAGGAAATAAAACCAACTATTCCTCACACCTGGTTTTAGCAACACTTCTAAGTTCACTCTAAAATAATACAAGCAGGAGCCTGATTTTGAAAATAGACAGACTGTAGGAAATGTATGAAAATAATATTAATGATAAAATATTTAGATACTGTTTAAATATGCAACAAAATATTGAAAAATGCTGGAGGACTGAAGAATTAGTCTTTTTTGATTCTGCCGCATTTAATAGCACAACCCTTTTTGCTCAACTTCCTGAAAATGAAATGTCTGTCTATCAAATCTGGGTGCATTCTAATTCATATTCATAAATATTTTTCAATAACTGTTTGCTATCAGTTTAATTTTAAAGATAATGTGGGTTCAAACTGTAGCTTTTAGATGGAGAAAAAGCAATTCATCTGTGATCTCCACTAAATTGATTTCCATTTCAGTGGAAATGGCTTGTCCTGAAGTTTCAGCTGTCCTCAGTGGAATGTTTCCTCCTAATGATGCAATATTTACACAGTATCAGATTGTCATACTCTCCAGAATCTGGTTCCTAAATATTAGAGAAATTGAATAGTCTATTTTGTTGAAGGAGCTGAATGGAAAACAGATGTAAATAAACAGCATAAAGGCTGAGTGTACCTAATTTTTCTCCTGTTCAGGCAGCCAGATCTGCATGGGGTTAACACCTAAATCACAAATTTATTAATAAAGCCACCAGTAGGTCAACAACACAAGAGAAGTGTCTATCAACTGTTTGATCAAGTGTCAGCTTTTTAAAAATCTTACCCATCCTATTGCTGAGCAAAGTATTTATTCCCCAGACTCAATCCCAGTGAACTCAATTACAGGGGTTTTTTTACCTTTTGTTGGTTTCTGTCTTAGCTTTTTTAAAACCACCTTGAATTCCTAAGCTTGGGTTACTGAGTACAGCTGAAATTTTTAAACATGTGAATGAAAATGAAGTGTGAAAAACAGTGCTTAGATTACTGTGTGAGGACTTAATAGAAATGTTAGGGGGAGAAAAAAGAAAAGTTTTGAAAGAGACCTCTGGAAAATGAAGGAGATGGTATTTCTGTGCACTGAATCTGTGAAAATGGAAAAATGAGTGTGTTTTATAGAAGCCTCCATGCGTGGCTTAACAGCATTATTGGAAATGGACTGATTTACACTGGTATGGTCTGCTGATGTTCCTTGGAACTTAAGGGGGCATATCAGCACATTTTTTTCATCATCAGAATGCTGCTCAAATAGTTTGCCTAATGGCAGTTTTCCATATATTGTGACTTTTCTAATTCCAGCCTCTGTTTACGGTAATGATGCTCAGCTCTGACACACGGCTCGGAATGGCAGAGTGTTTCCCTGGGAAAGGTTACTGCCACCAGCTTCAGTTACAGATGAGAACATTAAAGAAGAGGCAGGCAAATTACTTGAAGCAAATTCAAGGATACAACCTTCTTTTCCAAACCCCAGTCTGCTCCTGCAGTCACTTGTCCTCGCTACCATATTATCTGTACCAGAAATGAGAATCTTACTAAAGTATTAAAGCATATACTGCTGAGTTTAGGTAAAAAATCTTACTTTAGAGGTTTTTCCTTGCTTTAAGTCTGTAGTTGGTCAGGAATTGCGATAAAATAGAATACATAATGCTTTTAGCATTTTGAATTTATTTTTTTAGTATTTATTTAGTTTAAATTTATTAGATGCTGAAAAAATTCAACACAGGAAGGTTTTCTTCCGTTGAATAGTGTTTTTGTTGTTGTTGTTGTTAGGTTGTGGGGTTTATTTTTATATTTCTTTAAACATGGGAGGAGTCTTTTATTTCTTTTGAATTCCTCACGTTTGTCAAAGCAGGGCAGGTTTTGTCAGGACAAGAATTTTGTCATGTAACTTTCGGAGAATGTCGGTCTTAAAATTCCACTGAGAGATGAAAGAAGAACCAGCTGATAGCAGGAATGCTGTAGGACTCTGACTTTCTTCTGTCCTCAAAGACAGAGCTAATCACCCCTCTGTCAATTTGAGTGTCCTAATTTATAACTCAACACCTGTAGGCTTTATTCCTGCTCCCCTTCCAAGTAAGTGACACGTCAAGGAAAATGCAGGAGCAACCCCTCCATGGGTAACACAGATACTGAGGCACTGCTCTTACCCTCTCTTCAAAGGATCTCTGGAAATGCCTTCAGTGGATCCATTCCTTTGTGCCATCTTTTAGTTTGTGTCAGTCCAGAGCAAGGGGGTGTTATTTCATTTTAAGCCCTTTTTTTTTTTAATCAACGTGAGGTGTGCTCCATATATACAGACTTACTGGTCTGTATGGACTATACATAGCAGAATAATAAGCAAAATGAAAATAGTGAAAATTGTGGAATTGTTACAATAGGCAAAACAAAAATAATGATAAATACCTTCATTAGTAATGTTTTTCAGTATTTGTACGAAGATTTCTGTTAAGTCAAGCAGATGGAATCAGGCTTGTAAACATCAGTTTATGGACTATTTTGCAGGTGTTTAACATCTGTCTCAAACAGTGGATAGTATTTCCACACGGCCTAATTAGCAAGGTCAAAAATCAAAGATGTGTTTATAAAGCAACAGTGACTACATCATAAATATGGATCATAAGCAGATTCTTGCTATCCCATGATGATTTACTGCTTGTGGAAAAGCTTCATCTCATTTTATTTATTTTTTTCTGTTATTCTAAAGATATACCAAAAAATAATATTTTGTGCTTGATGTAGTGACATAGTTAAGACAGTCAAGGCAAAACCATTCCTTTGGGGTCCTTATTTATTTATTTCTTACATTTAGATTATGTTAACCTTGTGGGTTTACCTTTCTCTGTTACAATAAGTTACCCTGTAGAAGCATTTCCATAAATTTCAAAACCTTTCTTTAAGTCACTTCAGGGCATGGCTTCACCAGAGAAAGAAACTTCATCATTCCTTAACTTAATTTTTTGATTTTGGTTCTTGAGAAAGTTGGTTTTGAATAATCTGAATGTACTTAGACTTTTTGTACTCTGTGTATGTTGAAGAAAAACAATCTTCAAAGTAAAATACTTTGTCTTCCAGAATTCATGGAGGTGTCATTAAGGTTATTCAGCTTGTGGAAATTATGTGTTGCAATGTCATGTCTTAGCAAAAGAAAAAAAAAAAAAAAGGGATATATTCCAAATTAAGAAAAAACTGGATCTTTTGATCCAACCCAAATGCTTGTTTGAAAAAGAGTTAAAACTGTGTTGGGGTCGTGAAATAACAGGTGTCTACTTATTGAAGGTGATAAACTCGCTAGGGAAGCAGGAGCAGATGAATGTTGTCTCTGGGGAAGCGTGTTTGCCCTTTTCAAACGCACAGGTTTTAGGTCTGGAATCAATCGCAGAAATGCCTTGGCTTGCAATGATATGTAGATCACAACTACAACAGGTAAATGCAATTTGTATAAGCATATAAATCAGAGAGTGTGATTTTATGTACCCTTAAATGAATTAGATTTGTCTCATAATATTCCTATTAAGTAGGTAAATATCACTGATCCTCATTATTTAGAGATCAGGTGGCATTAGCAAACACATTTTATATTTCAGCAACAGAGTTTCCAGCTTGTCAGTTTGAATGTAAGGATCGTTTTGAAATCAGCAGTGAGTAGTTCTCAATCTCCCATGTAATTAAATCTCTTTATTTTCTATTTCCTTTTCTGTAAAGTGAGAACAGTAATACTATGTGCAAATTCAATATAGAAATTCACAGAACAGCTCTTGCTGCTTTTGAGATCCCAAATGGATATAGCCACCTGTGTGGTACTGTTTCGAGGAAAAATTCTCCCTGTGTAAAACTTTTGCACTGTATAACCTTCTGAAGTCATGAAAGCACCAAAATGGGTTTTATGATGATGACTGAATCCCAAAGCTTTCTAAGACTCTAGGTGACTGTCCTAGCAGCACCAGCTTTAGTTAATCTATACTTATTTCAGTTTCTTCTACAATCAATACAGAACCACAGTTAAACTCTTTTGCAGAAGCATATATGGAGTATGACAGTATACTCAGCATACAAAGATTTGAATTTAAGACGTGCAAAACAAAATAAAACAATCCTTGGTTTATATTTATCCACAGGATAATTAGTTTTGCAGGAATTTATTTGAGTTTTAGGAGACCACCTTATTTATTTTTCTCACGTAAATTAATGCTTTTAACATACAGTCTCAAATAAAGCCCCCTTATTCCAGACTGTAATGTAGTGACAATGTATTGGTTTCATTATCCCTGGATGTGTTTACTTGCTTGATCAGAAGTACAACCAGGTGGTACCATCTTCTTAAAACAATTTTACTTCCCTTTCAATGAGAATGATTTGTTTGAAGTTTGTGAAAGGCCTATCTGTATGGAATTGATAGGATTTCATGTTGTGATACAGCAAGGAGACTTCCTAGAAATTGCCAGTTTAGGCTGATGATGCAAAACTAGGCATCTGTTAAATTAACATCTATCTAACATTTTTGCCTTTCAGGAAGATGCATTAAAAAAATTTAAATGTTTTTTAGCTGTCAAAACAATCTGTCACAAGATATTTATTTTTTTTTGTATAATGGGTTACTTAAGGAAAGCAGCATATGGTTGAGTAAGCTGCACCTATGCTGCAGCTTGCCTTGCTCTGTACTACCTATAAACTACTGGAAGATGCACAAGCTTAAATTATTACTTTTTAAAAATTAAATAAATAAATTAGAACTTTATACTTTCTAACCTGTTGGATTCCTTTATAATTTGTGTTTCAAATAAAAAACAAAACCGATTTTGGTAAAGAAACCTGAGAAAATGTTGCCCTGCCTTTCTGTCCTAGAACAGTCCATAGGATGATAAGTAAATCCTGCAATAAATCACAGTGTGAACAAACCTGCATTCACCTACAGGCTTGTTTCTTTCCTTAATTTAGACTATTCATTACTTCTCACGTAGAGGAGGATATAATAACACATTAGCAATTACAATTATGCATCATTTTAATGAAAACCTGTAATAACAGGTCCTAATAATGACCAAAACCAAAAAGCCTTTAATGCAATACATAGTGCTGCATTGTACTGGGTTCTCATTCATCAAACTATGGCTTGTGTGTCTTGGTGACATTCTGGGTCTGCTTTTATGTGTCCCTTTCAGTCATGTAGCACTGTGCCCTGCCCTATCCTGCAAGAATAGTACTGAGATTTTTCCAGATTAAATTCACTGTGAAATCCTGGCCTCATTAAAGTCAATGGGTCTGCTACCTGCAAGTCAGTGAAACCTGAACTGACTGCTTGCATCAGTATTTTCTGATAGATAGACACACTAGAAGTCCAGTGTTAAAGCTGTTTAAATTATTTCTTTCAGAATTTATTTGTATACATTTCTTCTAGTCTTAGGTTTTGATTTGTGTATGCTTGAAAAATGGGGGTTTGTTTTGCTTTTTGTAGTCCCACAGCACATAAAGCATGTGTGAATATGAGATATTTCGCTCTTGGAATAGTCAGCAGCTTTGCAGAGGGGTGAGACTGGAAGATCTCAGGATGTGATGTACTTCACCTCTAGGGAGATGAGAAATGTGTCACCCACACCATACAGCCCTTCAGGGAGCATCTTGCATTGTTCATTCATGGTTTAGTCTGGATTAGGTTCAAGGCAAGAGGAGTATATTATGAAACTATTGCTGTAAGTCTCTGTATTTCATTAGTTACTAACACAAAACTGCCCATCCCCCCGGAAGGAATTCTCTGGGCTTCCGTGTCACTGCGGTGTTTTCAGAGAGGCAGCATTTGAATATGGAGAACATATGGGGACAGACTATGGAAATCATTCACTTAAATGTCACTTCTGTCTTAGATTTGTCATCTAATTTTAATATGTTGAATGTCATGAATATGTTTGATTGTAGTTCACAGTGAGTTGTATTTCTTACTACTGACTGTGGCCAAAATACATCCATGTTAATTATAATTATGGGGGATTTTTAAAAGCTAGTTATTTTATTTTTTGTTTGACAAATACGCTATGTGTATTACAGGTGCAGAACCTGTTTTAGGGTTTTCGGGAGAGTTTAGAAACAAGTTTACTCTAGTAAAGACTTGATTACAGTGAGGTAAATGGTGCTAGTATCAGAGAAAAATGCAAATTTTAAAGATTACATTGTAAGCTAGTGTACATTGCTAGAGCCCTGTGGACTTCAGTGGAGCTTGTAGCACTTTAGGATTTTGGCAAGTGGGAATAAAAAACCCCATCCAACCCACTGAGCATCTCTAGGCAGCAGTACCCTCTGTTCCCCCACATCTGCTCAGAGTTTCCTCCTTTCCCCTCCCTCCTCCTGCCCCAGCTCTAACAGGACACAGGCAGGCTAACCCAGCCGGATCTGATGGAACAGGCAATTCCTGGCTTCTGTCAGAACCCTTCTGGCTGTAGGGTCCTGTTCTCTATTCATTTGAGGGAATTTGTGAAACTTTTAGGCATTTCAGAGCTTTGAGATTCACACAAGTTTGTGTGTACCAAGCTGACTATTTCAAGCAAGGACTGACAGAGAAGCAGATTTGCTCAGAGACACAGGAAAAATGTACCAATGTTACTGAATGTTTGATTTCTAAAGCCCGTGGTCTAGAAACTAGAACTTTGTTTTTCCTCTTTATTACTATTGTGTCTATTCTTTAGGAGTCATGAGATACTTTGAATATACGATAACTTTAAAGTGTTGATACTTTAGTCAGACTGTGACAAGCTGAAGCATGAGCCTTGCCTTTTCTGGGCAGTGGTAGATTGGCAATTATCTTTAGTAAAGGTGACAATAATCATTACAGCCTCAGGGCTGTACTGCAAGTCCACTATAGGAGCAGGAGGCGTAGGTATTAACAGGTTGGTTTTTTCCTACACTGCTTAATGAAATGAAACGTGCTTTTGTTTGATATGCTAATAGCAGTCCCTTTTGTTTGTTAGGGAAATCCTTAGTATGCTGCAGCTTCCTGCTGATCTGACACACCCCTAAGCTAATCAATGGCAAGTTGATCCTAATATCCTACGATGCCAGTCAGTCCCATAAGAGTGACGGGTCACTCGAAGTCCCCAGCTTACCCTGCTCCCACCCTGCGCTGCTGCTGTCATCCCGGTTCTCTGTCATCCTCCCCTCATAAGCCTCAGCCTGTGGCTTCCTCTGCGCGTTCCTCCCTCCTCTGCAGAGGGTACCCCGGCCAAAGGCAGAGTGGGCTTTTCTAGAAACTCCCCTGGGAAATGGGTGGTGTGGGGGTTGTCCCAGTTTGACATTGAGATTATGTCGTTCCCACCTGGCCGGCCAGTCAACGGAGGGTTTTTTGCTGGCCCTGTTTGTACTGGCCCAGTAAAAGCCATGCAAGCAGCAGAGCCCAAGAACCTCCAGTGTTAGAGAGTGTGGACAATGAACCTCCAGGCTTAGTTATAAAAAATCTGAAGAGTAAGAAAATGGTTTTAAAGTGCTTTTGCCTTAAAATGTGTTCTTGGCTTTCCCTTTATCTCTCTCTTCTTTTTTCTTTTTCTTAAATGAAAACTGTTCTGAAGAGGCAGATTTTGGGAGCATTGTGCCGGGAACAAAAGGATTCTTTCAAAGACTTGTTGCTCAATCTTGTTTACAGGATTTTTCTTTTCCTGAAACCTTCTAAAGTAGTCTCAATTATTCTCTTCCCTAATGTATTCATATTTGCTGGAATAAAACTTGCTCTATTTTGAGGAGGACTGCACCAAGTGCAGTTGTTCCCAGTGTTTTCTGGGTGAAACGTCAGCTGAGAAAACTGGCAACGGCACTTCATTCTGCAGATCTCCCTCCCATTCTCACCATGACTCCTGCTGCTTTCTCTCTTCTTCCTCTGTGTCAGGACTGCTGCAGCCACTTCCTTGGCCGGCTCTGCTGGGGCTCCTGCTGCTTTCTCCTTGAGCTCCCAGCTCTGCCCTGCCTGAGAGCTGAGCCAGCAAGCCACAGTGGAGTCTGAATGATTCAGACTGCCTCTAAACTGGGCTTTTTAAGGCATTTCAGACTGTGTTGTGAGCATATTTTCCTTCCAGTATTTCCTGTTCTAGCATAGTTTCCATGTGTTATAACTTCTGAGGTGCCCTGCCTCTGCTGCCAGGTGCCAGGTGTGTCACACACACCTCAAACCTGCGTGGGCGAGGAACAATTACATTTGTCCATGTGGCATTAATAATAATCATTATCATAATCATCTTTGGGAATAAATTAATATTGTTTTCTTACATATGCATTAGGTTAACACTTAGCTAAATAATCATGATTAGCAACTTGAAAATTTTGTGTAAGCATTAGTTATTAAACCCTTAAATGAGTCCTATGAGGTATCATTACCACCATTATATAAACTGAAAAAATTGACCACATCAAAGATAATTGTCTTTCCCAAGATCCAGCAATGAATCTCAAACTGAGATGTGATTTGATCTCCAAGGCTCTGTTTCAGTCATGGATTTTGCATGCTTTAAAACACTGACTCCCAGGAGTTCAATGTAACTTGTCTGAACAATAAAAATATTATTGTTTACATTCTATTTTCTAGTCAGCATAGAAGAAATAAGTTGTCAGTACTAGCCCTGTGTTTTTGGGGGGATCCCTACTGCAAATAAAAAAATATTTTTGGGGATTTAGGATGGCTTCTGTATAACTCTATTAGTAGTTGTAACCTTAGGTGTTGTTTTCTACTTTGAAATAGAATTACTGAAGCAAGATATTACCTGAAAAATGACAAGCTCTGTTAGAATGCTGTTGAAAGTTAACCCAAATGGCACAGAAATGTCATACATAGCTGATTATAATCATGCTCTGTGTAGAATGTTATTTTTGTATATTGCTCTGGTCTGTTTATAACCATTAAGAAGGGAATTATGCACAGTAATGTGTCTAGATTCCAAGGAAGTTATTTGGCCTGTACATTATGATTTTTATTTGTTGCTTGGCTGCAGGACAGCATATGGAGTCATTATCCACTTAATAACCGAAATAGATGCAACCTCCCTTCCCCCTGGTGAGCGTGGGGATGGGAGGAGGCAGCAGCTGTCACCTGTGCAGACAGACTGAGAGGGGCAGGGTCAGGCAGGGCTCTCATCTCAGCCTTTTCCAAGAAGAGTTGTTTGCTTGTGCATTTTTGTTGGTTTTTTTTTTTAAATTTTACTACCTGGAATATCAATTTGCTAGGAAGGTGCAGGCGCTGCGATGGGAATGTCTCTTTGCACTCCTGCTCTTTGTGGCCCATAGAGGTGAGGCTCAGCAGTGCCCCAGGGACAGCAGGGCATGTTTGGGTTCTGGGAAATTTATGTGCCAAAGTATGAGAGATGCAGCTGGGGAGATGAGTTTGATGTACGTTGAGGCCAAAGAGGAGTTTGCCGAGTTAAGATTCCAAGCAAGTGATTTGCTTTCAGACTTACACAGTCACATATTGAGTGAGGTCTTTGTAGCCAGAGCAAAAGTATTTCCGTGTTTGCATATTGTTCTTTGGAATATGTACTGATTCTGCATGTCCCTGTCTCCCTCTGTTGTTCATTTTCCTACTCTTTTTTTGGATTTTTTTGGTCTTGCTGAATTGTAATTGAGTCACTAATGAGGCAACTAAATTTTAATAAGGTTTGATTATAACTTAAAGTGTTCAGCTCAGACTCATGTAAAAAGGTGGTTTTGGTTTTGGTTTTTTTTTTCATTCAGTAGCAGTGTAGCTAAAAATTCACTGGAATCCTGTGTTTAAAATTGTTAATTTAAAGTGAAAACTATAGTCCTTAATTGTTTTCACATTACTAGCAGCCATCAGCTGTCCTAATTTTGGGTTTTATGCATGAGCTAAGCCCATAGTCTATACCTGGGTCTCTGAGAAAATAAAAGATCTGTTTCTTCAGGCACCTACGGCATCAGCCTTGTCATGCTGATGACTGTGGCGAGACAGACTTGCCATTAGTGTTGGCCCTTTGGCATCTCTTTTTGATCGGTGAGCCCAGCCGGGCTGCTCAGGAATTCATAGCACATCACAGCCGCAACTGGTATCCGAAGAATCTCTGCTCTCCTCTGGCTGGAGCTGTGTCTCTGCTCAGCCGCTGTCAGTTCTGGTTTGTATCACATCCCGCTCCTCTCTCCTCTGACCTTCCCTCAGCAGGGCCGGCCGGCAGGTGCTGCCCGCAGCCCTCCGGCTGCAGCATCCGCGGCGGCCTCAGGAGGGTCCCGGCCGCGCTCGGAGCTCGCCCGAGGGGCTGCCGTGGGTGCTGCGAGGCGTTCGTGGGCTCTGCCGTGCCGCTGCCCCCGGCCCAGGACGGTCACCTCCTCTGCTCCAAAGAGAAGCCGTGTGCCGGACCCCGGGGGGCGGGGGGTCCTGTCCGTGCCTCGCCGTGCAAGTGCCTTCCCGAGCGGCCCAGGTGCGGCTCGTCCGTGCGGGGCAGCGCCCGCGCCCCCGGGGCCGGGAGGGAGACGGAGCGAGGCGGGGCGGGCAGCGGGAGCGGCTCCGCTCCGGCCGAGGTCAGGCGGGGCACGGCCTCGGGAGCCGGGCTGCTCGGGCAGCTGCTGGGGGCCGAGCTCCCGGTGAGAAGAAAAGCAAGTACAGCAACAACGCTCCTTCCCTCCACCCAAAAACCCAACAAACCAAAACAACCAACAAAAACCCTCCTCAGGTGGAAGGTGTGTGCCTGCCGAAGGGAAGGGGATTGGGACTAGATGATCTTTAAGGTCCCTTCCAACCCAAACCGTTCTGTGACTGTATGAAAAAACCCCACAGCCATAGCAAAATCGGGAATTTCCTGTCTTCTCCTTGCTTTACTCCCCGGGGCAGCTGGCTGCAGCTAGGCCGGGCAGGGGAGAGGCAGCATTGGGTTCCTCTGTCCCGAGCACCTTTGTGTGTAGAAAGATTCGGTCTGCAAAGAGCCCCAGCCTTAAGCGAGTGCTGTGTTAGAGACGAACGTCCCTGGAGTGAAACCACCCGCCTGCCATCCCTCGGTGTAGATGCCGCCTCTCCAGCTAAGTGTTAAACTCAGTTTTAATGGTTTGGGGGGCAAAGCACTGTGTTTGTAGCTGAATAGCTTGAGCAGTGACATCCTCCTTATTTGCTGTTTTAGTAAATATCAGATGTCATAACAAAACCTGTAAATGTGTTACAGGGTTAGCGAATGGTGCAGCTCTAGTTTGGCAGGCTCAGCCTTCCTGCTGACCCTTCTGGCAGAGGAAGGTCACTGGGGTACATGTGAGCACAGTCATCTTGGTAAGAACAGGTTTCTCAGTGTGTAACATAGCAGAGCACTGGGGTGTTTGTCTAATTCCATGAGCTGCTTTGAGACCTGTAGGTGCAGTCCTACAGGTGGTACTGCACCACAGCAGTGTGGCTGGGCAAGGTCTGAGAGGAGACTGTGGCTGATGGATGCACCTGGGCAGTGGGGAAGGGCCGTGGTTTCCCTGCCCAGGTGTCCCTGTAGTGGAGAGTGGTGATTGCTGTCACTGAGGGTCAGCTGAGGGAGGCACAGCTAACGGGGTACAGGTGTTGGCACTTGCCAGCTCTCCTCCCCTGCAGTCTGGACCTCCCCAGAGCTGGTCTGTGCAGCCCAAATGCATCTGGGTTACCATCGCAGCCAGAGCTACACGAGGGTGGTATGGCTCAGAAATGCAAGGCTGTCTGTTGTTTTTCCATGGATGTCATTTCGACACTGTAAGCAAGAGAAATGCACCTGTGTCTTTAGTGTTGGGTGGCTTATCCAGGACTAACATTTTCCTCCTGCTATCTTTGTGGTAAACATTTGTTTTATCTTGTGGACTTTAAGCATCAGCAGGTGTTGAATGTATTTCAATAACATCCTTTCATTGTTCTTAAAGGACTTCTCGATAAGCATAAAGAAATATTTCTATTCTGGTGAATACCAGAAGATGTGTTGGAACTACTTAGGCCTTGGGTCAGACGTTACTTATAATGTTACAGTGGGTTTGGCTAATTCTTAAACTGAGAAGCATTTTGAAAATGAAATTCACAGTACTATGTGTTTCTTCACACATTTTGTTTCTTTGTTGTGAACATGTATTGGTTGATGACAATTAATAGTCTGTGAATTTGGCTGACAGGAAACCTGTTAGTTGAGATAAAAACTAGGTGCTACAGTAGAGATAAAGGCAACAGAATGCATATATGTTTTATGATTTATGCTTTGTCTAGCTCATATCCTTTATGCTAAAAACCCCCCAAACAGCAGCAGCATGGTATTGCTTTACATTATTATAGTTACTTTGAAACCTTAATCAGCAGAAAAATCTATAATGAATAAGGTTATATAAAATATCATCAGGGATCCAAGTATTTCTCTATTGAGTTCATCAAGCACAGTTTAAAGGGAGAAAAATGGAGAGAAAAAAAAAACAAACCAGGAGGTTCAGAGAAAGAGGAAATGGAGGTTATTAGACAATTTGAGCACTCTAAGATTGTCTCTCTGCTTTGTTGTTTGGGGGTTTTTGTGTTTTTTGATGTTTTTTCAAAATTGTTAATGTTAATTAACAATTAATTGTTAATGTTGAGCACTTAAATGTTGTGCTTTTGGTGTGCATTAAGACAAGCACTTTCTGGGAAGTGTATGTGGTGACTGACATGTTGTATAGTGTCGTTAATATCTCTTCCTGGCAGCTTCTAGAGGGGGTTTTTTAGGTATTCAGTACCTGAAGTTGTACCATTTTATCCCAGATTTCATAAGTAAGGATGAGGTAATTGTAAAAGAGCGTTGGCTGATAAGTAAAGTTTTGAATTGCGTCCATGATTGTCACAGAAGAGAGCATGTCAAAAATGACAATGCCTGTAATAAACTGGCTGGGAGAAAAATAGTAAAAGTAAAAATAGTTCTCTCTTCTTTTTGTGTTAATTACTTTTTCACTTTGTCAGAAACTGTTTGTGGGAAAGCTTTTGCTTTAATGAGTCTCTCTTCATAAAGTTGAAGAACATTTCAAATAACAGCCAGATAGTTCACCCATGCTCTCAGTCAGCTGTATGAAAGATGTGGCACAGTCTCAATTGAGTTTCCATGGAATCAAAAAAAACATCTAGAGGGGGAAAAAGAAGAACGTTATTATTAAATTGGGATTATTTTTAAATACACCAAATTACTTCTTATCGATAACTTTAAGAAAATGAATATATCTAAAAAGTCATATCTTGCTATTTATAATTTGATCAGGTTGCGTTTCAGAACTGTGAATCAGTTGTAAAACCAGACCTAAAATGTGCATCTAATTTTTTTCTACATTTTAGTCATTTGTAATATAATGTCATACTCACTTTTTATAGCATTTTTAATATGCATATGCTTTTTTGAACATTTCTGTCACTTTTTAACAATTTAGTTAAAATACTATATCTTAAAGTTCTCAAGAGTCAATCATGTCAAGCTCTTGCTGTTCTCAACATTCTAATCAGCACTTCACATTTACTTTTTTTTTTTTTTTTTTTCCCTTTTGCTTCAGTGTGCATTCTCTTAGTGGTATGACAGGGATAAAGGCAGGAACAGCTGTTGTGGTTCATACCACAGGTTCACCAAAACCAGTATCCTGTGTCTGATGAGAGCTGAGGAAATGCCAAATTAAGGGTGTTTTTTTTTATGTTCTTCTTTCAATCCTTGTTGGTGGAATTTTACTCTGTGTGCTGTACCAAAACAGATGGGGAGTAAACCAGACTTTCTTGAACTTGCCTTCCCTTTTTCTTATTAACTGATTCACTTGAGTCACAGCCTAGATGCAGCATGACAGTGTTTAATAAAAGAACCTCTTGACTCATGTGGTGAGTAGGGCTCTGCATGTGGGGATCATGCCCTGCTTTTTATACCCTGTTGTTATGGGATTGCTGGTTCAGCAGTCCCTCCAGTGTTCCTGCTCATCACAGCTCTAAGATACCTGTGCAGGAATGGAAGTCTTCCAAGTTCTCATGGGGTCTTTGAGCTGACCTAGTAAACTCAGAGGGCTTGACAATTTTGTTTTGTGACATAAGTGGCATTTTAGGTGTTCTATTATAGTATACATGTTCTCTTGATCATTACGTGAAACAATTTGAAGCACTTAACGAATTGTCAAGTGTTACTAGTAGGGTGAGACCTAATGCTGTAAGACCTTGTGCTGTACATATAGTAGAAAAGTGGAGTTCTGGTACAAAAATTGTGGATCAGAACATGAGTAAACAAGAGCAAGTTTTAAAAAAGTAAGACTTTGGTTCCTGTTTTTTGCTTCCTCTGCTGTGTCCTGTATTAGAGATGGAGAGCCATTTTTCTGTTTTCATCTTGGAACTTTTCTCTGAAAATAAAACGTTCCTCACTTCCCTGTCTCCATTTTTTGGTCATTTCTTGCAGTTTTTGGCATCCTTGGCTCATGCCACAGATCAAACCTGACTCCAGCAGGGCAGCAGGTCTTTGGACCCTGACATAAAAGCAAACAATTTAAAAAGGTTTATAGATTTGGTTCTGTGCTTCCACATTATCGAGGAAATATGCTTGTGTCAAGATCAGCTTACAAAAAAGAGTTTTTTGATTACCCTTGTTGTTAGGCAATGACAGCAGTGGCCTTTTAATTCGTTGACATCCTTCTGCTTTTTGCCATCTGTATCACAGGTGTAGCAAAGGAGTGTATATAGAGGCTGGAATTGAATTCACAGCAGAAATAATCTCAGAATAGAAGTCAGCCTGAATATAGGTCAAGTTAGTGCATAGGAAACCAACACATCTTCAAAGCTGTGGCTCAGAGAATGCTCAAGGGTATACTTAAGGCATGAATGTTGCATATTAATTTAGGGGACTGGGCAGTAAAACTAGGCTTTGTTCAGTTTCTAAGTGTGTTCCCCTGTACTCTGAAATAAATTGTGCACTCAGTGAAGCTGTGTACTCTGTTGTCTCAGCGTAGATTTGTATTTCATGTAGAGAACTTAAATTACCTAGTTGTGAAGAAAATGCTTTACGAGCCTCACAGTGCTCTCCTGGAAGCCAGCCTTTGTCTTTGCAAGCAGAATGTGCCTGCACAGCGTGGAGGAGCTCTCAGCCCATGGCAGGAAGAAATCAGGTACACCTGAACCTTGTAGGTAAATGATTCTTCCCATCCCTGATGTTAATTGAGGCACAGGAGGTTCACATGCACTGGCTGCCATTTAGGCACAGATGAAAGTAATCGGTTTACTGCTGGTTTAAAAAATGTAAATCTTCTGTGGGAGATACTTCAGGAATTGTTTGAGGTACTGAGGAGTCTTGAAAGGCCTTAGCATGTGTGACTATAATTGGAGTAAAAAGTCTAAATGTAAATGTATGGAGCAGACAAGAAGTTGGTGCCACAGAAGCGTGACTCTTGAAATGTTGTTTAAATGCATATTCCTCTATGGTTTTACAAATAAATACAAGGGTGGGGTGGAATTACATGTTCTTTGAAAATTTTATACCCAAATAATCAAGAACATACTGATTATCTCCTATTTTAGTATTTTAGCAGAATTTATGGAAGTACTGATTTCCATTCATTCATTAAATGATAGGTTTCAAAACATATTAACACTTATTTTTATGAAATAGAGAAAAATAGAAATTAACTATGTAAATAAAATAAGAACTTAGGTATTAGTTATTATCACTCACTGAGTTGACAATGATAGGATTCAAAGATTATTTTCAGTAGCCATTGAGAAATCTGCATGAGTCATTACAAGCTGCTTTTGCTGGGATTTTCTTTTTGTTTCCTTTTCAGAAACTTGGCTATCCCTTCTATCGTATAACACAGGCAGTCGTAGATCAGTTTGTTCAACCATGCATATAGTGAGTAAGGTTGTAGTGTTTGGACCAAATGGAGGTCATAAACAGTTTTAATTTATAATGATGTTACCACATGTATTCAGTTATGCTCAAAAAGCAGCATTTAAAGGGTTTTATAATTCTTACCAGCAATAGCATCACAGTTTTTCTTCACCCTGTCAGGATGTTGTGTGTAGCTTATTCTTGTGCAATGTCTTTATTTTGTGCCTCTCACCAGTGAAATCATGTCTGATCCTTCACCACACCAATTGCATTTCTCATTGTAAATTGGGTGCTGGGAAGTTAAGTATAGGCAATATAAGACACAAGAGACTTTCTTGTATGTCTGCCTCACTTCTAGCCCTTGTGCTCCTCCTATATTCCCTCTGAGCAGTGAACAGATCCATTCTAGGGAATGGAGTCTGGGGAGAGATGAAGGGCCACACCATGCCCTTCTACTTTTATAGTGCTTGTGGTGTTAGAGGTCCAAAGGTGATATTGGAACAGGGTTTGTGGCAGAAAAAAGTGGTATGTTTTATTAAACCAACAGATGTAACTGAAAAAAAAAAATAATAGATGCTCTCAGACACAGTCTGTCTTCAGGTCAGAAACAGAAGAAACAATACCAAAAGGCTGGAAAAATTAATTCTGTGTTTGTGTCACCCAACTAGATAATTGGCAAAGAAAGTCTTTGCCAGATGTAAAGTAAAGAAGGATATTGCTAAGAGAAAGTGGTCATTGGCCCTTCTGCATAACCAGAGCCTTTCCTTAAACTCCAGAGGACTTGCAGTCAATCATTGTTTCTGGCCAGTAGTCCCCGTGACAGGTGTGAGTGCTTTTGTAGTCATTTGCCACTTTATTTCCCCATGATGTGCTGTGTGATGCTCCCTGTTCTAGAAGACACTGTATTTGCTGGGAGAGGATTGGAGGGGGTCGGTTGGACTCAGCATCATTGGAACAACACAGTGTGGTGAATGTTCTAAAACTGTTCTGTTAACTGCAGAAGTTTGAGGTCACAAAGGATGTGTTTGCATGGGGACTAAGGACTTCTTAGACCTAAAACACACAAGAGAATAATCCAGATTTCTAGCAGAGTAGACAAGTATGGTATCAAGAGGTTTTCTGTGATTAAACTTAAACTTGGCTTCTTCAGGTAAGATTGAGGGGAAAGCTCTGGTTTAGTTATTTTCTCTGTAATGGTGAAAGTGTGAAAAAAAGGGCTGGAAATCAGCTATTTATATCTCTGCACAAAATGGCATTACTGGTACATTTCTGTGTGTAGTTATTTTGTAATGTTCTCTGGCATAGTGCTGGTGTGCTCCTGGAGTACTGCTTGAGGAAGCTTAAGTGGAAGCACATTTAACAGCAGTAAAATACAGTTTTCGCATTCATGTTCGTCAAAGCCTCACCTGTCTTATGAAAATGTGGCTGATTTATAGAGTAACTTCCATAGGAGAACGACTTGCCTTGCTCACTGGAGCTGTAAGGAGTCAAGCAGTTCAGTGTCCAAACACTTTTAGTTCAAACACAAGGTCAGTTCTTGTAAAAAACAATTTTTTTTTTTCAGTGCATAAGCTCATGCTTAGTTTTAGCCACAGTCCTATGTCTTCCATGAAAACAAACAAGCTGCATGCATGTTTTCAAGTGTTTTGTTGACCTTGGATGCAAATGCAGGCATTTGATTCCATTGTGAATTTGTAGATAGGCCTGCGAGAATGAATAAATACTTCTAGAAGTATGTATGTATGTGTTTGCATTTTCTGAAAGTTGTTGTCATGGATATAATCTACGTTATAAGAGATGCAGAAACTTCTTATCAAGACCTGCATGAGAAAAGCAATTTACCAATAAGGGTGAGAAAATACAAAATGAATGGGAAGCAGGAAAGATCTCTCCCCTAATTGTTCCCATTACTCATTCTAGGTGTGCACAGGCCTGTGCCTGTGCACACACTGCATAGACAGAGGGGCTTCTTATAGGGCTTGGGACTTATTTTTGCTTGTTTTCTTTTCAAAAGGTAGTGAGGCAGTTCCTTTAGAGTATTTGCTAATAATACTCTTGAAAAAAATGCAATAACTAAACTCATGAATCTCTATTTCTCCCTCATCTTTCTGTCCCCCTGAATTTTCAGGTGGTGTTATTTCCATAAAACAGTAGGCTTTTAAAACAGTGTAAGGAATCCATTGGACTCCTTAAACCAGCAGAACATGAAGGAATACTTGATCCATCACACAAACTGCTCCTGTGCTAGGTCAGCTAGTGGTGCACTGATACACATATAGAGAGATTTAAAAGCCCAGTGTACTCACTAGTATTCTCGTGCTAAGTTTACTCTTAAGTTCACATGATGAAGGCTGCTTTAGAAAGTTAGTGAGAATCTGATTTTAATGGATCCATATTTATGTCAGTGTATTCCCAGTCCCTGGGGGACAAAAAAATAAGAGGTGAAATGCTGAAGCAATCACAAATTTATCAATAGGTTGGAGTTTGCATGTTTAAAGAGTTGTTTTGCAAGTGTTGCGATACAAATATGAAAGCTGGATTCCATCTGTCCAGAGCTTACTATGATGGTTTCTGGTGCAGTTCTCGAGGCAAACATTCATAGAAAAGCATCAATTCTTTAAAGTTTTGTGGTATAATAATGATATAGAATTACTTGGGGTTGAAACTGACCCCATATTCCCTGATAATCATTTGTGAACTCATCTTTACAACCTCCTCTCTGGAACTGGAAAACCCTTACAAAAGAGGATGCCAAGTTATGCAAAGCTGTTGAAATATTCTTTTAAGGTACCTGAGTACCTTAAGACCCAGATGCCAGAATGTAGCACTGTGTGACTTGCATGAGCTACCACAGCACTACTCTGTACAGTCCAGATGTAGATCCAGATTTCCAGCATCTTAAGTCACTGACTTTGTCCTTCCTTTTCCCTAATGCAGTTGAGGTGGTCAGATCCAATAGCCCAAATAGGGTGCTGCAGCAAGGAAAATATATCTTCTTTTTCAGGTTTGTTCCTACTGCATGTTGGCTCCTTGTAAAGCTGACTCTGGTTGTGGACTTGTGTCAGTTCTGCGGACAGGTACCTTGTGTGCTTTGGGCCAGCTGACCAATTGCTAGTTGGCAAAAAGCCCATTTGCCTTGCCCATGTAAAGGTAGAAGGTATGAACAAAGCAAATTACAGAAGCTGCCTTGATGTTACGTGTTTGTAGTTAGAAAAAAACCGCCAACCAACCAAAGACCCGAACAATCCACACACCCATCCTACACCCATCTTGCATGAAAATGAACCCTACTTGTATGAGGGCTTAGTGTGTGCATCTTTTCTGAATGGGTGGGAATTCAAAATTAAATTTGACATTTGGGGGTTAGCTTGTAATTGTTTTTTAAAAACATTGGAAATATGAACGTATCTCTGATGCATTCCTTTAAAAATGTTAGTTCTGGGTCAAGTTTCTTCTTCTACCGCTTAGAGCAACTTCATCTAGAAATTACAGGCTAAATAAAATGTCTGTAATACTTTTTCTTAAAAACAGATTTATCAATACTAATATGTTGCTATGATAACTCAGTTATCAACATCAAACATTTGTTCAGTCATTTGTTTATCAGTGGCAGTTTGTTAGTAGTTATAAGTAGAATTCCATCTGCCAGTTAAACTACATTGTAAATTGAAGAAGAAACTAGCAGCTCCTGTTTTTTGGGGGCACGAGGGGTGTCTCTCCTAATGAATATATGAAGTTAATTGCACATAAATGCATTTCCAGAAGATGGTTGGGGGGCATCTCAGGTATACTGCACACAAGTGTGCCAGTCAGGCGAAAACAGGCACACACTGTGATTATCTCAGTTTTCAAACCTGGAAGAGACACGAATGTGTTGCTAAATGAGAGAGGCAGTATGTCATGCTCACTGAGATAAAAACAGAAGCTGCCAGACACTTTGGCTTTATTCTGCGAATTCTTTGCTTCAAAACTCTCCTCTTTTCTTCAGGCTTATTCTGCCTCCCATTCTCATTCTTTCTCCTTCCCTCGTTGCTGTCGCGATCTCTCTCTCATTGTTCTCTCCCTCTTCCCCGTCTTTGATGCACATACGTTGTCACATTTCATTGACTCTCCCCTCTTCTCTGTTCTTACACTCACGCCTAGTGGTGCTTCAGCCAGAGCTCGCAGCCTCTCCGCCGAGTTTTAGTCATGTGTGAAGCTCAGTTTGATCGAGCGCTCCTTTTCTGCCTTTTCACTCTCGCAAAAGATTAAAAGGTGGCGTCACATCGCTCCCCGGCTTTTTCCTGCAGGAGGGACTTAAAAGGGACAACAAAAACTAATCACTTTCAATAAGCGTTTTCTTGCAAAAAAGGGACTTAGCGGTGCAATTTGAGGCCGGTGGTAAGGATTGGGAAGGCTGGAGAATGCTTCATACTGCTAACAAGGGAAGGAAGCCTTCAACTGAGGCAGGTAAGAAGTGTCTGAATCCGAATGTTTTATGGAGTGCTTGGTCGGAGCGGTGGATTTTCAGCGTTCTGTAACTGAGGCAGGCAACTGCAGCAAGAGGCAGCATCGGTGTTGTATCAGATTCCTTTTGTTTAAGATGTAAAGTATGTGCTATAAATTGAATTAGAAATGGGGTCTGAGGATGCTGTATTCACAATGCTTGTTTTTTCCCCCCTTTTCTCTGTGTATCAGAATAAATTAGAGAGTCAGCTTTTATGAAAGCTGGACTTTGCTTGAGGTTAAATTCAGTGCTTAAATCTCAGTGTAAGAAAAGCTTTAGTGTCTTACAACCCTCAGGGAGCTTGGATTCTGCAATTTGATTGCAACAGCTAAATTAAAAAAAAAATTACTTATTTACTATTTATTGTGTAAGGGAAAATCTAGCATTGAGTTTAAGTCTAGGTGAATATGGTTTGTTTGCCTGGCATTTTGTCAGATGAGTAGCTATACCCTTTTAGACATACTGTAAAACCTATTTCGTGTTTATGTTTTGTAAATTGAGATTAAGTAGCATCCTGAATGAAATACGTGACTAAAACTCATAAAATGCATCTGTGTTTAGTAAAGCAATCACCAAATTAGAATAATGGATTTATGTCAGTTGTCAAATGGAGTTAACTCTGAAAGTGCTGTCCGCAAGTGCACTTGGATTACAATAAAGGGCTTTCTGTTTAACTGCTACTGAGAGGAGCTAATTTTTCAGGCAAAGCCTATGAACTTAAGTCTTGTGATAATATAAAATTCTGTAGCCTAAAGGGTTTGTGGTTTTGGGAAACGTGCCCTTTTATTCTCTATAAAAATACATTGAGGTTTTATAGGGACTCCAAAGGCAGAAATCATTTTAGTAAGTGCTTTTTATTCACAACTGGAATATTTAACTGTTGGGGCGCCTGTTTCTGGTCGTCACTGGCTTTGGTGCCTTTTTTCTCTCCCTACATTTTACAGTTGCTCTCCGTATCAGCAAACTGACTCAAAATAGGAGGAAGGGATTCTGAGCAACAGTGATATTCTGAATTTCATTGTCACACTGAAGAGTGAATAGGCAGTCAAGGATAGTTAGACTATTATTAGGGCTCTAGAAGAAAGCAAATAGTATTGTAGTGATCAGTTATTTGTAAAGTGGAGCACTTAGTGGCTGGCTGTAAGCAGAGCTGGGAAAAGCGAACTTTGTAAGCTGTCATAGAGTAAACATTGTTTGATAGGCACAATTCAGTGTTGCAGACCTACAGATGAGCACCCTGCAGAGTGAAATGAATATGTTTACTTGAGAACTTTGGTCTTTATGCAAGTTTCCCCAAATGGCTCGTTCCTGCCTGCAGCCATCCGAATGCGCAGTGCTCGTGCCTTGCGAATTCCGTGGCAGTGCTGTGTGTACCTTTGCAGGAGCTGATTGTACGAGATAGGCAGTGACAAGGCACCACACGGCTCAGAGGGATCGAGCCCCCAGGCAAGCAGAGTCTCCCATCAGTGAAAGGGGACTTCAAACCATGCTCCTTACCTTCAGTGGTAGTTAATCACACACTTTCATCCTCATACAGAGGGACAGATTTTTTCTTTTCTGAGGACTTGAAATCAGAACTTGTAAATGTTTCACTGTTTTGCTGCGGATATTTTTACTTTTATTTTTACTTTTTAACTATGGTTTTGCTGAACTTGTTTGTTTTTTGGCATTGGAATTGCCACTCCACCTCTGTTTCACCTTTCGAAACATTTCTGTATGTTCTTCCAAGCTCTTTTAATGCTTCAGTTCTGTTTGGATCAAACCGAAATTAGGAGTAACTTCTCTGACAAAAATGGAAGTCCTGGATGTAATTTGGTACTTTAAATGATATTTTGGGACTTAAATAAAGTATGTCTGAGTCTAAATGGTAGATGACTTCTGGTAGGAATTAGTCATGAAGACTTTGGTCCTTACGAAATGGCAAAAAAGTAAAAGGCTGAAGCTGAGCCACCTTGATGTGCTTGAGCCCAGAATACAGGATCTGAATTGCAGAGCATTTATCTCTGCTTTTGGCATTTGCTAACTCTGCCCTACTAGATGTTAAATGGGTGATTAATAGAAATAGCAGCATTTTACTGATGTTCCAGTAGATGTTGCTGGAGAGCAATGTAAAGATTACTTCATCTAGAGAAAGAAATGCAGTGAGATTACAAAAACCAAAGAAAAACCTCAAGGCTGTTGGTAGTTCCATAATATGAGATCAGTATTTTTTACATCATTATTGCAGGTGCTATTCTATCTGAAAACCTGAAGAGACACATGTGCTGAAATGAGACACATGTAGATACAACCATTCGTCTTCTTTTAAGGCTTTTAGTTTTTACTCACCTCTTAAAATTTTATCACTAGTATTAACATTGTTTGATCTGTGTTGTCTTACAGGAAGGGCTGAAAGAATGTCCCTAAAAGTTATGGGTTTGTTTTTTGTTTTTTAAATACAGCCACAAAATACAGATGTTTTATTATAAATTAAGGAAATAAATGCACGTCACCTCAAAATTAGAATTCTAGTACAGTGAAGTTGCTTTCCTTTCAGAATAGCAAGAGCTTACCAAATCAACACATAAAAGACAAAAAAAACACCCCTCTTAATTTGTATGCTATTTTATGTGTACTTTTTTTTAGCTGTTAACAATTTTGAGTTACCAGCTTCTTATGTGGTTAAATTCTGAGAAAAGCCCTATGATGAGTCTCAGATCAATAAATTGTAAGCACCTAATGGCAAATGTGTGAATAGAAAACTGTGATGTTCTATGCTAAAACTACTGTTTTAATTAATCTGATAATATGATAAAGCAGTCCCAAAGGAGTGGAGGATCAGGCACTAACTGATGCAATTTCAGGCAACCACTGACCTCTATCGTGGGAATATTTATTTTTGGAGATGATCATCAACCGTAACTGATTTCAAATTCAAAACCCTAATGTGTGTTGTTTTTCTTTAATCCTAGCTTTTCATGTAAAGCAGGATAAACATGCAGAACTTAGGCTAGTGATGCTAAAAATGATCTCTCTGTGTGCAACTGGTTTGTATCTATTTGTACCTTAACTAAAAAAGGAAAAACAAGAATTATTTGAAGACCTTTTAGAGATTTCAGTTTTTTGAACTAAAATTATGTTTGACTGAATTTTATAATACATAGGAGCATGCCTCTATTTTGTTTGCTACTTAATGTGTAAGAAAATTTCAACTTCTGCTTATAATTGGGAAAAAATGCAGATTAAAAATGAGTGGCAGATATCTACAGTCCTCTCATGTAATTAGCATTATAGGCTATTTATTTATTGTGGCTCAGGTTTAGTATTTTTATGGGTTTTTGCAGATGTGTGTGCCAAAATTTCTTTAATCTGCCAAGCTTTAGGTTGGTTGGGGGTTCTTTTTGTTGTTTATTTGGTTTGGAGTTTTTTTTCCCATATAGGTTTGCTATTGCCAGTAGGAGTTTCCTTGATGTTCTGCTTCTTTAATTAATTTCTCAAGTTGTGCATGCCCACAATTGTGTACATTAGGTAAGGTAATTCCTTAACCTTCAGAAAACTGTGTCCTCGATATGCAGAGGAAGTGAAATCTTTCTGCGTTCCATGAGTATGGATTAGGAAATGTAATGCTGTATGTATTTATTGAATGGTTGTGTAGTTTTTCTTCTCAAACTTAGTAGCTCCTACTGTTTTAGAGACCATTAGCCATGGCCATTGAATTTTGAGCATCTCAGTTGGCCATGGCCAAAAGGTCATGAGCACTTTCACATTTTTAAAATTCTGTGTCATTCAGAAAAATAAGCCCGACTGTTGGCAGTGAGAACATCACCAGAATTATGTTCTCGTACCTTCCTCATTCTCAGACTTGTCAATTCACTGAAATGGTACATAATTTAGTTTAAAAGATTGTAATATGTCACCAGTTTCTAAAGAGAATTCCCTGTTGAAAACATTGGCAAATTCAGTTTAAAGGCTTATGACACAATATAGCCCTAAGGAATAAACTTTTATCTTTGTATTTCTCAGTTCTCAAAGTCAGGAAGAGAAAAGCAAGCATACTTGTATACTGGGATTTTATTTAGGAGTACACTCCTGAAAGCTCAGAATAGCTGCATAGGGTCAATAATTCTGGCCACAACTGAGTTTAGTGCCATATTTCTCAGTAGCAGCAGCAGCAGTGTATTTCTAGGTTTGTCTCTGGATGCTTATTTATGTACAAACAACAGCAAAAATCTGAATCCATGTATTTTAATTTAAGCCCATTAGAAATTTAAAATTACATATCTAGTCTCACATTATTGGAACTGAGGAGGAATATATGTCTAGGAGTCTGCAGGAAATTATTGAAATATAAAGCTGGGATGTGTGCACAGGAAAATGTACTGCAGATAACAGTAATTTAATGACTTGTGAGGCTTGCATCTATATCAGAGACTGTGATAGTATCATTAAAATAGGTAAATAAAAATATGAATAAAAATAATTTTAAAACTAGAAATAGGATTTGGCGATGAAATCATCTTAAGAATCTTCTAAAGGAGGACATGGTTGTATATATTTTCCTCATTAATGATGCATTAACTCCCAAGTAACTCAAAGCAGGGGATGTAAGTCCTTTTAGCTGTATTGTGTAGAATATATTTAGCTAGCACAGTTCTTACTCTATGCATGCAATTTTTGAAGATATGGAGCTCAGTTGCTATCTATAGCTTACTCTTATTTAATAAAATTCAACCTGTGGCTCATAGCTGATTCCAAATCAAATAAAATTTGTATTGTTATCGCATGAAATGTGATTATAACACGGTAAAACATTGCATTAGAGGGCTTTATCCCCCTGACCTCAAAAATAAATTATTTTCTAAAAGTGAAAAAGCTTTTCAGAGAAAGGTTTTTTGAAGTAGGACGTTGTTCTTCTAAACTTGTCTGTGAGATTTCAGGAATGAAATCACATGAAAGTGTCTGATAAGTGGGCCTTCTCTATGAAACATTGACAGTGTTAGAAAACCCAATACAGGTTTTCCGGGAATTTTGATAGGGAACCGAATACCAACTATTTTCAGTTGGAGTATGTGCCTTTGAAATGCCACCTATTAATTTTGTCCATATTTGTGGCAATGCCTCTTGTACTTGACCACGCAGTACCACCAAGTAATGGCTCTTAACGATGTCAGTTATTCTAACGTTGTTAGGGAAGAACACAGTCTCTTCTGTTCCCCTCATTTCTCTTTGTTACTGGATTAATGTCTATTTTGAATAGATTTTAGTTGACAAATTCAACCACTTCAGTCCTTTCTGTTTGGTCTAAATGTCAAACCTAACACTGGCTTTTGTAGACAGTTTTTTTTCCCTGGCAGCAGAATGGAAACAAGGAATCTGCTGCAAGATGTTATCACTTGGTGGGGGAATAAGTGTTGATACTGGGCTGGGAGAGACTGGTCTCCTCTCCCCACATACAATGATGTCTGTTTTTCAGGTACTCGGAGTGTCTGACCTGTGGCACTCCCCTCCCCAACAGGTATTAATGCTTAAATGACACCTGGATTATCTCAGTATTTATATTGATATTTGTAGTTGTAGCCTAATTCTGTACATAACTGATAAGGCACAGTGTGTTTGTGTTGGAAGGACACAAAGAGAAGAGGGGGGAAAACAGCAAGAGATTTCTGCAGGAAAGAAAAACGTTTCTAAGAACAGTGTGGGATTAAAGTCAAAACTGTAACATCAGATGCTGAATGCAGATTTCTCCTAAAGTCACCCTATTGTACTGTTGCTCTGGTATGTGTACGTGGACATAAATAATGTGTATGTGCTATACATATATACATGCAGTCTCTAGAGGTCAGTAGAATGTAAGGAATGGACAGATGTTCAGTTTTCTAATACGAGACTTCGAGATGCAGCATATCAGTTGTTGCAACCTAGAAAAGATGAATATGTTTCTAATGAAACTTGGAAGTGAAGTAATTAATCAGAGTTAACAAAGAGCTGAATGGAAGAGAATCAAGTCTGTTGTGTTGCAGAAATGAGTGTAAATTATTTGTTTTGGGCAAATTCCTGATAAATGCTCATTTGCGTTCTGAGGAATTTGACAGAGATCCAGACCATGATTATTGTATTATAGCTCATTATATTGCATCTCCTTGCTACCTTTTCTGAGAGGATCTTTTAGAATGACTGAAATAAAAATTAAAATGGTGTTTTGAGACAGCACGTGTCAAATGTGAAGCAGATCGAGCTCCAGTGCAGGCAGCGTATTTTCTCTTCATGTTTACCCCATTAGCCGTGGCCAGCCTTAAGAAATTATTTCATCCTCATTCACCATCTTCTAACGTGAAATCTTCTGAATTAACAGATCACTTGTGGTTGAAGGTTCTGTTTTCTCTTTGAAAACTGTATTCACACAATCACAGAATCATTTAGGCTGGAAAAGACCTTGAAGATCATTGAGTCCAAGCTGTGACTGACTCCCACCCGTGTCAACCAGACCAGAGCACTGAGTGCCACACCCAGCTGTTTCCTGAACACCTCCAGGGATGGTGACTGCACCACCTCCCTGGGCAGCCCCTTCCAATGTCTGACAGCCCTCTTAGAGAAGAAATTCTTCTTGATGTCCAACCTGAACCTCCCCCGGTGCAGCCTGAGGCCATTGCTTCTGGTGCTGTCCCTTGTTCCCTGGGAGAGAGCCTGACCCCCACTTGGCTGCCCCGTTCTGTCAGGGAGTTGTGGAGAGCCAGAAGGTCCCCCCTGAGCCTCCTTTTCTCCAGGACAAACACCCCCAACTCCCTCACATGACTGACTCTCCAGACCCTTCTGCAGCTCCATTTCCTTCTCTGGACATGCTCCAGCACCACATTATCTGGACTTGAAAGAAATCCTGGCTTCGGAGCCAGGCTATGCCACAATGACATATATGCATTGTTCTATTATAAACAATGTGGTTAGTTAAGTGGAATTAGATGTTAAATTTACATATATATATGTGTGTATATATATAAAGGTCCTTCAGAAATTAATGGTTCATATGCTCTCTGTTTCTCTCATTAAAGAGGCTATTTGGGCGGTATTTGACTCTTCTGTTCATGTTGTAGTTCTGCTTTGCATTGTAAAATATTGATAGGACAATTCCTGTCATAGAATTAGAGCATCAGTTCCCTTTTTACTTGGCTTCTGGTTATTTTTGTTAGTTTGCCTGGAAGCTATGCTTCAAAAACCTCTGTGATCTCCCTAGATATTCTGGAAGGCATCTTTCAAAGTAGTTTACAAAACTTGTTTCAGTAGTGAGCTTAACAGAGTCAACTGTTGAAGGAATCACTGTGGTTTCCCTCCCCCACTGTTCTTTGAGTGTACTGAAAACTTTCTTTAAGCATTAGATGTGACAAAACAAAGTTGTGGAAGTGGATCTCAAACTTCAGTGTTTTCAGCAGGAAAACTACCACCTCAGTTTTTATTAAGTTTATGCTTTTAACATAAAATTGTGGTGGTCATAAAAGATGTATTTGGATTCATTATTAATATGTCATGATAAATAGTGAATATGCATGGCTGTTAATGAAGTCTAGTAGTTCTCCACATAAACAGCACATAAAACTTTGAAGATCAGCCTGATTCTGGTGTGTGAAGTTGCAATATCTGATTATATGAAAACATCGCCTCTATAGATGGTGAAGAATTGGCTTCCTCAATTTGAAATGATGGCAGGCTTTTGGGTTTAATTGTTTTATGGTCATATACTTTATTTTGCTTTCCTGTTGTTTTGTTTGTGTGATTATGAGCTCTCAGGCACAAAATAATTATTTTAAACAACAATGGTCCATATTTTTAGATATAGTGCCTCTTGTGGGGGTACAACTGAGTTCCAGAATTATCACTTCTAAAAAACACGTCTGTTTTTGTCGGGATTTTTTTTCTCCCCTGTAAGAAGTGTAAACAAAAGAACAGTAAAAAGGTGGGGTTTAGATCCAGCAGCACTAATGGTGGAGGCGTATCTTTGGGTTCAGGAAATGCAAGGAGTGGACTGTTCTTTATATCCCTAGCCAGTTACACAAGGGAATGGGGAATAACTGGATACAACAAAAATACAGATAAGATGATTCTTTTTTAAAAGGACCTAAGAAAATCTTCAGCACATTTGCCTTTCAAAAATACATTAACCAGTGTTTTTAAAGAACAGTAAACAGCAGGAGAGTTAGTTTGTATTGTGCACCCTATGTTTCAAGACATGCTATTAGAAAATGATGGGTTCTTTTGAATCTACAGCCTAGTAGGCAATCCAGTTGTAGGTGATCATAACATCAAAAGATTGTCTGTGTGGTTATCTGTGATTTCATTACGTACTTGGTCCCATAGTTCTTTGTTGAGTGTTTTATTTCTTTGTGAGGAGAGGTGGATGCTTAGAAAACAGGACAAAAGTACTTGTCTTCTACAACAAACACCACCGTAACTCTGAATTATGTTCAAACTTGAGTAACCATGAGATCTGGATATAGAGGAATATGAAATGACAGTAATAACCAGTATCACTGTAAAATTACAAATTATTTCAATTTAAGTGATTTCATTTTCCTACACACATTTTTAAAGTCTGTCACTATAAGCTGTTGACTTCATCTTGAATGCATTGTGCAGTCTTGGCAGTTGAGGATTTGTTAATACTAAATCAGTAATTGTTGGCTTTGAAGAGGGATCCAGCATCTTCAGCAAGAGCTTATTAAACTGTAAAATATGGATTGCCTTTACCCTAATGGCCTCTGAATCCTATTACCATCCCATTAGAGAGTGTGGGATTTTAGTAATTCTGTTGTTGTTTTCAGTGGGCAGCAAGTACAATGGGGAAGGGCAGGGGTTAATGCAATTCATCTCCTGTAATAGTGTAACAGTGAGTCCTTTATCATTCCATGGGAGTCTTTTCCTTCCTTGCCGGGAGAGTGTCTGCAACCAGAACTAGTCCCCCACGCCCAAAAAACCCACCAAAAACCCTGGAGATTGCCTTCATTAGCACCACTTTGTAAACACAATAGACGCGAATAAGTTGATAAAGAAGTGCCAAGTAGGCTGTGGTCTAGGAGAGTTTTCAGTTGCTGTCATTGTGCCACGAGGTATATTGAAATACCTCTTCAGACAAGATCATTATATTTTTAATTATTTAGTTGCATCAAGGCCATAATATTCGGAGTGTTTTCGAAAAATATGAAAGCACCTTATTCCTTTCCCCATAAATTCAGCATGAAAAGTGTAAACCAAAATATAAAACAAACAAGGAGAAAACAAGTGGTGTAAGGAGTAAGAGTGAAACTTTTGTGCATGAAATGATGGTTGCTTATTTTATCTATCCAATGATAGTAAGTCTTACTAGAGGAATAATTTCTTAAAATTTAAACTAGAAAAGAATGTGAAGCATTAGTAGTTATTAAGAGGGAGTAGAAGTAGTCATGTGTGGCGGTTTTGTCTGCCTTCAGTTGTGCATGAGGCCAGTACATAACTTTTTCAGCACCTGGTGTGATTTTTTTTTTTTCCAAATGTTCTGTGGAGATTGATTTGACAGCTAAATTCCAAATGCTGAAGGCAACTTGCTTCTGATTTCAAAACAGGATCAAAAAGGGGAAGATTTCAAACAGATATTGCAGGATGAGCTGAGAGGGGCTTGGCTTGTCAGTGTAACTTTTCAGATAAACAATATCTGATACACTGATGTGCATACCCTATTGAGTTAGGGTTAGTTTGATTCATGAGATGCTCCTAGCTAATAATTTTCTTTTCAAATAGAGATAAAATGGATTGTTAGTCAGGGCAGTTACTTTACCATTATTTATTTATTTAAGAAATTAGAAGATATTTGTATGGATTGGAGTCTTCATAATAGTTTTCTTTGTTTTCTCCAGTGTTTGTATTTGGTTCACTTGTAGTGTTGCCTATAAATACAACACTTGGCTTTATTATGAATAACCAGGATCTTGTGTGCAAACAGTGAGAAGAGCTAGAGCAGAATCTGATAGGAGATGGATGACTACTGCTTAAAGCATAATGAGTAAAGGTCATGTGAGTAGCTTTTCATGTCCTACCTGTATTTATTTATGCCTTTTGCATGTTTTGCAACAGAGCCCAAGAAAGCAAGAGAGACATCTTTATAGAAGCAAGATCTTTGAGATCAAGTTCTCTGTAAATACTAATCAATTCATCTTTGCAGCCTTCCCTCGTTAAGTTTGTGGGTCCTTGCAGTTGTTGTACACACACACACACACACACTTGCTCACGTGTGGCCAGATCTGTTTTCTGACACTGGTAATGATGCGTCTTGGAGAAAATGGACTGGTTACCTCCTGGTCTTTCTGCATTCATTCCTTCCCAGAATGGGCTATCACAATTGCTCACACTTCCCATGAGTACTAGAAAGAGAGAGCCTGAATTCATCTGCTGTAGGAGTTGCACACAAATAATCTGCTCACTTAAATTTATAAAATCAGGGAGCGGTAACCCAGTTTGTTCCCTGTGGAATAGATAGGTTCTCTTTTACAGGCAGTGAAATTTAAATGCCTTGCAGTATGCTGTACAAGTAGGTCAGTGTTATAGCTGGAACCAAGTCAACTGATTTTTCAGAAAACTATTTTCCCTCCTGAAAGCACCCACTTCTTGATCCTGTGTTGGGTAGAGTCCACAGGTCTCTGTAGGTCACTCTAGTTCTGTTAAGTGCTGAACAAGTCTGTGGGAAGGTATGATCTCTTTCTTTGAGTTAATAATCTAATTATAGCCTACTTACATAAAGATGTAGTATCTAAAAATTTTAAGGGCTTTCTTCTTGCTTATGAATAAACTTAAGCAAGATGCTACTAGAAGAAATGTGCATACTTTAGAAAACAGCTTTGTTCTATGAAATCTCAGAATGAATCTTTGTTCTAATCAGGTAGATAGGTGATAACAATGAAATGAGGGAGGATTTATTGCATTTCTTTATTTAAATTTTTTTGTCATTTCAGAAAGGCTAAGGCCTTTCAGAACACAGTGAAACAAAAAATCATGAAGTAGCTATACTGGAATGAATCCTAATTAATTTGCAGACTGATGTATAAAAATGATGGGGATCAGTAAACAAAGTTTGACAATACACGTGTTACAAAAAAATTGTTTTAATCACAAAATTATAACAAAGGGCTGTGTTGCAGGACTTCTGCTCATGCTTTTGTGTGGATAAGGGAAATGTGCATCATGACCATCAGAAGAGTAGGAGAGTTTGACTGCCTTGTGCAGGTGCAAAGCACAGTGTGTGCTGGAGTGACTATGACCATTTGAAAACTCATTTTTTTAGGGATGTAATGTCCAGTAGATACATTAATTGCCTCACTGCTGTTACCTTCAGCCTCGCTCCACTGGGTTAATGCTGTTTGTGTATCCAACAGGGTGGTACAGCCACTATGATCACTTGAGATGTGTCAGTAGACTTGTGGGGTTTCATTGCTTCCTATGATACAACCAAGTTTTAATTTGAAACCCTTATTTTATATTGGATTATGTTTTGTAGTGCTACAGCTTGTTAGGAATATAGTTAGTAGAAGGCCTTTTTTACAGAAGGCTTTTCATTGCAACTTTTGTTTCAAGCCTACACTGTTACATTTTGTTTATATGCTTCTAAACTGCTGACTTAGAATGCATTAAAACTGGGAAGTGCTGGCATGGATTTGTGGGTTTTGGGAGTTGTTTCTCAAGTACAAGTTATATTTTGATTTCAATATATTGTGATTAAACTAAAACTATATAAAGAAACCCAAACTTTAAAACAATTAGTTTTATTTTAGTTTGCTTTTTGCATCTGAAAGCTGACCTTGTACTATAACTACTAAAATTAGTCTGCCATCAAAATCATATTGTTTAAACATTTGACATATGCTGGAGAGGTGGAGAGGGGAAACAACAAGCAAATAAAACATTCGTGCCAAAGAGCTGCTTCTTAAATTAACAAACAGCATTGGTGCCTCATCCCAAATAAGAGAGCAGAACCTAATAAAGCATGCAGTATTTTCATTTTAATCTGTAAAATAAAAATGGGGAAACACTCAGCAAAGGTGGAAGTAGCCAAACATAGAGGTAAAGAATTGCTTTGTCAGGAATGAAATAAATTTGATGCTGGTTTAGTGGTCAGTTGTTAAACCCTGGACTAATAACTTAGGTGAAAGGTTGCAATCTAGTTTCTGTAATGTAATGAAAGAGCGTACCTGACGGTTGAAGATCATTGATCTAATTAGTAATTGTTCTTTTGAACTGAAATTTGTTTCTCTCTGGGCTCAGTAACATTTTATACTTGGCTCAAAAAGAAGATTGAAATCTAAAACAGTAGTTTAGTCCTTTCAAACTCTCCCAAAAATGTGATTGCTGGAAGGACCTTTCTGCAGCTGACACGATTTTTCTGTATACTTCTGTTACTAAACAGTTCTTTATTTCAATGACAGAAAAAAGTCTTTCCAGATATGGTTTCAGTTGCATGGGTTTGAATGAAGGATGGAGGCCCAACATGCCTGACTGCTGTGGGCAGTGTATGGACTGTGACCTGCTGCCTCCAGTTACATTTTAGGAGCTGGACTGTGCTCTTCTCTGTGTACTTGGTTGAGTAATTTTGTCTGCAATGGGCATATAAGCTAAGCAAGCTGATCTGTTGTTGTTTGGATCACAGGTTTACTCTTGGTCGCATTGGAAATAACTTCCTTACAAGAAATAATTTAGGAAGGATAGAGCCTTGTTATGCAAAGGCAGGTAACGTGAAAGGTTGAGCTTATAATCTAAAAAAACCCCGTAAATTAATTAATTCTTGCTTTCAGGTTTTTTTATCCTGGCATACCACATGGGGAAAAGCCAATAAGCTAAGTGAGTCAGGATTAGCTTTGTTCTAGCTGTAATCCAGCAGAAATTTCTGTTATTTTTCTGAAAAGGTAATGTCAGGAGGCCCAGGATTGAAAGGTGTCATCCTTCTCCTGCCTCCTACCCCCTGTTGCTTTAAACAGCAGGAACTGCATTTTCACACTGAACAGTGGAAAAGTCAATCCTGAAAAGTTTGAGAGATCCTTTCCCAGGGGTGTTTATTTGAAATTGATGTTTTGAGGGAAGAAAATAATCTGCCCACCTGCAATTCTACTATTACATAAGAACTGGTGATTAGCTCTTGAGGTATTTTGTGTGTTGGTGATCAGCTAACAATCCTTTCACAGAAATGTGCAAATTGGAGTCCTTCTGAGCTCAAGTTAGTTGAACAGTGGGATTGGACTTTTTAGATATTTTCACAAAGGGCAGCAGTTTCTGTTCCTGTTTTTCCCTGTCAAACTCCAGTGATTTTACACAGGATATCCCTTTTCTCATTATGGGAACTTTAGCACTGTTTACCAGCCATACTTATCCCAAGTGCAACTTGTTTGATTTCTTGCTAAAAGTTCTCATGAGCTTGTGTATGCAGGGAGCCTTTCTGACCTCCGAGTGGAAATTTCATTATTTTCATTTTATTCACGATGTTCTGAATTCATTCAGTGTTGTGAAATGCAATATCCTTTTTGCAAAGTAGAAGTGCTTCCTCTGCAATCTCAGCATTGTGTTCCAAACCCATGCTCAGCTGCAGGTTTTGTACAATGTGTTTGCAATACCTGTATATTAAACTAGAGCTCTCCAGATATCAATAATTCTGTGTGGTGGCACATGTAGAGTGTTTTAATATTTATTCCTTCTCTACCTTCTGATGAAAAACCCCTTTCACCTACACTAACAAAAGGTCTGCCTGCATCAGAAGGTCTGCTTTTTTAATGAAAACATTGAGTTGAATTTGTGAATGAATTTGTATTCTGGTAACTCTGCCATTTGAGAGACAAAAGTGACACTGACTGAAGCAAGTATCTGATTCAGAGAGAAGGTTTGACTATTCCAGATGCCTCTGACTGTGTGAAAGCCAGACATTGCATCTGACTTTTATATAATTCCAATGTTCTGACCATCAGAAAGTGGAAGAGTCACTATTGGCTTCCCCACTATAATCTTTCTACTCGTTCCCTCAAAGTATGTCTTAAGTACAAATACCACTGCTCCTACAGCGTAATTGTAAAGCAATATTCTAATATGTTCCTTGTACTTCCTTAACAAAATTATTAGCACAAGTTTATATTAACCACTTACAGAATTGCTCTGTGATTATATGGAGAAAGTGGTACATAGAAATTACAAACCAGATTTATAAAATGAGAACTGGGGGAATTGGCATTTCCTTTTTACTCTGAAGCCTGCTAATTCAGAGTGGTTATTCTGATCAGCACTATATGGAGTTAATTCCTTCTCTGGATGTTTGCAGTACAGCATTTTCATTCTTCATTGCAATTTTGAATGCACCCTTCAACTAGTAGAGAATTAATTTGTTCTTTTGTGTGAGTGGGCATTGGTATGATATATAGTCTATTTTCCCACTGTCCCATCTGCTGACTGCAAAAGAATGGAATGTACCAGTGGCTGGTTTGATACACGAAAAGGAAAAGCTGCAGCTCTAATGGCACTACAGTAAATTGGAAGGGAAGGTGCTCTTTCTATAGTAGAGGTTTGTTCTGGTCCGTGTTGGCATTGTTGGCTGTGTGGTACTTTGCCTCCAGGACATGTTCCTGTGCTGCACTGGCTTTTCCCAGAAAGTGCAGTTCAAAAGTTGGGAGCAGTGGTGAAGTCACTGCAGTACATTTGTACAAACTGCTGCCAGTTTTTGTGTGATATGTTGTGTATTAGCTTACAGATATAATCCTGATAAAAGATAAATCCCTTGTCTCTCTGACACAGTTTAGGGAAAGGGGGAAAAAAAGAGGGAAAAAGCAAACAAACACCAAACATGGGCATTGTTGTGCTGTGCAGCAGAACTGTGGATTTTGGCATGTTGTGGTTGTAGGGAAAATCTTTGTCTCATGCCTGAAACTAAGATCGAAAGGGATCTGAAGAACTCTGGAATCTTTACTCAAACTTTGTTTTCATATGGGTTGTTTTTCATACTCCAGTCCATTGACAACACTTTCCCATGTATCCAGCAAACTGCAGGACCTTGCTTTTTTGTGTGAGTAAAGTGGATTTCACCTTGAAATAATAAACACGTTAGGAATTGTTTGTCTGTTTAGGAAACTGTATGCTTCTAAGGTTTTGGGGGTTTTGTTCAAGTTCTTTAACATCAAATTAGCAAAAATAAAAGGTATATTGAAATCATTAGAGAGAGTGAATTCCTGCTTTTACGTGAGCTCAGTTTTCTCCTGTGCTAAGTCTCCTGGGATCTGTAGACAGTCAGTGCCAAGATAACATTGGCACCATTTTCTTATTGCCATGGTGATCTTCAGCTCTGCTGAATACTCAAGGGAGACTATGGTATTTTAAAGCAAGTAGAATTTTGGTAATTAAAAAGGCTGGAAGGAACGATCTTTCTAAATTTTGCCGGCGTGGGTAAATAAGGATAATGAATTATGTCTGAATAGGAAAGTTATTAGTCTGCTTTACTTGATTAGTATAGAATAATAGTCAACTAAAAAGGTTCTGAGGGTCAGAGGGGGGCAGGTGGGGTCTCCAGTGTCCATCAGTGTTCAGTATCCGAGCGAGATCTCGAGCAGTTCCCCCCGAGCAGCGGCTGTGCCTGTGCAGGAACAACGCTGCCCTTTGTCCGAGCGGGACTGGCAGGAGCCCTCCTCCTCTTGTCTCTCATCTGCACTGGGATTTAAGGGCAGGAATGCATTCCAGAAGATTTTCAAATTAAGGCTCTTTCTTGGAAGTTGGACTCCTCCTTCATGTGCTGTTTTATTGGATGCCAGTTTTACACTTTACTGGTGGCAGTGGATCTTTCAGGCTCTCCATCGTTTCTCCGTCACAGCCCAGTTTTCATTTCTCTCTGGCTACAGCATGAGTCAGCTCCTGGGATTGTTTTAGGATGCTCTGATATTCCCTCCACTTTTTTTTTTTTTTTGTCTTTTCTCTTTTATGACCCTTTCAGGCTCACCAATCAGGGCACAAAGGCAGTGTAAAGCATGCGGACAGGAAGGGTGGTGAGACACCTGTTATGCTGATCTGTTGGGTCAAAAAAAAAGTTACAAAATCTTTCTACTAGCATGATTTCAACCCTTTATTTCTGGTCAAATTTAGCCCTTCAGCCACAGTAGCTGTTTTTTGCAGAGCTGGGTATTGTCTTGAACTCTTTTGCAAAATACGCTTTTGGCAAGCAAATAAGCACTTAAAATGAAATTCAAATTGTTTTGTGTTAAGTTTCTTGGATAGTTTGTCAGAAATACAAATGATTGTGTCAATTCTTTTTAACTCCATCCATATGCTTACTCATTGTTATCTCTTAATACTTCTTGTGATTTGGGGTAGGGGTCATTCTTAAATACTTTCTTCATAATAGATGATATTAAAGTTTAAGTTACAAAGTAGAAAAAGCAAGCTGGATTCTCCTTCAATGTACAGTTTAGTCATGGCACACCTGAAAGCTGCCCATTATGCTTATTAAATGTAAAAGGAGATTTCAGTCCATTTTGTATGTTAAAAACCAATTTCCTTATCAAGCCATATTTTAAGGCTTGCTGAAGCAGAACTCCAGCTGCCCTGGTGACTTTAGAAATGCATAAGTGTGGTTCCTGCAAAACAGAATCACTGTGCAGTTCCATATTGATACTGTGAGGTAGATTGTGAAGAAAACTTACTTGAAAGATTTGGGATTAAACAGGAAATTTGTATTATTTGGTGTCCAATGTGTACATGCATATTTACTGTTTTTCTTATTTGGATGTGTCCTCAAAATTAGCTGTATCCAGGGGATAGACTTCTACTTCCTTCAGTGGTCTCCATATTGGAGCTCTGGAACAGCATTGCTACTGTGGAAGTAATGGCTTGGCAGCTTGGAACAATCTCCAGCACAGGCAGCTAATGAAAAACATGTAGTGGCATTCTGGGGGGAATACAGAGCAGGTGCTGTGCATGTGTACAGACACCCACCCTGATCCCCCAGTTCATCTGGAATCTCCTGATCAGCATTGGATGCTGCTGCCTCATCCCATCCTGTGCCAAGATGTGTAACACAGCAATTTCACTTCTGAAGAGGTAGGTGGATTTGGACAGCTCTGTATCAATTCCTGAGGACACAGAGTAACTTTCCCCAAATGGTTCAGTCTCTAATTAGTGGGCGCAGAGCCTTGCCAAGAAATGTATTTCTGGCAGAGCTCCACTTCACTGAGTGGGTCAGGATTTTCCTGACTTTTATTGCTGTACTCTATATGAGATTGATTTTGTTCAACTGAATGTAACCCCCTGCTTTGTTTGTTTTGTCATATCAGCATAAGTAAATTTAATCTTTGGGGTAATCGTTTTAGGTTTGTTTTTTTATGGCATTTTAGTTTTGTGGTGGGTTTATGTATTTTCAGATATTTTAATGGACGTATCCATTTAGGTAAATTAGAAGCATACCAGCTTTTTTACTTATTTGCATTTAGTTTTTATTATTTAAAAACTGTAGTCTAAATATGCTCTAAATTTACCTTCTTTTAGAAAGGATAAACCTGTTACTTGCCTGGATCTGAGCGAGGATTACAGGAAATAAACAAGCCCAAGTCTCTATCTAGTTATTTTTAGCTTAACTATACTACTTTTCTTCTTATTTCAGTTCACGATGAGATGAGAACTGCAAATAGCCTAAATTAGTCTGTAGCATTTATATCTTGTTAAGTTTCCTGCTTTAGAAAATATGCAGGAAAATGATTATACGTGGTATTCATCTAGAGGCTGATGAGTTTGTTATAATTATGAAGGTAGATGTAATGAGATGAAAACATCTTTCTTTAGGCTCTCTGAGGAATTCCTTCCCTCCATATTGCTGTTGGGTTAACTGTTTTCTTACCAACGTGTTCCTCAGCATTCACTTCTCATATTTTGGGGTTTCCTCAGTTGCTGTTTAGGAGATTGATTGATTGACAGCTCTGCTATTAGCATTTATAGGTGATAACTAATTAAATTCTACATGCACATGAGTGGATAATAAAGACCCCTTCGCATCTCATTTATTAACACAAATCTCCAGTGTAATTATCATTTTACCATTATTTAGCATGCTTAATAACTCTTTGTTGAGTAATTTTCTAGTTCCTTCTAAAAGGCACTGAGATACAAATGTATCTAAAATCTTCATCTTGTACAAAGTTATAGTATAGTAGCTTTGGGTTTGGTTTATGCTTCCTTTTATCTTTCAGAAAGTAAATCTCTGGGTTTTTTCAGCTCAAAGTTTTTCAAATAACTTTATAATTCCTAAATTGTGTTCAAATATTTAATAGGCATTATGAAGCACTTAGCTGAGGAGACTGGAAGATGTGTGTGGGTTCAGTTTATCGTTTCCTTTACAGAGAATAGTGTTAGCAAGGAACTGATGAAAATGGGACTATGAATATTTAGTATTTGAGAAGGAGTGCTGAGTTTGCTTGATATCACTGTCAGAGTAGATTAGAAACTGCTCTTTTTATTTTGTTTGTTTTCATGATGATGTTTTTTGTTTGTGTGGTGGTAATATTATTTCAAGGCTGTGTCCAAAGTCCTCCTTTCCCCAAAGGATATTTTTCCATATGCTTTTATTTATGTGTTAGTAACGTGTATGTGTATATTTACACACAATTGTTCAAATATAATCTGTGCAAGTAGTTATGTTTGAGAACTGGTTATGATACCCTTGTTTTCATGTGAAGAGAGATCTGGACAGATGAAACAGATTAGCAAAAGTTTTCCTTCAGTGTGGTTGATAAAATTGTAGCATTATTATTATATGATTTGTCTGTGTGTATATATATAATTTCTGTAAATGCCTACTGCTACTGTAATTCACAAAGGTTTAGTTGACTTTACGTGGCAATACCAATTTCTAAAGAATGCAGGGTTTGGGGGTAACTTTCTGTTATTCTTTTGTTCATTTGTACTGTACCTGTAGAAGTGGTAGTTTTTGGACAGTCATATGCTGACTATTTTGCTGTGAACTTTTACGACAGCAGAAGTTTTACCCACAGTTGCAGTTTAACTCTCCTGTAATGTGGTGATATTCAAGATTTGAACATAAGAAACAGGACAAGTTCTTCCTTCACAAGAAACTGTCCTTTCCCTGAACTGTAATCCTAGATCCTGCTGTCACAGTTTTCTATTATTAGTCATTATTCACCTTTAATGCTTATAGTAATGCCAAGCCACATTTTGCAGCCAAACACAGGCCTTCTGGCACAGAAGGCATGTTTGCATTTTTTTACAACAAGTTGAGATCACCACCTGATCCAAATTTTTGTTAAAGAAATTGTCAGAAGGAAAGGAGACCTTTAAAGAGAAACTAGTCAAATGTCCTGGTGGGTTTTTAACATGCTCTATTATGAGACAGCAATTCTTGGGCTAGACCAATTTCGAACTAAAGATATAAACAATGCCTGCCTTTTTTGGCTTCTTGACTTTCCAACATCCCTTTTCCTTAATCCTTGAGTCTCTCTTGATGTGATGATATAGAAAAAGGGAGAGGGCAGGTTTTCTGTAGTAACTAAGACAGTAAATGTGTATTCACTTTCCAGTCATAGAGTGAATGTCCACTCGGGTTAGAGACAGTACATTTACAGTGTGTGAAGGATTTATCAAACAGCTTGGAGGTCTCTGCAGTTTAGGATGTGAGCCAGCAGGGTTGTGAGTGACTTTGCATTAGTGGAGGCTTTCTCAGCTCTTGTCAGTTCTTACGGAGCTCTGGAGAAATGCACAGCAAAAAAGTCATGTAGCATCAACATTTGTGAGCTAGATTCTCTCATTTTCATCTTTGCAATCCTTGAAAACAGAAATAAGTGCCAATAAGATTGGGGTGGATTCAGCTGTGAGAGTAACCTGGTGCAGGGCTGCCCACCTTGTTCAGGGTTTTGTAGTCAGCAGAAGATAAGTGTGGTTTGATTTCTTTCCTTTTCAGTTATTACAGCTGCTTTCTGCCTGTGTATCTTAAGGGTTTTTTTATCTTGAATGGTATTTTCTTACAGGCTTTGGGTTTTGGCAGCAAATATTCAAGACCTAGGAAGGTGATGTGGGCAAGTGCATGTGTGCTGATTTGTATTCTGCCTCATGGACTAACTCATGTTTCTTTAAGTGAAAGAGTGACTTACATATTGCATTCTGTCTTGGTCTGTACGAGACTGTTCTTAAGGAAGCTGGTACTTGTTACTTCACAAATGCCTTTGCTATAACCTTCCTCTCACATTGTGTATTAAACTCCTCAGCTAATTTTTTTAAAATTCTTTAGTCACTGAAGACTGTGCACTTATATAAGTGACTGAACATGGAGTGAACTTATTTTTAAAAAGTGTAAGCATCTAAATCTCACGGGTGTGTTTATATTTTTGAGTGTTGGTGCAAAAAAAAAAGGAAAATCATTAAAAAAAAAAATTGGATGCTGCTAAGGCTCCTATATGGCAACAACAACAAAAAAGTTTATAATATGCTTTTAGATGCAATTAGTGCAGAAAAAGTTACTCATTTTCTACATTTTAAATGGTAGAGAGTAAGGGTCCTCCTTTTCTCTGGTTTTCTTCATATATGTGTTTTGGAAGCTCTAGTTTATTCAAAATTTCATGACACACAGGTATATTTTGTAGATATGCCACTTTGATTGTTTAATCATTCTTCAGTTCTGTGCTGTCTATATATTTTAAGGTGTTCTGGTGACAAAAGTCCTTGGAATGTTAAGTAATTCTTAAATTAACTCTGTCTTGTGAGAACCTGACAAGAAGGGGTTTACAGTAAACCTGCATCTCTGAAACTCCCAATTTGTGCTGATAGCTAGCTGTGCAACTTTTTCTTCTATGTGCTTTTATTTTCATCTTTTAATTTAGCATTTAGTAACACAGACATTTTGCAAGAACTTTAAAGAACTGCTTGAAATAAACGAAATGCCTTGAAGACCAAGCCATTCACACAACCAGTAAGGATGAAAATTTCATTGTGAGTTCTCCTGTCGCTGCCAAAGTGACCTTGGTTGGTGGAAAGATGACAGAGTGCTTTCCTGGCTGTGCCTGACAGCAGTGTGATAGCGGCACATTTGACAAATCGCTCACATTAAAATGGGGGGCACTTTCGGCAGCACTGGCGTCCCAATCCATCAGTCCTGATTACTACACAAACGTCAGCTGTGGCACAGAGCACATTTGTCAGGGGGAGTAAAAAGCAGTTGTTAGTAGGAGCGCTCCCTGTCACAGTAATGGACTGAGGCTCGCTGTGGTGACTCGCAGGAACCAGCATATTTGCAAATGGCCTGACCAGGACTTGGAGAAAACACTTTATTTACACAGTACAATGGGATAATTAAACAGGCAGAATTAGAAACTTTATATAGGGATGATTGAAAAGTTTCTTGAGTGCTTGAGGCTACCTGAAGAGTATCAGAGAGACTGTGTTCTATAGAAGGCTTTATGCAGCAGGGAATCGAAATGCATACTGTAAAAATTCTTTGAAATGCCTAATTCAGATGAGTTCAGGTTTGGGTTTTTTTTAATGCTAATGAAGAAATTATGCAATAGGAATTCAGTCATAAATATAAGTAATTGTAGAATTGAATATGAATTAATATTTTCAGTCATAGCTACTTATTCATGCATCTTTCACCCATTTTTCACAGGAGTTGTATATGTGCGTAACTGAGGAACTCTACAGAAAGACTATCATTTAGAGTAAAAGAAATCGCTGGAAATAGTGGTCTCTATATAGAACAGCTGATTTTATTTTTATTGAAGAGAGTAGGACTATCCCATAAAGAAACAGCATTGCTCTAGTGTGCCTTCTGTATTGTAAAACTGATACTCCTAAGAGCTTGTTAGAAACAAAATTGTTCTCACTCACTGATTACTCAGTGTTGAGTGGATAATAGATTTAATAAACCTTCAGATAATTATTCCAGCAATAATGAGTCATTTAAGTTCAAATGTGTTTACATTTGATTTGTTTTGGGTTTTTTGGAGGGAATCAGTACTTTTATTAATGTCAATACTGTTTTCAACACAGCTTTTCTGTAGAAGAATTTCTATTTCATATTTCAGATCTTTTGTCTTGACTTGAAAAAGAATGCAAAATATGTGATAGAGAATACCTCACAGTGAATGAATAAAATACTGTTGCAACTGAGAGAACTTAAAAGCCATCAATTGGTATTTTTTTTTTACCCATGTGGAGTTTTTGTGATCTGTTTTTTTCAGAAGTTTCACCTCATAGTTGTCCTACCCTAATTATTACTAATTTAAAAAACAAATCCTTCTGCCAAGCACTGTAAATGCTGTAAAGAAGATGGCCTGGGGGAAAGCTGCATTTGATTTTTCAGTTGCACTTAGGTTCTTGTGTGGGAAACATTTTAATTACTAGTTTACTTTTTAGGAGATGGTTAAACTTGTATTCATCAGAAAAGAGAAAATGAGGTTCATCTGAAATGGGAGAAACTTGAGTGTTTCTTTGGCTCTCTGAGATACTTCTGACTTCATGTTCTGAATTAGAGTTTAGTATGCCAAAGTCAGTATATACATCTTTCAGTGTTTTGACTTAAACCTCTCTTCTGCTAAATATAAATTATCAGTTTCTTACGGCACAAAAGAAATGGGAGCTCTCTTGTCCCTCCTCTAGCACTTTAAATTGCATTTAGATCATTTGATTGAATGCAGCATTTGCTACCAAGTTGAAACAATGGGAAGATGGGTTTGAAATATGGGTCTTCTTCTTTGGGATCTCTGATCACCTCGTGGATTACTAGTAAATGTCTCAGGTGTGTTACCTGGGCACATCGTTGCTTTATTTCCTCACAATCTCTGTGCTTTGGGAAGTATTAGTGTGTTTATTCTCACTGACTTAATGAAATTAAGAGTGTATTACTAGGATCAAAGCTTTCCTTGAAAGGGTAGTAGCAGTGTGTTCCAAAATGTAACTCTGTTTTTAGCTATTGAGATTTCATTAAAACACTGTTGTAAGCCTTTCTTACCTCTGCAGATGTGTGGCAGCAATTCAGTTCTGAAACCTCCCAACACGGTTTTGTGTGTGTTACTAGAAAGATCCCTTTAAAATTAGGTTGTGGTTAATTTCGGTTGCTGAAGATTCTTTTGAACCTGTGGAATTAAATGAAAGGTTATCTAGCTATACAATTTTGCTAAGCATGAAAATGTTGATTTCTGTGCTTCAGTATTGATAAAACAGTGGCTTGAGGAGATAAACATTCCTTCCATTGTTATGGCTTTACTGCTTTGCCATTCCCTTCTTTTTTCCTGCTGAATAGACAGGATCAGTTGTATCTGTATTTGCATCAACAACTGTAGGCCATGTACAGTTCACCAAGCTTGCTAAAGACTGTCTCTTAACTGTTATTTATTACTGGAATTTGCACACAGCTGAGAACGTCCAATATAAAATGTTCACAGAGTTAATCGACATCTCCAGTTCTCTCTTCGAATTTGATCTACTTCCAAACCAGACTGACAAGTCTGGTTGTTTTTCAGTTTTCTGGAAAATGGAAATTTCTGTAACATTCTCTTCCCAAATCACACCAGTTTGGGTAAGAAATGAAATTCTCAACAGTTTCATGACTTCTCAGCATGACCATGAGCAGTCTGTCAGGTTTCCAAGGAAGCCAGTGCCTTAGGAGGAAGGTAGGTAGAGTTTGCAACCTGTGGGCATTTTGTGGAGTTTTTTCTGTTAAGGCAGCATGGAACAATTTGTAAGGCAAATTCTGGCAGGCTCTCATGGCATCTGTTGGAAATAATGAGCTGTGACAGTTGGGTTTTCCAGCTAACTCTGATCTTATCCAGTGACCTCCTCTAACAATATTTTTACTGCATTCCACTGCAGATTGGAATACAATGGCAGGGATCTGTGAGGAATGGCCAACTTAATGATTTTTCTAGGGACTGTTCAGGAGGGCCGGAGGTTTATAGATTATAGCATCATTATGTCTCAGAAGTTAATAGGAGAGGGGTGTGATCAATAGATCATTTCAGGGTTTTTAAGGCGAGTTCAATAGTGCAGCACAGAAACAGGCTGTCAGTCCACACTTTGGATCTGGGTCATGACAAGTCCTGCTTTGGCAGAGCTATATAAAGCTGGCAAAGGAATGATCCCTAAATAGGGAGGTTCTCAGAACTTTTCTGCTACAGCAGTGGGAGGGATCTTCGCCTACAATCCTTTGTGTTAATGAAGTTGTACTTCATCTTATTAATGACTATTTTATTTATATGTGGTTTATGGATATTGTTGCTTGCATACCTCATCCACTTTGCATGTGCTTGATGTATTTGCATACTCATCACAGAATGCAAATAGGATCATCCGTTTGCACATGGTTTATATGGATAAATGCTTTCATTAAATTATCTCTCTGGTACAACCAGCAATAGTGTGCTAAGACATGAGAGACTGCCTTCATTCAAGTGTCAAAAATGGAAGTTTAGGCTCACCTGATGTTTCTTACTCTAAATCTATATGTGTGTCTGCTTTTTCAGGCTTTCCTATCTATATTAAATTTTCAAGGAGACAGGGCAATACTGAATATGTCAGAGTTCACTGCTCAAAATTGATATGTTGTAGAGGACAAGCCCTTTTTTTTTCAATATACTCTATTTTGAACAAATACTAGTACAATCATAAAAATTTGTACACTTACGTTAGTACATAACTTTGTTGTTTCTTTGAAAAGAACACCCCTTTCTTGCAGGTCTCATTTTTTAATTTGGAAAATTCACTGGTCCCTTACCTTGCCAGCACTTCTCTTTTTCTAGAGGCTGCCAAAAAATAATGAAACAATGGACACTGACACTGTCTGAGTTCAAGTCCTCTTTAGGTTTTCAGGAGAATTAACTGCTTGCACATCTTCAGAATTTCATGCTGTGCTCAAAATGTTTCATAAAGAACTATTAAACAAAGTTGAGAAAATGCATGAGACATTCCAACCATCAGGAATATTCTCTAAACCATTGGCATGCTTATCCTTAGTCACACTATATTAGTTTGCTGTCTCTCTCAACAGTGTAAGTTTATGAACATGATGAATTAAGCAAGTTGATAATGCTTGCTTTTCCTTGCACAGGTTGACCTCCCTGATCAGATAGTAGTAAGATATTGCTTCAACGGGATAAAGAAATAAATACTTCATTTATCTGTATTTTAAAATGTATGTGTATGAAAGAGTTCTATCAATAGATTTAAAGCTGAGTGACAATTTTGCTCTATACCATTCTAGTTCAAGCTTTACAGTGCTTTTTGTTAAAAGTAACAGCTAGAGGAGGCAAAGGGATCTTCAGACATGAAATTGCTTGAAGTGATGGAAAAGACAGCAGTTCCCCAAGGAAGGAAAAACAACCTTACAGTTATTTTATTTTCTGTATGTACACATCTGAACAGCTGGAGAGGAGCTTGAGTTGGGAATCATCACTTTTGTTGATGTTTGTTTTGGCTTTTATTTATCTCTTTCTGTATTCCAAAACTGCTGCTAACTTGGCAATATCTTTGGTTTGTTTGTTTTAATGAGATAGTATGGAACTTTTTACTTTTTTTTTTTTCCCCCCCACAAAATGAAAGAGAATATTCTGGATAAAATGAAATTATATTTTACTTCAATACTGACCTCTTGAATATTTTGCTCATCGTTCCTCTGCTGTGGAATCGTGTACCACCCATGTCCATGAGCCAGCAGTGTGTCCTCATGGCCAAGGAGACCTATCCTGGGGTGCAACAGGAAGAGCATTGCCAGCAGGTCAGGGAGGTGATCCTGCCCCTCTCCTCAGCCCTGCTGAGGCCTCACCTGGAATATTTTGTCCAGCTCCGGGTTCCCCAGTACAAGAGATACGGAGCTTCTGGAGCAGGTCCAGCAGGGGATTTCAAAGATGATTAATGGAGTGGAGCATCTTGGTTATGAGGAGAGGCTGAGAGAGTTGGGCACGTTTAGCCAGAAAAGATGAGTGAGAGGGGATCTCATCCCTGTCTGTCAGTATATGCAGGGAGTTAAAGCAGTCATTTGTATCTGGATGAGCAAACTATGACCAAAGAAGACTTAGAATAGATGCCTCTTTTTTCTTTTCTAATTTCACAAACTTACATCTCAAGAAAGGACAGATGTTTCAAATGTGAAAAGGAGAGGGTTGTTTGGCTTTGGTTTTGTTTGACATTTGATACACTAAGGAGAAATAAGGAATAATAAATAATAGTCCAGCACAGGCCCCTCTCTACACGAGCATTAACAAAACAGGGTGATGGAAGTTTTTACAGGTGTGGTGTATTTTATTGGATTTGCAAACACCTATGTAAGCATATAAAAAAAATCAGTTTTCTGAACTGCTGAAAACCTCAATAACTAAGTTAAATATTAATTAGATAATACATTGGTTATGAATGAGGAGCTTTGGTACTAAAATCTTTTGGTGCCCAATTTAAACATAAGGGTGCACAGTTTACCTTTGGCAAGAGCAGAGTCTAAGGTGACTAGCTGCCAGCAGGGATGACTTGACTGAGAGACCAGAGTGGAGGAAGAGGACTTCAGATTGACTCATCTGAGACTAGGGATTCTGAAATGACACACTCAATCCCTATGGATAAGGTACTTGACAGTGCAGTTTACATATTCCCCCCTAGTAATCTGAAAAGAAGCCATGACATTGGCTCCGGAGGGAGCTGCTTGGCAGCTTTTCCTGTGTGTGTGAGAGAGAGAGAAGGTGCTGCAATTAGAGACAATAGGATGTGGAGCAGGAACACAGAGGAAAAGGCTGAATTTTATTAAAGTGAATGTTTTAATCAATAGCCAAGCAACAACCCCCATGTAACACTGTGAATTAATTGTGGAGAATATTTGTTGTTCTGCCACACGCTCGCTGTGTAAATACTGCTACCAGCAGTACAGGCAGCTCTGTGTTGTATTTAACATTGCTGTGAAATACAGGTGTGTGAAAAGGGGAGAGCAAAATTTCTGCTCATTTTATTTCTCTCCTTGCTAATTTTTCTTTCTCTTTGAAGAGGAGAAAATAAGCTTGAGGCTCTTTGCTACGTGTGCACCTCACATAGTTCCATGTATCAAATCTGTAAGTTTTGAAGGGTTTGTGAGATTTTGTTTGATTGCTTTCGGGTTTGTTTTGGTTTGGTTTTTTTTGGGAGGGTTTTGTGTTTACTTTAGGCCTTCCAAATAGTACAAAGGTGTTTGTAAATAATGGTTCCCCAGACAGAAGCCCTAAAAATACAGCATGATTCATTACAAAAACTGGCAATGATTTTCATGGTAGGAAAATAGAAATGGCTTATTAGCTAATTTAGCATTGAAACATATTTGAGATTGGAGGGCTGTTAAAGCTGGGATAGGGACATCATTCCATGTGTTCTGAAATACTGTTTGGTTTTTGTGATTTTGGGGGTTTTTTTCTGATTTTTAAATACCGAGTTCATTTTCTGAAGTAGCATCTGCACGGCAGGCCGTGTATTTTTATGATGCTTATTTCAGTTCTTGGGCTTTATAATGCTACCCAAAGGCATGCTGTGCTAACCTAAAAATTCGCTTTTTATGTCTTGTTGTGTCTGAATAACTAGATGAACTAATAATAGCCTGAAAGTACATCAAAAGTGAGCTTATGGTTAGCAAGGTAATAGTGTCTTCGTATTTTACTTGAAAATTTTTGATTTGTGAATTAAGCACATAAGTAGCAGCTGAGATGTTTTATAGCAGGAGTTATGTGAGCCTGGAATGGGCAGACTGGGTGTACAGCACAGGAGGAGCTTTACATCTGCTACCATCTTTTCAGTGCAATAAAAAACCAGGGTTCTCATCCTTCAGAGGAAGTGTCAGGTCTTAAACTTTGAAAGTAGCTCTCAAATTAGGCTTCTCTAGTGAAAAATAAATGTAATCGAGCGCCTGATTCTCAGTGTGTGCGTTCTGAAGTCAGAGAGCATTATTTGCACAGTGCTGAGTGCGAATGGAGACTGATAGGTTTTTTCTGTGTCCAGATGATGTTAACCAAGAGCTAAGTTAGAATATATGGCACACAGCACTGAGTGTTTAAAGCCTATACTTGGGATAACAAGGCTGCAGTAACTGCATAGTATCTCTTATTTGGGTATTAACAATTGACTTCGCTTTTCAGTCAGTCCCTTTTTTGCTTCCTGAGAAAATGGAGAAGGTCGTGCATGCGGAGTGTTGGTGTCTCGGTTCCCTTCCACACCTGAAGTTTAGTTCTGGGATTTCTCACCCAGGCCGAGGCTACTATTTGACCATCACAACAAGGACTTCCTAAATTTGTGACAAAGAGTATAATGCAAAATAAGACCCCCTTAATACTGTTCTCTAACTGTAGCTACAGATGTGGAAGGAAGATTTGTAACTAATATTCCTGGAAATATGCTGTCTATGGTTTTTGGAAGGATTTGTTCCTCTTCAGTTAGTCTGTTTGCAAACAATTTTAAAAATGTGGCACATCTGTTTTCCTGTCACTTTAAAATAAGTTTGAGAGGTGCAGGATAGCAGGGATTGCTTTCCTTTTTATCACCTGTATTTATTAAGACTACGACTTCTCTAGCAAGTCTCATTTTTCTTCATGTTTTTCTGAAACACTTATTTTTATGCTTTTCAGCTGGAATCTCCACTGTAAGAACTGTCATTAATAATATTTATATCATAATCTAGTATTGATAGAGTAATTTTTAAATGTAGTGTAGCTTTGTGGTCAAAATGATCAAGACATACAGCTGAATTTATCCCCTTTGAGTTAAGTCAGATTTTACTTTTTGATTTACTGGGTGATTTCTGAAAGACTTAGTGACAGTTCTTAAAAACCTACGAAGTAAAATCTGCACACCAGTGTCTCTTAGGATAACCAGCGCTCAAGGTTATGGTCCTTCCAGGAGTGACTTGTTAGTCCTCCATTGGGCCAGGCATCTTTCCATTGCCTTTTCATGGTGAAGATTAAATTGCTGTAAAACGTATCATCTGGTACACCATGCTGAAATCCTTTCCAAGAGTGCCAAATCCCTTTTAGCTAAAGAAACAAATTTGAATTTGTTCTTAATTCACTCATAACAAATTTATGTTGACTGCTTCTTATCTTCATCCCTTATCTTCACAAAACTCGTGTTTGGCAATTGGTTCCACGTCATTTGATATCAGAGTTAAGCTGACAGGTCTATTAATTTCTTTTTCCTCCCCTACCCCTCACTTTGCAAAGGCAGGTATTGCTTTGTGTTCCTCTGAGATGCTTCGTCCTCTCCAAGTGTTCTGAGATGATCACAAATTGGTTAGAGATTTTTTTGGTTGTTTTCTCAAGAATTTTCTCAAAAGCTGTAGGCTCAACTTTTGATATTATTGATGTGAGGATATCTGTGATGCCTAAATATTCTTTACTCATTGATTAAAAAAAAAAAATACAGTTTTTCCTTTTAATTGTAAGTTTGTTATAATACAGTGCCTTTTTGAAGATAAAATCAAAATCTCCGTTAAGAATTCATCCAGTTCTAGCACAACTTTGCTTCTTTTTTTCTTCCCTTATACTTAAGGTTTTTTTATTTTTTCTCTTCCTTACAGTTTCTGACTCATGTTGTGCTTTACATTTCTAATGATCAGGAATAAAAGTACAATGTATAATCTTATTCTGTTATTAACAGAATTAGCATAAAAAACCCACAAAGAAATCATGAAAAAATTAATATAGATGTTGTCAAGATTGAAATGAAAAGCGTCTCTAACAATTAGAGTTCATAACACACAGCATGAATGTAGCAATTGTTCTGTTATGGCAGCTGACTTGATTTGATGTATATACAATTAAAACCCTGAAAAACTAATTTTTAAACATTCTTTGCATATGTGAAATACTTTGCTATCTACAGTGCTTTTGTTTGGACTTGCTAAAAAGCTCTCATATATAGTAAAATAACTTTAATGGAAAGAAATAAAAGCCAGGAAATGTTTTTTTTTTTTTTTTTTTTTTTTTTAGCCGAGTGCGGAACGTGCACATTTAATCCCCTTGTGATTAAAACACTTAAAGGTGCACTTACCTTCATGTGTGAGTATTCCCATTCTCTGAAATGAGGCTGCTTATGCTTAAAAACTTTAGCAAGGCCATATGAAAGAACAGGTTTTGTGCATTGTTAACTAAATAGTACTGATGACTCCATTAAAATGAACATGCATACAATATCTTTGAATTTATGCTCTTATTGCTCCCATTTTTCAAATTTGAAATATTAAAAGGAAGGCAAAGCTATCTTCAGCCTTTAGAGTAAAGCAAAGGAAAAGAAGCCTCTCATCATAAATATCATTACTTCAATTGCATTTTTCCACCGAACTGGGTAATTCTGAAGACACCTCCTGTAACTCATGCAAAGGAGAGGAGTGAAGAAAGAAATCACACTTGGTCTGCTGTGCCAGCCATACCATCGTAGTTTTAAGGTTGTATTTTATACATGTCTACTTGCTGGTTTTTAAACCTTACATTTGTAATAAGGTTTTCATTCAGCTTCAGTGAAGTGTTGTAAGGCTCAGTTACCTGCCATACTGTACCTATTCTGAGTTGAAGGTTTTAATCCTTCCTTAGCTTTTTTTGTAAATATATTGCCACTGTATTATTTAAAAATATTCATAGCAGTGCTCAGGTACTCGTTGAGTTCCAGATAGGCTTTGAGACCGTATTTTTGTTATGTACTGAATAAACATAAGTTGTCCTCACATCCTATCAGAACAATATGTAGTATTGATTCTATACGTAATCTTTCAGAATATTTACAAGGGAAGTGTAAATCACCTGTACTTGGTATCGGTGGCATGTTTTTAAATCTGTTCATTATGAAAGTTTTGCACTGAGCTCTTAATATGTTTTTTGAGGTCTGTCAGTTGTTAGTAATTATTATGTAACTATACCAAATCCATGTCAAAGCTTATAAATTCAGTCTCTACACCTGCACTCTCCTGCAATGACTTAACACATATGAATATGCTGGTAATTTCCATGTGATTTTTCCCTTAGTTATTATTTTGAGTTATTCGTGTTGATAAAATTTAGTAGAGGTCTTGAAGTATCAGTGGCAAGAGAAGACTGAGGAGATTATACCAGCATTTTAGTGTGTGTTTATGAACACTGTAATTTTCTGTCCTTGTCTTATTTTTCTTTTTATTATGTGCTCTAAAGTTTTGCCCCAACCAAGCCAATAAGGTTGCCTGACACCACACTGAGGTGAAGGACTGAGCTGGTGAGGTCTTTGGCTGTTTGCTAAAATGGAGTGATGTCTATTAAGTTGTTGCTTCATGTGGGTTACAGATCTCAGCATTAGCTTGAAAATGTTAATCTCATTCTAAAAAGTTTCTTTATGCGTGTTCTTTTTAAGGAGGACAAGTCCTTCATTTTTAAATATACAATAAAGGTGCGTAGACAGTAAAACTGTGGTTATGTTGGTGCTTACTTTCCTCGTGCTGCTGTACTCACACTTGGAAACCTTTTGAGTCTTTTTCTTGTTTGCAGTCTGAGTTGTGGAAACATGTCCTTATTTAGGTATTCCAATATCCAGCAGCTTGTGGTTAATAGCTTTATCCCACATTTTTATCCAAAGCCTTAAATATTTGCCGTCGTGGTTTTGATTAGGGCGTGGGAGTAGATGATCTTTGAGTGTCTTCAAACCCAAACCATTCTGTAGATAGTTGTGTGAAAAGAGGTTCTTGCATTTGTCAGTCCTCATCTAATTTCTGTGAACAAAGCATGTAGGACTCTCAGGAAAGTGCAGGGCAAGGAAAAAGGGCTTAACTTTCTTAAAACAGGCTTGCTCTCTTATTTATTGGTGTCAACAATCAGGAATTCTTGCATGCCTAGCAAGAATCAGCTGGGTGAAAGAAAAGCACCACTTTTGCCATAAGATTTTAATCCCAGATGATAACACCCTAAACAGGATACAGTTTACAGAAGTACAGAAATGACCACATATACACATCTGTAAATCTTGTTCCTTTTTCAAGCCCAGAACAGGTATTCAGTGGGGAAGTAACTTGCCATGCCTAGTGACTTTTAGAATCATTGTGTCATTTGGAAGAGCTCAAATGTCACTGTAAGGAAATAAACAGGAAGAGGTACTACAGAGAAGCAATATCGAATGGAAATGGGCTAAGAGGATATAAATGTAATTTGCGAAACACATTTTCATGACTAGTAAAATTAGCACCCATTTATACATGTTATACACTTGAACCCTTGTTGACACCTGAGGCTGGGAAAATATATCTGCTAATCAAAACATGTAATTATATCCTATGAAGCTGAAGTAACGCACTGAATCCTTGCTCTTCATGTTGTTAATGATTTGTGAAACTCATTTACCCGATCACCTCAGTTTGTCCTTTCTTCCTGTATTTCTGTTCCCCAAAATAGTGAGGTCAGGGACATTATAAAGTAATTAGATCTATGAAAGAGCGAACATTGCATAAATTGTTAGATGGCATTGATATTAGAGAAGAAGATGCTCTCAATAGTGGGGGGAAATTCTCTGGTTATAAAACAAGCAAAGCAAGATAAAGTATTAACTTGCTGGAGAGCTAAAATTTCTGTGGACTTGTAATGTAGTGAGGTGGTTGGTAACTTGTAATTTCCCACTGGCGTGACCTTACTTTGCTGTCTTCAGAGCCCATATCTGCATCTAATTGAAGAACATTATGGTCTGACACAAACATAAAGGGGAAAATGTGTCAGTGATTGGTTTTTGTAGTGGTTTGGGTCTATACAGGAGAAATACTGAGGAAAAATGGGATATAAAAAATGTTTACTAAGTTTCGTGATACGACAACAGATGAATTTATTTTGGTTTACAGCCCAATTCTAAAGTAGCATTGTGGAGATGTGAGAGATGAAGCAACCTAATGTAGAAGAACAGTTTATTTAGTCAGGCAATAGTGAAGTGTGTTGCTTCAGTGGAAGGGGTGCTGCCATAGCCATGGATGCAGTTCTCTTGCAGCTTTTGGTTTCTGTGTGTAGGTAGCACAAGTGAGAATTGGAAGGGGGAAAAGGAGGGTTTAGATAAGAGGTTTTTGATGATGAAAAGTAAAACCAGAAATTAACTTATTCACAATAGCATTAAAATCTTCTTTAGTTCCTGCAGTTCAACAAAACCTTCAGGCTAGTTAAATTATAAAGATGACTGTACAAGGGAGAAATGCTTCTGCTGCAGCATGAATGTTATCCATCTTGATTAAGCAGCTCCGACAGGTACTTTTGAATAACCAATCCTAAATACTCTTTTTAACCACTTTCAGTTTCTATATCTGGCTGTCTTAGATGAACCAAACAAGAAGAGTTTTTAAACAATGCTACTTTACCATTCTTCGCTTGCACCATTTTTACTGACATTCAGTGGGAATGTTTTCTTTCTCTGAAAGCCAAGATAATTAAAATTTAAAACTGAATAAATGCAGTATACATAATGTTTATTTATCATGAGGGTCTGTGAAGAACAGTATAGTATAAAAGCGCATTAACTAGTACAGATACCTTAATGCATTTAGTATTAAGAGATTTCTTAGAAAACTGGAAATGAGAGAAAAATTTACTGCTTCTAATATCTGAAGGTAAATTAATTCAATGTATCATCGTTCTCTTGATATAATCTTCCTTTGTACAATGATTTCATGTAAGGGAAACTGTGGCAATATTTACATATTGTATTTGCTGTATGTAGTGTAGTTACTGTCCTAAATTTCCCACTTAGATGCATTAATCTTACGATTTTAGGTGAAGACTCATAGAACACCATAGATGTTCGGGAAAAATCCACAATTTAAATCAACAAAATTTATTTTAAAAAACTTGCTCTGCCTGCCTTAAGATTGGAGAGTCTAAATAAGTTACCAATTAAATAGGAATGGTATAATAATATACAATGCTGCATTGAATCTGCACATAAGTCATCTATGCAAGAATGTTCTGTTAATTACTATTGTGCATCTCATGGAATTGCTGTAGTTGTTCTTTCAGTGTGTTGTATTTGTGATAGGATATCTGGCAAATCCTCTAAGTTGTAACATTACCTGAAAAAGTCCATCTTATTTCAATATTGACATGATTCTAGTTCACCATTTAAAGTCCTTAGGTATGACTTTTGAGTATGATTTTAAAACTTTCTGTCCATTTAGACACTGCTTACCTCAAACCAGTGATGTGTTGTGGAATCAGAATACCTGTGTAAGGAGTGGACTGCTTGGACATTCAGAATGCAGGAACAATGCCAGAGGAATTAGGTGAAAAGTAGTGGAAGCCCAGTCACAGACTCCAAGTTCTCTTCAGAGTGAACTGCTGTCTGGGCTGCACTACTCATGCCTTAACACAGTCAGGGGTTGTTCATGCTTAGTGACATTTAAATTTAACATTTTTCCTTGCTTTATCAATTTATATTACCCAGTCATGCAAGAACTTCTGTTTTAGGGAGGTTGTTTTTGCACTCTGTTCTGAGGATGAGAAGAGCCAAGTGTCCAATGCACAGCTCTGGCATGAGGGCCTCGGTGGGTCCCTGCCGGGTCCCTCGTGGGCCGCTCTGGCGGCGCTCTCCCAGCACCCACACGTGCACACAGCGAACAGCCGCTCACAGCCACAGTCTGTGCGTGCACCAGAGACAGAGAGGCGAGAGGGGTTCTCTGCATGCAATTCTGAGGCGTTTAACAGCAACAGCCCAAAGGGAACAGAAGCAAAAAAGAACCACCAAACCGACAGCCCCGTGCCAGTTTTATCCCGAAAACTCCCACAGGCGGGCAGAGCATCCAAAACCAATGGTCTGAGGGCTAGGGGGTAGAGGCAAGGTTGAATGGCATAACAGGGGCCAATGGGAAAAGGGATGGGAGGGGGAGAGGGCCAGTGACCAGCAGGATCTAGACAAAGGGAGAACTTTCTAGCACAGTGTTGTAATGAGAGACGGCTTTTAAGGCAACTTGGGAGATGTAAAGTGGACTGAGCCACCGCAGCACAGAGCTTTTATTCACTCAGTTCTGTGCCTACATTGTGCTTAATGAAGCTGTTTTGCAACTGAAGTGCTTGGTTTTCCTCTTGGAGTCAGCAGAGAGTGGCAGAGGCTTTTGGATACTTTCCAGAGGAAGACCATTCTGTCGTGAATTGACTCACTTAAGTTAGGTGGACAAGACCTCCCTCTGAACACATCTCAGGAGTGCTTATTTCTCTCCCCCAGCTGCAGAGAATAGGTTTGGCTTCTTTGTAAAGAATCTGGCCGTGGTCTAAGTGCCTAATTTAGGTAGAGAAGATCCCACCCATATGGGTTTTTTAATGCATGCTGAACATGTTGACCAGTAAGTAACAGCTTAAGAGAGTTTTTGTTAGTGTTAGATGGTAAAAGGAAAGGTCATAAAGATGAACTTTGAAATATTTGTTTGTGAAAAGTCTGCTTCAGCTGAGACATTGCTCACTTGAACCTTCCAAAAGTGAGATGTTCCACCTTGTAGCTGTCCCTTTCTGTGAAATACTGCCTGATAGGTGTCATTTGCCTGATGGCCTCTGTGTACCAGATATCTAGGGTTTGTCACGACTGACAGATAGGATTTGATATGTGGAAATTTAAATAGTTCCAAATGCTTGAGTAAGACCACCAAGTAATTGGGAGGGACTAGTTAAAATGTCAGAGTGCCCTTGGTTACTTCATCAAGAAATGTGTGAATTGTATCCTGGTACCCTACTTGGAAATTCTTACAGCCAGAGGTGAACTAGTGAATTTGCAACTTCCTCTATGAAACAGAGTTCTACTTTGTCATAACTCCAAGCTCTGTTTGCGCTCTCCTTCAGAAGAATGCTGGTTTTACAGCTCAGCAGTTCTCTGTGTTGGAACAGGGTCAGCATCTGTATGGATTTTCTCAGTGGTAAACATAAATGCGTCCAGTAAAGATCCGGGTTTCAATTCTATTTTCTAAAACACACCTTTGCTCCCAGATGATTGAGTACAGCTCTTGGCCATGGGTGACTGGTGGCATGTTTAATGTCCCAAATTAATGACCCCTCAATCCCTAGCTAGCTGCATCAGAGGTGTTGTGATAAAAGCAATGATGACTGGGGTATTACTGCTGGGCTGAGGCACAATCTGTCCACTTTGAGAAAACAGGTTTCTAGTGACCCTTCACTTGACTCATCTCCTCCTGCCTTTGTGTCATCTTCTCTTATTTGGCAGATATTACATACATTGAAAGCAGAAAATCATGTTTTCTGACTGATGTAATTTGGTCCCATGGCTAGTACTAAAAAAGAAAGTCTAAAAAAAATTACTGGCATGTGAAAATTCTTATTATGTTCTTATCTCTTGTCATGTTTTTACATCAGCTGGCAAACTATAAGCTGTGTGCAGTGAGCACATGAGCATGCTTTCCATCCATCCTAATGCACTTTTTGGATCTGCTGACAACAGGGACGTGTTCAGGATTTGTGCCCTGCACAAAGAGAAGGGAGAAGCTTGTACAGAGAGCACCATGCCAGGAGTGAAAGGAAAGGAAATATGACCTCTGGACAGGGCCAGCCCCCGCCTGTCCCATATTTTAAATAGAACCTTAGTGTTTGGACAATATCTAATCCTTAATCTGAAAGGATGTGTGAGGTGTTCAGTTTATTTACCTTGGAGGAATAAAATGCACAGCTGCACCTATTACAGTCTGAACATATTTCTTCAGGACAGTCCTCTCTGATGCTTGGTCCTTCTGAGTTGTTTTTTTCCCAGGTCTAACAGAACTGTAACCAGTTATGTTTGTTTTCTCACCTTCTTGGCTGTCTTTTCACGTCGTTTACTCCAACTTTTCCTGAAGGTTTTGTAGTTTGTTGCTCCATTATATGCAAGCGTGGAGTGTGCAATGCAAAACTAGCTGTGAACATGAGGTAGTTTCTGTAGGAACATCTCAACTTGAGACTCGGATTTCTATTTACACCTAAGGTCATCCTTATGTTATTTGTATTTTTTATCTCTGACTTCATCCTGTGCTCCTACTCTTGCCTCCAGCTCTGCTTCTAACCTCTCATGCTGGTGTTGGCAATGAGACACTGTGTTAAGGCAGTTTGATGGCTCCTCTTCATAGCCTAATGATTTTTCTCTTATTTTTGAGATTACTCTGACCCATTTATTGCTTTGTTCTTTTTTATATGACATTTATGGACAATGATGGACACTTTAAAGATGGACAACAATTGAAAATTTTCAAATGTCAGCCTGTTTCAAATACTATTTAACACTCCTAAAGTTCAAGTCACTACTTGGCCTTTTTCATGCTTCCTCTTTAATGAAGACTGAAAATTTCTTCATTCTGTTCCCTTTAAAGCAGAAGCGTTTGATGTAGATTAACACTGAATCTACTGTTCAAACTCCCTTCTTCATCCTTCAACAGACCATGTATGGGATCAAATGGCATCATTTTGATCAACTAAAATATTTGGAGATAAGCTGTCTGAGAACTGTCTTACGCTTTTGGCATTTCCATGGTAATATATGTGGAGGAGGAGAAAATCTGACTTATACATGTTTTCCCAGTCATGATTTGTCATTATAAGTGAAGATTCTTTTAGGTAATGTAGTCAACACAATTAAAGCTAAAAGGCAAGTCTGGCATAATCCCAGTTTTAGCCTTTCTGAAATATCATTTATACAGAGTGAGATTACATTAAGTTCTTAATTGCCAGGATTGATAAGATAATACTTCAGTCTGCACTGATATTTCACTGTATACACAAATAGTTGTGTATGATGCCATAATTGTGTGTATGCGTGTAACAGAGGGCAGAGTTTTTTTCTGGAATTTTTTGTGGGAAGTCTGGAGATTCTGTGTAATAGCACTGTCTTGTGCTATGGTTTAGATGGCTTTTATCTATCCAGTAGAAGCTATTTCAGGATGAATTGACAACTTTGCACTGTCTTTTTACTCAATCACCTCTATGTGCAGAGTGCCAGTAGTGTTTTCAGAACAGCACTTATGATAAGGAAAAAGTAGGCATAAATGTGCTGCTGAGAATTTATTGGGAGTCCTCGTTCTGTTGATCAGGAGCTCTGCCAACACAGTGACTCCACTGACTGTTTAGTGAACAGGTAGAGCCTTTTCTAGCCACAGTATTTCTCCTCCTCAGAGATAAAAAGGGTAGAATGAACAGGAGCTGAGACAGCTTGTCACTGCTGAATCTTGTCCTGACAGCTGCCTTAGCAGAATGCATTTGATAAACTGTGATTGACAAAATACTTGAAAACTGCAGCTTAAAACTGAGTTTCTGGAGAGTGTGAAAGTAGACAGGATAAAGTAAGAATAGTCTTATGAGCACGCAGAGCTGTCATCATGCACATAACTCTCTTCAAGTTTGAAAAATAGAAAGCTGTAGGGAAACCTAGACTGTCCTAATATAATTATCAAGATAATTACTGAAATTGAGCTTTTGTTTGAATCTAGGTGCTTATGCAGTATTTTGCTACACAAAATCTAATGTTGAAACTTAATTCAGTGGTAGACAAGGGGCAAAACAAGCAAAAAAAAAAAAAAATCAGCTGTGGTTCGCTCTGAACCTTTGGATTGCATACATAAATTTTGAAGTTTTATAGTTCATTCTCATACTAAAGAAAGAATTGGTAACAGTGGCCTTGCTTTCCCTGACTTTACATTTGTGGTCTGAGAACAATTAGTTTCCACTTATTGTAAATTAAGCTCATCATTTCCCAAAAAGAAAACCCTTCTAATGCATCTTCTACATGATTGGAGGCACTCAGAGGGCTCTTTTCTTAGGTGGGTTTGCTGTTCTATTTCAAATCAATATAATCTCATTAATAGCCTATATAACGTGTTATATGTTGTCCCACAAAACTCTGAAAATTAATTACATCACTCCTGTATAAATACTGGGATGATTTTCAAAGTACTTCTGTGTATATTCAGTTGCAAAGAGCAGGTAGGGGTCACTGCCAGTCCTGCTGACTGCAGAGTGCTGTGGCAGTGAGCAGAGCACAGACTGTGTTGGTTGTAGTCATTAGACTGCACCACCACTTGATGCAATTCTTGGTGTTTGTTCTATTTTTCATTTGCATTTAAATTCCTGAGAAGGAAAGATAAGATAGAGGTAATCAAATGATGCTTATTTGCTCTTCAGTTAAGCTCCTACTAGACATGTGACTTTAGGAGAGAAAACATTGGGGAAAAATGCCTAGGCATCCTTTGCAAAGCATCATACCTCCATTCATTCTCCATCAGGCTTCAAAAGACATATCCCTCAGGTTTTAATGAAAATATAAGTCAACAAGGAGTAACTAAAAATACACTTAAAGTTAACAGGAAACTAGGTCGGTCACCACGTGACTCAGTATTTGTAGCTTAGGTAAAATACATTGCAATGTTTTTCACATCATAAATATCCTTCTGGTACATGCAGAAGGTGTTGTCTGTGTTTATTTCCTCCAACACATTATCCCTTTTGAGTCAGGGAGTGTAATGCTCTAACTGTGCACAGCATGAAGCTGTGATGTGTTTGGGTGTGGCTGTCTTGTCCAGGGCAGTTTTTCTGCCCAGCCATGAACTGTTTTTTGTGCATGCTGGGTGCTGAGGGCTCCATTCCATCAGGAAATAGATGAGTGTATTTGTTGTCAGCCCATGTTGTGTTCAGAGGGGAGCAGCTGCCATCATGTGTGAGGTAACATTTGTTGTTACAGAAAAGAGCTGAATTTATCTGGGTTTTTTTCTGAGTGTCGCAGCCTCTTTCTGCACTTTGTTGTTGTGTCCATGGGGCAAACTTAATTTTGGTGGTTTTTAGAATGAGCTGGAGAAACAGAAACGTATTGAAGTGATTGATTTCTCTATGGCAGTGTAGTGAAGACAAAGATGTTGAAAATTTCCTGAATAATCTCACAATGTGAGTGGGTAGGATAGAAAACAGTAGATGAAATGGATATTACTGAGGAATTATGATGGGCTTTGAATTATCTGTTAAGATTCAGGAAAGTTGTGTTAGTACAACAGTGGACAATCCTGTGAAAGGATATCCATGCAATATTACAATAATGCAAACAAACTACTTCTTATAACAAAGAAAGGAACCAGTGGAAAGTTTATTTAGAGAAGAAACCAGAAAATATTGTCACTGCTGCTGTATAAAGGTGTGGAAGGTCCATAAACATTGAACAGTATGTTGAATTCTCGCTCTTTCATTTAAAGAATGATGCAGGTGAACTGCAAAAGGTAGGAGCTGGTGAGATGAGTTACCCAAGGTATGGCATAGTTTCCGTATGAAGTATAGCTTTAATATTCTTTAGTGTAAAAACAACTGGTTTTTACACCAGTTGGTGTACAATGGTTTACACATGACTGGAGCCTCTGCAGTGGTGACTGACTAACGACTGTGAATAAGGAATGGTTTCTCACTGCCTTTTACCTCTATGGAAACCATACAGCATCAAATTGGCAAATGGCAGATCCAAAATTAGCAAAAATCTACCTCATATACATCCAGGACTTCTTATCCCTGGACTTTGTAAATACTAACAATTTACACTGGTTCAGAGCCAGACTTGAGAACGTGGTGGAAGAATAATCCAACCAGAGCTGTTGAATAAAATCTTTAGGAAACAGAAGAGGCAAGCTCCTGGAGTTACAGAGGATATCCTCAAGTATTACTTTTGTGTATTTATTCTAGTTTTGTACTTTTCCCTGGGCTAGAGAAGTGATAAAATATCTTTGATATGATTCACTATAGGTTGTACTTACATTCTTTATCAAAGAGTACTGAGAATAGCTTTGTTTCAAAGCTATAGGTGATCTCATTATAGAAGCTGAACAGGTATTTGGTAAAGTTTGAGATAGAAATCTTGTTCTTCCTATCTTTTTCTCCAGCAAAAAGCACAATGAAACAGTAAGCTTGTCTTCTTGTAAGTTGTGTGTCAGTTTTGAGTTCTTCAAAATTGTTTACAGGCAGAGATGACAAATAAGATCTTACCGGCTTAATTACTTGAAAACTGTAATTTGCTTTTTTTTCACTAATAGAACTTGCTGTAGAAAGACAAGAGAGATCAGTAAGTAAAAGTAGGTTTAAAGGTGATTGAGGCTCATCAATTAACTTGCCATAGCAATTTAAAAACAAACAATAATTCTTAACAGTGAAGAACATAAACGAGTAATGAGGAAGACAGATGCTGAAGTTATTACTTCAAGAGCTTTGTTTTGTTTTGTGAGGCATTGCTATTGCTAGAACACTGATCTCAGTTGCTTTCTTTGTATTTTAAGGGGCTTCCTTGGTTTTAAATGAGTAATGAGCTACAGGGTTAGAGGCAAACAGGATGTTGGAGTGCCTGTGGAATATTCAGGTTGTTGGAAAAAATCAAGAGCAGCTAACTAATTTTTCCCTAATTTTACAAAAGAAGTAGGAAATTAGTATAGTCAGATAACTTACTGGTTGACTTATCCTTTCTTTATGCTTTCAAGCTGAAAAATACATATCCCACAATAAGGAGAAAAATTATTTTTACGGAATTACTTCTAGGATTTAAAGTGGTTTTACCCTTTTCCATAAAGCTTTTATTTATACGGTTTTGTGTGCTGCCACAAGTGAGGAGAAAAAGCAGTGGGTGCCTTAATTGAAGTGTTGACTGGTTTGGGTACAGTGCATGTAGTCTCCTCTACATTTTAAACTTTTACCTGGCAGCTTCTATTGTAAAATTCCATTCATGTGAATCTTGTCACCATATTTATGTAAGGATACCAGGTTCAGAGATTTAATTTTGTTTTTAACAGATTTGAGAAAATCATTTTGTAAAAGAGTTACTGGTCTTTCCAGGTGTTAAGTTTTTGATCTAAAAATGCAGTCATTGGCACAGAGAGTGACCTGAGGGTAAAGTGTTATTTGTGAGAAGCTTGCATGGAAAAGGTATTAAAGAAAGAGAAAGCAACCACAGAGAACATTCAGTTGCTGTTCAAAGATTTTATTAATTTTTAATAAATTACTCCCATGAGAATTGTGACTTATATCTCCATAATTATTAAATCATGACTTGTAGCTGAGTCATTGGTCTGTATGGGGTTACTAAACCATTCCTAACAGCGTGAAGTAATAGTTGTTGAATTGACCTTTACTTCAAAAGGCAAAGTAAAACCAGAAGGAAAAAATGTTGGGAAGTTTCAGTTAGAGTTTTACTTTCTGTGTGAGTCAATGACCATGTTGAATTAAGAGGCAGTTATGAATATTTTAGATGTTAGGGCTTGGCTGTTCAGGGGAATTTGAGAATATTTATCAAAATTACCAGATGTAGTGGCATGATCTTAATGTGATATTGTGAAATTGATTGACACTCCTGTGTAGACATAATCATTTGGACTTAATAGGGCTGTATTTAATTCTTTTGGGAGATAAGACTAAAAGAAATCATTTCATTTGACTTAAATACATCTACTTGAAATTTAGGTTCAGTTAACTTTGACTTCATAGTTATAACAGACTTGTACACAAAGAAATAGACACATCTCTGTACTGTTAAGTGCTGATCTGAATTATGCATGTCCCTGTGATTCTTATGGTAGAAAGACATCCCAATGCTTTTAGTACTCCATAGGAAACGAAAACAAAAAATGTAAGTATTTTTCATTTTAAGTTCTGTGTTGTTGTGTTTAATGTAGCTAAATACTTGTTTTATTCTCTAGAAAAGGCATGGATACTGCCCTTGGAAAACCCAGCTCCTGGTATGGTAGATCTGTTGCTGGTCATACTGGTAACATTTAGGAGGTTTTAAATTACAGTGCAAGTCAAAAATTCTTCTGACTCCCATTTTGTAACCTTACCTTTAGGCTGAGGAGAGGGAAAATGGTGTATTTGCTGTGGAGTTCACTGAGCTAAAATAGACTTTCAGATGTACTTGAACTGCATTAGAGCATTTTCCTTTGTAGTGTTTGTCAATTCTTCGTGAATGTTTGGTGGTGTGTTAACATTTTATTTTGTGGAAGTATACTCTTAAATGTCTTGTGGGTGTTTTGCATTGGAGAATAATTGTGCTTGAGAGCTGCCAGTACAATACGAAGGTAAAGCTTTTTAAGTCTAATTGACTTGTTGAATGTGCTTCAGGGGAGAGAAAACTGAACACAACTTTTACAAAAGATCAAACAAAACATTGGATGTAAAATGTGCAATAGAACATAATAGAGTAATACAGCAGAGAGTAATTCTGTCAAGACAATACAGGAAAAGAAAAACTCTGTGGCCTTTTTGTTGCAGAACAGTTCTTATTTCCATACCTTTGTGCATGACTTTTGTATTACTGAGTTATTTTTCGAACTGGAGATTATGCATGTAGAGGTTGAGTACTGCACTTGTTACATCTGCCCACCAGGCATGGTCTGAAGTATTAGGGTAGAATGTGATGGGGGAAAAAAAACCTGGTTTTGAGGGCAAAGTAGAGCATTGACCTGCCTGGTACTGAGAAGGTGTTCCGTCAGTTGCTACAGGTTTTGTCCTTTTCCTCAAAAATCATAATGATCAGCAATAATCATGAGCAAATAGCAGTGAAAATATGCTGAGATATCAACAGAGGAGAAACTTGTGCTCACAGAAAGTAGTCAGTAGGGAGGAAATCAGAGATATTTGGGACCAGTCTGAGCCACACAGGTGTGACAGGAAAGGAGCAAGTGTTTATTTCTGGATGTTTTTGTGTAAATATAGGGAGGGAGGGAAAGCAGCTTGAGAAATTCAGGCTATTTATTTGTAAGGGTTTTTTTTCAAGGTTTCTGAAGTGCTAATTTATGAAAATAAGCCATCTTTTTATTGTATATTACTAGTAAAAATTGGGTTATGCCACTTTGATAAATAGAAGATTTAAAATGAGAACAGAGCTTAGGAGGTTGTTTAGGCTCTGGTCACGTTTAATGTTCCACAATTATATTCTAGATCAATGTTGACTGAGAGGCATAAGAATTATGGGTGGAGGAAGCAACTCTTGTAAAATGTAAGGAAGTTTTCATATGTACAAAAACCCCCAAACAACCCAACCATAAACAATGTGCTATTGTCTGAAAGGGTGGAGCACATCTTATGTGATTGGTTGCCAAGATTTTAGTGATGCCTGTTGGAAAACGCTAAACAGCAAAATGCCAGAATACCTGTGAACTAATAAGATTGGGAATTTATAGTGCATAGCAGGAAGCATCTATTTAAACTATGAAGGGGAGAATTTCAAAGGAAGGAAGAAACTGGGAATGAGGGAAGAGAGAAGAGAGAGGAGTGATGCTTGTTCCTGGATGGCTTGATGGTTGAGAGTAGTAGCTAGGACAACTTGAAAGAGGAACTGGAACTAAGAACAGGATATTTGGTGGTCAGCCTCCTTCCCAGGACAAAGACATGTCCTGTGGGGCCCAGGCATGCTCTGCAGTGGGATCCTGAGGAGTGGAGCCCCTGGCTGCTGGTGTCCAGAGGTGCTTCCCGATTGTGGGGGGGAATGGATCTCCTCAGAGTGGCAGGTTCCCTGGGAGACTGTTGGGGTGGGAGGGAAATTAGAGAAATACTTAAAATATGCAGAAGGCAAGGAGCTAGTCCGAACTCTGTATTCCTCACGGGAGAGCAGGTCAGGAATTGCAGTGCCTGTTTTCTCAGCTCTCAAAAGGTATTGCTAGGATTTATACTGGTATCTAAAATCACCTGTATCAACAGTGTTTAGCTTAAAGTGGAGCTTGAGACAGCAAGTCAAAAACTGCTACTTGCTCATCTTTGCAAGGCAAGGACAGAAAGGAGGTTTCTTTCTCCCTGTGGGAGGGGTAGTATTTTAGGGCAGTATATAGGAGGAGCACAGGAAATTCACACAGGTTTTACCTTTCCAGATATAACTGCAGTGTCTGATAGGGATTAAAATTAACTTAAAGATCTAAAGATTTACTTACAAAAGATTTCTTTTTCCTAATTTTTGGTAAGGCCAAAGACCGTAGGTCATACTCTGCTCTTTCCTGTCTGATAATTGCAAAATCCATTACTATCCCTTCGAGATTTTTTTTATAAAAGGGTGTACTAAATCTGAATAAAAGCCTAATAAGTAGATTAGTTGGAACAATAGTCCTCCTGAGGATAGTTGATTCCAAGTGTAGCTGCTAGAGATAACCCTAAATGCAATTAGGTTTAACTCCCTGTGAGTGTCAAAGGAAGGTAATACCCACAGAGACTTCCCTTCAGATGACACTATTTTAAAGTGTCTTAACATTTAAATATTCTTTCCTTTGGGCACTGGTGGCAAACCTTTTTTTTTTTTTTTTTTTTTTTTTTTTTTTTTAAATTCTTGGAGAAACAGGGCTTGGAAACTTGAGCTTTAGCCATTAGTTTTAGGTGCTTCCCACAAAAAGAGGGATGGTTCAGCTTCCTTGGGTGAGCACTTTGTTGTCCTCATCTTATAAGGATCAAATATCCCAAGGTGGCCATAGACAGGTGAAAGAGAAAATAGCAGATTCAGTAACATACACAAGCTTAAAGGGTAATGTGATAAAATGTCAATAGATGAACTGTTGATGGATTAATTCTGTTTTTCCTCATAAAAGAGAAATGAAAGCTAAAGCTTGTATTAAAACAGAAATAGAGACAGTAAAGATTTCAAAACTTTGCATAGTATAGGATGGGATATAACAGAAATAGTATAATTGCAAACTACTAAAATGGTTTAATTTAGCTATAAGTACTGCAGAACAATTGCACTGTATTTAAGAGTTTGGTTCCATTTTCACATAGAAAAAGAAAAGGGAAAAAAAAGCTTACTGAAACAATTCCATTACTTCCTCTTTGATATATGCCTGCAATGCATGTGTTTATGTATATTTAATTTCTCCCATTTTTAAAATATGAAAATAATATCAACTTTAGTATTTTTTGGGGGGGAAATTTGCTGGTAATAATAAAACAAGACATTTGCAATATTTTTTTTTTTATTATTTACCAGCATTTTTACATGGATATTCACGGTGCTCTGCCCTTCACATTTCTTTACTTCACTTGTATGTTGTTCTTTGAATGATCTTGATAAGTGAAGCGTTCCTGAAAAACTTTTTTGTTCTTTGTTTTTAAATCAAAAGTCTGTATCATCAAAATAAAACTGAACTAATTAGATGTGAGCCAAAGTACCCAAAAATGTCTTCTAGTTGCACCTTATCAAAATTTAACTTCCTGTGTGGCAAGGAGACATTGAGCCAGTTTAGTAAATTCTACCTAGTTTTTATTGTTTGTAACTTCTCCTTTGAAATTCCTTTCTCCCCAAAGCCAGAGATGTAAGACTCAGTTGCTGTCATTCTTTCACATTATTCCACTTGAATTAAGGTATTTTGCTCCAAACAAATAGCTAATTTGTTGTCTAGCATGCAAAGTGGTTTATTTTCTATTGTCTTGGTCAGCTCTTTTTTTATTTGTGTCAGTGTGTTGCCTTTTTTCTTTGCATATAATAAATTGCTGTGTTTACAGAACACATTTTCACTGTTGATTTTATTTGAGTGTTGGGTGAAAAAATCAATTATTATCTTATAAATATTATGAAGGATTTGAACCTGAGATGCACCAAGTAAAATTATCTTCCAGTAAAAGCTTAGAGAAAAACAAGAATCAGAGTGACCATACATTAATTATTGGGCCTCTTGTCTTGCTGGTTTTTGCAAGGCAAATCATGTAAATAAATAAAAACAGGTTTTATGTTTCCTGTTTACTACATCTGAAAATTCTCCTGATGTTATTATGAAATTCAATAATAATTTTCAATTGATTTTTAGCTTTTCAAATGTAAGAGGACTCCCTGCTTATGTCATGTTTTCAAAATCCAGGATTATTTAAGAGAGAGATGATTCAAAACTAAAGGGGTTTTTTTGTATGTATTTATTAAAATCTGTTTTCCTAAAGCTGAAGTTTTTATGAGACAAAAAAGAAAAAAGAATTCTCCTTGCAACAGTGGAGTTTCATTGGTTCCTGTCTAGTTAAGATGCCGCAGAATGAGCCTGAGTATGTTAAGAGTCAATGTAAAAGTTATAGTGCTGCTGCAATAAACATGTAAGAAGTGATTTATTACAGCTGAGAGTGTCCATTTTCCAAATGTATCTTAGGAGTCTGGTTTTAGATAACAAGAAATGTATTTTACAAGGATGTACTGATATTTGGCTATAGGAGGAATGGATAGCATACTGAAAATAAGTTAGTATGAACTTAAGCACCTCTTGTACAGCCTGTGTAGAAATTCTGCTGGCCTTTGGATTAAGTTCTACCCAAAGAGAGATTTTAGAGAGATTTCATGCACTCAGGCCTTTTTATGGTTAATGATGCTGGCAGTGGGAATATGGACTTCCTGCAAAGCAAGATTGCACCAAACTACTGCTACTCAATATGCCTTTTTATGTCATTGATAACAAGATAAAAGAATTCCTAATCTCTAGATAATAACGAGTAATGTATTTTACTTACTGTTGAGGAATGCTTTGGGTGGGAGGAGGTGAAACATTCTGTTGGCTGTATTGCACCAAAGTTGAATGGAATGAAGGAAAAGAAGGAGAAGAGCCATCTCTAAAATGTTATTTGTTTTATTTCATTTAGATTTTCACACACACCTTTCTGAGAAATTGAAAGACAGACAGACAAGCTGGCAGCAGCTGGCTGAGACAAAGAACTCTCTCATACGTAAGGTTTTTATTTTGCTTAAACTGTATTCCTTGTAAACTTAGAACCTAGTTTAGACCTTGTGTGTTGTGCAATGCTTTATCTTGTTCTGTGTATGTTCTGTTTATTATGTGTTGTGGGTTGTTGGTTGGTTGGTTGTTTTTTTCTTCCTGGGTATTTATATTCTGATGAATAAACCTGATCTCTACTACTTATTTCTATCTCATTGTTGAGTATTACCTTCCTGGTTGGGTTGAACTAATTTAGGGGTGGTTTTTTCACTGGGAGACTTGGTTGGGTGGTGAAGGAGCTGTTTTCCCTGAGCTGATCTTGCTTCATGGAGTGGGGCTCGTTCCATTAGAGGAGGAGAGCTAAGACATGGAAGAGATGGCAGACCTGGGTACACACAGGCATAAATTTAAAACAAAATGGTACCTGTACCTGTATTTTCACAAAAGCAATTGCAAATGTTGTCTTCCACTGGTTGAGGTTTGCATGGAACACACGTTTCTTCAGAGATTCTTAAATCAGGCTTTCGAGTGAAAGATTTAATGATGACTCTGTTCATCTTCAGTCTTGATTTCAAATTTTTTTTAATCTAAGATTTTGAGATTCAGGCAGTCACACTTGATGTGCCACTGAAGTTTTTTATCTTAGGGGCTGTGTAGAACAATCAGGGAGTTGTATTGGGTTTTGTGGTTTTGTAGGGAATCGTGTCATTGCTAGACAGGGGTTTTTGAAGTACCACTGCTTCTCACACACATACACGCTTCTGCTTCCCTGAGAGGAAAACTCCTTTGGGAGGAAGAGGATTTTTGGGAAAAAAGCCTGCAATGTACTTTTTTAGCAAAAGAAAAAATTGCCAGGCTGTAGTAATATAAATCAAAAGACATCTCAAGGAGTTTTAATACAAAGATAATGATTCAGTGACAGCTTCCTCTTGATATTTCTTGAAATCAAAATTTATTTTCATTTGTTGGATATGTACACTTACACCAACTAGAGTATCAGCACATGCCCTTATGCAATTAGTAAGGGCTGTTTTTTATAAAGTCTTTTATCTTCAACTTGGCAAATTTTACCTTGTATTTGATTGCCTAATGAGATGAAAGATGCATTTTGTTATTTCATTCTTTTCTTCCATTGCACCTCTGACCTAGTACATACACAAAAGACACCTGTCTGTTTGGGCTTTTTTTTAAGCACTTAAGTAAGTGCTTTTCAAGGTTAGGGCCCTCACCAGCAATAATACTCTGCTTGCTTAATATTTAAATGAGACCTAAACCAAGGTTTTCTCATCAACCCCATTTTCTGATGTACTTCCTTCCATAATTGCTTGATTGTTTGTAAAAACTAGTAAATGGCATTATTCTTTGATTCTCAAACAGTGTTTGAGCAATACTGGAACAGTTTCTTAAATCAAACGCTGGAAGGTACTGAGCATCTGTGACCATTTCCTAGTTAAGCAGCCCACGAGTGTTCAGTGTGTTTTCACACTGGAGATAAGGACTGTTTGTTGTGTTTCCACGCTGCTTAGAAGAGTGGGAGCCAGAGCTTTTGGTAGAGTAATTAAATTTCCATAATGCTGATGCATAATGTTAAAAACTGCCCAAGGTGGTGTGTGTGGTTGGTAATAAAGATGGAATTAATAAAGAGCGGAAATGATCCTGTACATATCTCTGCATTTCTGAAGCATTCATGATTATTGGTGCTGCAGGAGGATTTTGGCACAGGTGAAATGAGTGGGTTATGCTCTAGGCTGTACTAAATCTCAAAGAATAATACTTGAATGCATTTTCCAGGATCACAGAAAGGTTTTGCCTAGCAAATTGCATCCAACTGAACAATGTCTTTCCTCATTTGAAGCTTTGAGGCTTTTCATCAAATATTTTTTCTCTTTGGTTTACTTCTTTTTCACTTGCAAACTGATAGTCTTCCCAATTCAAACAAATTTGATTGATATATTGCTTTCAGTTTTTGGTACTGTGCTTGTTCAGGGCTCTAGAAATTAGGAAGAATGTGAGAATGTATTAATAGCTACATCTCAACTCAAAAATACTTGATAGCATTAATCCTTGATTTAACATGCATCTAAGAAAATAATTGAACTGAGGCAAGCAATCGAAAAACTTAGTACTTTTTATGACTTTTATGCTAAATCTGAGTTGTGAAATAGTTTGTTGAATGCTCTAAATGTGGTAAGAAAGGTGCAGTGAGCTTATTGACCCAGATGTGCTGTCTGGCCTTGGTATCAGCCACATCTTTTATGTTAATAATTGGAGGGAATTGACCAAAAGCAGGCTTTCTCTGTTCCTTTTAAACAGTGCCATAGGATTTTTTACATCAGTCTGGATGCTGCCAAAACTAGACAGATGGCACTAACCTTGGTTTAAAGCCTCAGCTGGCTGAGAATGCATCTAAATAGTGTTGCAAGGTTTTCAGTGTGCACGTTGTGTCAACAGAAGAGGACTCTTTGTATCAACATAAGTAGAGCCCTTAGACTTTGCATTTCAAAGGTACCCAGTTCTCACATGTGCTCATCTAGAGCATGGATTGCTTTGCTGTGCTCTAATAAAATGATAGGTTTCTTGATCTGTTCTGCCTTTTCTTTGCTAAGGACAGAGATGCCACTGGTGCAGCCAGAAAAAAAGGAGGCGAAGGGCTGAACATGGATGTCAGAACGGTCAGTGGTTCATAAATACAGGCAGAAGGATTGTTGTCAGATCCATGGTCAGACTCTGGAAGGAAAGAGAATAAAAGTGTCTTACAGAAAAAATATCTCCACTCTCTAGTATTTGGAGTAGTCCTAAATCTCTCCATTTCTGAATACTCTCTGGAAGAAGAATTCTTAGTAGATGTAAAAAACTACAACAAACAGCCCACTCAACCACCCCCCCCCCCAAAAAAAAAAAAAAAATCTTAAATCTATGTCATCGTAAGAATTTAGAATTTAAAACAAAATCCAACAAACAAAATAACAAGACCACCCTTGGTTTCTTTTCAGAGCTGTAAAATAATGCAACAAAAGTTCAGTGATTTATCAAAATAATGAATGCTTTTTAAGCATTCCAGAGGTATGATGTTGAGTAATATATATATATATAAAGAAATCTACAAGTGAACTGCTTAGGGTATGATTTGAATAGAACACTGAGAGGCCTCATTAAATGGTAAAGGCAAAAGGATCAGCTCCTGGTATAGTGAGTGCAAGCCAACCTGAATTGGAGTGCAGTAGAAGACTTGACAGGGAGGGAGAAAGGATTGAGTCAATCAAACCATGTTGCAGTGCACTAACGGGGGATTTTTAGGTTCAAATTCTAGTGCACATTCTTTCAAAAATACATGAGCAAGACCTGGGTTTATCAGGGGATTTTAGCAGTGATTTCTTTAGGCAGCCAAGTCCAGGCTGTGCAATTACTCTTCATGCAACTGTTTTGTTAAGAAACTGTCAGCCAGAGAATGGAAACCACACAGCCAAAAGTGTGTGATAAAATAAAATAGAGAGAATATAGGAAATTCTGAGGGAGAAGTAAAAGTCTCTTGCATAGTGGGTCCTAGAAGAAAAGAAGCTGACAGTTGTACCAGGTGCCTCTTCTAGGAGCAATGTTACAGAATTTGTCTGAACAGCACCAGTAGTGGAAATAAAGGATTGGAAATCTGCTTAAGAAACAAAAGAGGTTGTGTGATGAAAAGCTGAGCTACTGGCAAAATACTTGATCACCTCAGATTTATACACATCGATCTCCTGTGTAATGCACTGTGTCCTAAAAACTGGAAGCCATGAACAGAAGACATTTTATTTTAAGGAGTCCTGTGGCAGCTTAGAATAAATAGCTTTTCCACTTTTTGCATGAAGCTTCTACCTTAAAGATACTGATGAAATAGGTGACAATTTTTAACACAAGCAGTGCCAAAATAAACACCATCTGCTAGTGTTGGCTTATCCCATAGTCTTCTCATGCTGGGTGATTTTATTTCACCTTTTTTCAGAAATAGTTAATGACACATCTGCTGTGTGGTGGAGGTGCATTTTCAGTGATTAAGTGTGGACATAGGATTAGAGAAAACAGTAACAAAACTTTGTCAGGAAACTGAAGAAAATATTAGTGCCATAAGGAACTAACAAACTAACTGTGTTGATGGCTTTTGTTTTTTTATTTTGACCTGGTTTATTGTTGGATCAAAAATATCATATTATATTTGTTCTTTCAGAACACATGTTTATTGTGGAAAACTTCTCATTTAGCCTTTATTTTGCCAAATCAAAAACCTTGCCACTATGACATTTGTAGTCCTCCAAGCAAGCCTGGTTTTGTAGCACATCCGTGAGTCTGGGGATGTGGAGTCAGAGCAGGTTTGGGTGTCCTGAGGGATCAGGGTCAGATTTGTTTACATAGGAGAATATATTTAAGGGAGCATAATGTACAGTGGGGCCTGGAGAACAAAATAATGAGTTTATCTCAAGGTCCATTTGAGTACTGACAATACAAAATTGTACAGACATACTGAGTTGTTTGCTGGTATAGAGTATGTCTTTATCCTGTAAAGCTCCATGAATCCATCTTCCTCCCAAACACCATTGTAGGGCAAAGTGTCATTGTCTGGAGTCCCTGGGTTATGCAGACAAAGTTGTAATTCCTGATGTTTTGTGTCAGGCTGTGCTTTCTTCCCTGTGGCAGAGCTCGGTAGTCCTGTGGGTTTGAAAATCCCTTTCCTGTGTCCCTGAAGAGCAGTCTCTTTCCATCACCCCAGGATGTCCCAGCTTTCCCTTCTCAGTCAGTCTTTGTGAAGGGAATTCCAATTTAGCACTTTACTGCAGAGTCATTAGCATAATGATCTACAAAAAATCCAAGCAATTAGGCTGCTAAACCTGTGTTTACCGTGCCAAATCATACGTCCCTACGCTGTTACCAGTATGAGTAGATTTTAGTAAATCCAAAAAACTAAATGTCTGCATCTCCATATGGATGAGTGGATATTTAATTTTAATATTTAATATTTAAGATTGAGATAGAAATTAAAGCCATGGAAACCCTAGGAACAAAACCACATTTGGCTACTTCGTTCTCTGGTAGGTGAAAAACCAGGATGGAGTGCAAGCAGCATTAATTCTGACTCTGTCTAAAAATTCCAAGCAAAAACAAATTCATTGTCTTCCCTTCCTGCCACCAAGGTCTGTTTAAGGGTATGAAATCCTTGTCCTCATTTTACGGTTTCACAAAACCACAAAAACTAAGTTATGTAAGTAAAGCTGTGTACAGTCCAAGAGCAAAATTATGTCTGGAAACAATCCCAACATGCTACAAATATTTTGGAAAGGAATTGCTGTCTCTTTATTGTTTGTTTGGTTTTTTGTTTTGTTAAACCTTTTATCAGCTCCTGATGAACACTGGCTAAGGAAATATTGATAGAAATATATGTAAAGGTAAACATCTCTACCTGTAGTTATTTTAATACTTTTGCTCAAACTTCATTCAATTTATTATTTTAATAATGAATGTGTAGCAGTGCCTGTGAAGTAACGTGTCATTAATGTTAATTGTTCTGATAAAAGAAAAAGAGAGCAATCTGACTCTTGATTTTTTGTCTTTACAGACTGCATAGTAATTAAAAATTGGAATGAGAATTCTTGCAAGTTGCTCTAAATGTGTACCAAGTACATTCAATAGTGAATATTTGAAGTCATCCCATGTTCCTTCACAGTGATAAACAGATTTACATAAGTTAAATACTTATATTATAAACCTTTTGGCTTGACCTCATCTGTGTAAACATTTCATTTACGAATTATCAAACCTCTTTGAAAGACAGCCTTATGTACGTGAATTATCATTTATGTTAATCGGAAACATTTTTCAAGCTGCTGTGCATGAAGTGAGGGTGAAAAATCCCTTGCTTATTCATACCCATATGTATGCTGTGAAACTTGAATAAGGAGGGAGACAAAAAGGACTGATTTAAAAAATAAATTATATACATATTTTTTATGCTCATGCCATATTTCCATAGTTCAGGTGTACTTAAATCCAATGGTAGGGGTAAAAGTGTGGTGAGTCCGAGCAGAGCTTTTTTGATTGGTATCCATAGCTTGCTTTTATAAAAACTCTTTTGTTTATATAATGAACTGGAAATGAAGGTGCTTTACTCCAACTGGATTTGCATCTGTGGCAAAACTTTTATAGTCTCTAACAGATTACATGTTATATTACAGTGCATTTTTAATATGGGGAAGCAATGAGGAAATTATGACCATACACGATTTTAAGCTGTTATTTGCAAACCCTTCTGCTTATTAAAGAATTTTACTTTGACAATGCATAACTGCACTCAGAAGTTGTCAGTGGAAGGCCAAGTATTTTGATAGAAATGTAGTGGATGATTGTATCTGAAGATTGAAATCTGTTTGGGATAATAAGCAGAGGTGAAAAGCTGACTCGCAGAGGCCACATCTTTATATCCATTTCCATACTGGCAGAAGTGAGAGTTTAGTATTTGCAACCAACTTTAAAGTATTTCTCCTGTTATTAAGACTTACAGACACAGCTGAGAAAAGGTTTTCATGCTTCTTCAAAGTTAATGTCCTTAAACAGCATTGTTAGGAGTTAGCATTTGATCCTGTATAATGTTTAGATTTAGATGGTTCAGCAGTGTGAATGTGTTTCACAGACAGGCTTTGCTGTAGTGCATATGCTCAGAATCTGCCCGTACTTGATTGTACTTAGTTCCTTTTTTATTTAGGATGAAAGCTTTGCTTTCTCAGTTAAAATCTAGGGTAGGGAAATACTGGGCCTCAAATCCCACATGGCCTGAACTACCTGGTCCCAATTAATGAAAATACTGAATGTGGTGTTAATGCCAGGAGCGCCCTGAAAGGACTTACTGAAAATTACTGACATAATCCTTTTCTAAAATAAAGCATGATTTTTATATGATTAAATAGAACGTGGAAGGGGGAAATTGAGTGCATTTTGGAAAAGTAAATGATCTGCAATGAAAAAAAAAATCAGGTGCTTTGTTTCTCATTACAAACCAGAAATTGTCATCTCTTACTTATCCAGCCTGGAAAATCTTCAGCCTTCGAGCACTGTAGAATATTCATTTTTAGGGGAAAACTCTACTACTGCCCTCCCTTCTCTTTCCACTCAAAGGATAGTTGGTCATTCTTAGGATTAGTTGGAGATGTTGCCCCTGAGTTTGGATTCTGAATTTGACTTTGTGTATCCTGTGATGAAATCACCATTTAGGTGAACATCTATTGGTTCTTTCAGTAGTAAAAACAGCTTGTGCACCTTCCCTGACAGCTTCTAACGCAGCAGCCGTGATGAGAATTTATCAAGTGCCTGCTTTAGAGTTTAGAGTTGACATATACAGAGTAATAAAAGGCATCTCTTCTTTTAGTCACCGTCAGTGCTCGTTCTCATAGAAAGCCTCATCAAAATAACAGCTGTGCACTTGCAGTCAAACTTCTTGTTGTCTTGTACTCACGGCAGTAAGGATTGAATCCTTCCCTTTTTTGGTCTGACTCAGAACTAGCTTCACTCTAGGTTGGTTTTTGAACATTGTCTGATTTAAATTTTGTAAAAAACATGTGAGCTCCATGTCTTACAGGCAGATATCAGCATTTTCACAGCTTAAATTTAGGCTGTACCAACAGTCTCTTGAATACAGGAAGAAATGAAGACTAAACCAGGAAATCAAGGCCATTAGTGCCATGATTGTGCAGTGCTGCTACATGCAATAAAGGCTCTAAGATGCAAATTCTGCAGAGGTAGAATTGAGATAAACATGGACAGATTTAGGACTTAGATAGATAAGGATAGATTTAGATAAGGAAGATAGATAGGACTGATGTGTTTTGTAACGATTTCTTCATTTTCTAAGTCACTTGTGTGATATGCATTATTGGCATTCCATTTCAGGTGACTCAGAGAGGCCAAGTCTGTAGTGTGGGGAAGCAACGTCATGTCAGGCGCGTGTAGTTCTCAGAGTGGTTAATACAATACTGCTGCTTAGGTAATGAAGCATTTATAATGTGAAAAGCATGGCAGATGTTAACAATTACAAAAAATTTAAATGATATTTGCCTTCCTCTACTGTGCTATTTCAGATCTGTCCTTCTAAATCTGTGGTGATAGAAGAAACCAAATTGTCTTGATGTTAAATGTGAAGTAAGGGGAAATGATAGAAATATCTCTTAGGTGTGGGTACAGTTACGCTAAATACTTATGGAGATCCGTGTAGACAAAATTTGAAATCACTAAAAATCTGAGCACTTGAGCTGCTTCATATGAATCAAGAAATGTTATGTAAAAACAGCTGCTGCTGTTACAGAATCTTTCTAGTTCTGTTTTCCTCATCAAATTAATATGGAAAAACATCATTTTCTATGCTGAATATGTGCGCATAGTTGAATTCCTTGTTCAGCTTTTTGTTAAATGAAGTTCTAAATTTGGTTCTCTGTCCAGGTTTATGCTTGTGACCATTGTTTTACATGACAATCAAATTAGCATTTAGAAATTCCTTTTCCTTCATTGTTCTCAGTATAGAAATACCTGCTTTAATTCTTCTTTTGTTCGTGCTTTTTTCTAACCTGAACTTGATGTTCAGCTGTGCTGTGTGAGCCTGTGCTGAGAGAAACCCTTCTTGCCTTACACGCTTAGAGCAGAGAAACACAGGCACTGTTCTTGAAGTGGTTTCACTTAATAGTGACAGAGGAACTTATTTTAGTTGGAGGACAATGTGTTTCAAAAATTTCAGTTTTGTTTTTCAGATACATATGCAATGAGTTCCATTCTTGTGTTATTTCTGATAGAAAAGCGTACAGTATGTAACTTTCTGAACTCCCAGCAAGACTTAAACTTTTGAACCTAATCTCTGTCAGCTTTTTCTCTTTACTCCATAGTAACTGCGTGTCTCCTTTTCCGCTGTATCTTGTATGTGGCAATTATTACTTTCTGAGACATAAGATAATTAAGTTGAATTTCATATTGAGGGATATGGGCTAAAAATAAATAAACAATCTGGTTTCATAATTTGCTTCTTGATAAACTCCAGCTATCAGAAGTCGGAGTTGTTTTTTTTTCTATTTCACCTTGCATTTTTCAGCTCCCCTGTGTCATCTCCTGGCTGGGTGCTCTCTGGCAGAGCTCAGCTGCTGCTCCTGTGCAGGCAGTGTCTCGCGGGCGCAGGTTTGTGAGTGTCAGCAAACGCCCGGCTGTGGTTCAGTGCACGGGTAATTCTCAGTCATTAATTTGTTGAAGCAGTGTTTGAACCTATCAGCTTAAACGTAAATCACTTCTCAGGCATGAGGCACCAGAAGGTGCAATTAAAGAGGCAGTAAAATTAGATTGGGTTTAAACTGTTGCTTTTTCATAACTGAAGGATGCAAACACAAAGTTTTTCTTCTATTATGAGAAAAGGCTACATGTCCAGAAATACACTGAAGTGTGTTAGGCTGAGTGTGCTTCCTAAAGGGAGCAAGGGAGTTGAGAATGATTGTTTTTTTTTCAAGCTCTTAACATTTCTGATCTATTCTTTTAGTTCTTTGATGAATGTTATGGAAATGTAGAATTCAAGTAAGTTAGGCTCTTCAACAGGTGCTTTGTTGAAGGTTGGGTAGGAATAAACTCTGTGGCACTTCTTTGCTAGCTGAAAACCAGCATCAATGTGATATCCAAAAGGCTGCAAGCACCCTGACGTGAAAAATAAATTCCATTAACAAAAAGCTAAGTTGTGAGTTTAGTGAATTTGCGTTGTTAAGTATGAGATGTGCATGTTCTTTATGCCCACTTTGCAAAATCCACTGCCTTTGCAGTGCTTTTCATTGCTCACTGCAGTTCATCTGACCGAAGGTTAATGTAGGGTGAGGAGATGTTGAGCGTTCCCAAATGCCCATAGAAGAGGAGGCCAAGGACACTAAATCTGGTGTACAGAACAAGTTCTGCTTTGCTGAGTGACCATGCCGAGAGCCACAGTATGTAAGGAATCCATGATAAACATGCACAACATGCAAACTGAGTGCTAAATGTACTCCAGCAGCTGTTTCAATGTAATCCCTTCTTCAATAGACTGAAGCATTTGTTGAAAAAGAGTGCAGCACTTTGTATTGGATTCTAATCAGCCAGTTAAGACACTCAACAATTAATACTCTAGAGCTGAAAATTAATCCAGAGTGAACAGAACTGTGTTGAAAAAAAACAGTTTCTGTATTGATTGAAAGAGCGCTGAAGGGTTTTTTTTTTGCCTGGGAATATAATATATATGGTTCTTTTAGTTCAGTGCACAAGGAAAGCACATAAATCATTCTCCTGGATGCTTTTAAGGACAGCATCTGCCCTTCCTGGATAGTGCTGCCTAAAGTAGCTTTATCTACACTGTTTTTTTGGTGTTCCAGAAGCCCTGGAAGCATAGGATATTTGATCCTCACAAGTCTTAACTACCTGCCAGATCTTAAGTTAATCCGAGGTGTTTTATTCCTGCAGCTAGGTCAGGATGTGGTTTTCTTTGACAGAATTTTTTCTTCGTTTTGGAGTTCTGCTGTTGTTTTTTTACTATTATTATTTTCTATGTTCCACTGAGGTGTTCATACACTTCATCGTTTTCTTGACTGTATGTTGTACTTTGAGCTTTCAAATATCCTCAGCAGAGTTTTTATTTTTTTTTCTAGAATGTTACTATTTATAATATTCCTATGACATTGCATGAGTTGGCTTTTGACAGGTTAATATGTTTTGTATAACTGTAACTTTAATCATCTTTCTTCCAAATTTGTCTGTTCTTAAACTTCTTTAACCCTGGAGTTCCATAGCTTGGTGAGGTTGTTCAATCCCACTTTTAATTTTCATCTTGATGTATTATAAATTTTGCCTGGCAAGTAGTAGCAGGAGGGAGTACTTCAGGAAGCAGCGCACCTGCTGATCTGTTGGTGTAAGTGTCATATTTCAGTCGAGTGATGTGACAAATTACTATTGCTTCATTTCTTTCTTAAAAAAAGAAATCTGACCTCAAAGAAATGTCAGTATTAGAATTTACAATTTCTTGTAAATGTAATAGCTCATTTTGAAAAATTGCAAGATTTGCATTTAGATACCAGTAGAAAATTGAAGACAGAGTATTAGTTAATGCACAAGAGTTGCTCAAAACATCATAAATGGAGAAGGCAGATCATTATTTTTCTCACAGTTTTCAAAGCTATTTTATTATGTGAAAATGGCAACTATTTATTTTATATATGCTTATACATGTTTACATTTCCCTTCCTTCCCCCTCCATGCCACACACCGATTGGGACAGTCAGGATTTCTGGCAGATTTCTTGTTAGTGATAAGTGGTGACACTTCTTTTATGTTCATTAAAGGCTTTCTTCTGATGGAGATAAATAGATAAATGACATGCTAGGGGTTACCAGGAAGATGTGATTTCATCATTCAGTAAACAAGCTTTGAAACAGTCTTCCTGATTTACAAGGAAGTTACGATCACGCCAGCTCTAACAGAAGCATTTGTTCGAATGCCTGAAGCTCTGACGCTGGAGTCACTTGAACATTGTGCCTTGCTTCAGCTATTTCGGATAGATTTTGGTAAATAACAAATTTCTAAGCTCTAGAAATAATCTCTATTATTCACATGAAAGCACATTGCATAATTTGTCTGAACATAGTAACATAATGTACATAGGGTAGAAGGCTGATTATTGCCAAAGTCTGCGTGTGTTCAGAGGATCTGATGTGCTCGTGCCAGCAAAATTTACACCCCTTATGTCATTGGTAGGAAAGGTGGGGGCTCTCAGCTCATCTCTTCCTCGTTCTGCTCCTATTCAAGGCACCAAAAATAGGTATCTGAAGTTTCAAAATGTGGGTATTCCTATCAAGAATGAAACTGAGTGAAACTTATGTAACTTCAAGATTGGCTTTTGAGGTCAGAGCATTGTACTGGATGACCTCGAGAGGTTCCTTTCAAACTTAATTGTTCTGCAAGTCTGTATTAATAATCTCCCTGTGATATGGAAAGGAGATAATTAATTTGTGTGAGACCTGTAATTTGTTTCCTGAAATCCTAATAATCTTGACCTAAGTATAGGCACTTCTGTTACTGAGCCTTTTGATATCATTTTTGGAACTTCCCATCTATTCAGAACCCAGATCATTGCTTGGTCTGTTGTAACTGCTGCAGGTTATTCCAGCAGCGTGAGTAGCAAAGAAGGAGACACCTACCATTCTGAAATAAATCCCAGATTCAGAGTGTTTCCCAGCACTGATCTTTAAAATACCATCAAAAAATCTTATCTGATCACTGAGTGCTGTGCTGCCCGTGAGACAGCAGTACTGCAGCTTCTGTATTAGTCAGACATTAAACTGTCTGAGGATGCCAGATGATAAAGCAGTTGTTTTTTCCTCGATCCACAGGCTTTAAAGGCAGCACTGTTACGGAGCCTGTTGCTATTTGCAACAAAAGTTCAGTGCCTCGGAATGTGATGTCGGTTCCATACATAAACGGGATTAAAAATACTAAAAATTACTCTGTAAGTAATTAACAAGCTGTAAATCTTCCTCTCCCTCCCATGTTGCACTGGAGAGAATCAGCTGATCTTTGTGTGCGTGGCACATATTTGGTACACGTGCAAGGTGCGAGGCAAGGTCAGCAGTGATAATTGCATTACAAACTGGCAGCCTGCCAGCACTGGGAATGTTTTGTGGGAATTTGCAATGGAGAGTTTGGTGCTGTGCTGCGTTTCACAAGACACTAACACACTGTTTCCTTCATTCTCTTTACGTTCTGTGCCAGAGATGTTCCTTTACATACCTGAATGTAAGAGGATTATGGCAAAGATTGGTAATTTCTTGTTATTTATCAGGCAATAACAATACACAGCTGATGAATTCTCATGCTGGTGTCCCATCCAAAATGGATGGCCATGTGTACTTTGGGGATGTGTTACTGAAAAGATAAGTAGGTCTGTAGGAAATCAAGCCAAAATGTTTTGCCTGTGTTCTTCTCCCTTGCATTGGGAAGGGTTTCTTAGCTTTCAGGATTTGGTGAGGCTCTTCAGACCATATTTTATGGTTTCATTGTTATTCATAGGAATTTCTTTCCATTGAAATGAGTAGCTATGGTTACTGGATGGCTACTGCAAGCCCCATGCAGTGAGGCTGTGAGAGGGGTTAATTGTTGTATGATGTATGTTTTCAAACTGTAGGAAGAATCCTTCACCTTCTAGTCTGAACTCTTATTTCTTGGGAAAATAAAATTTGATTGAATAAGTTCCATAAGCCTGCCTGAAACAAGGGAATTTGGTAAAAGGTGATGTTTTAATAATGATGTTAAGCCTTTTGTGAAGAAGCATGTATTCTCTTTCCGTATTCCGTTCCCTTGACAAAAGGAAGTTGTTTTAGTAAACCCTGTCCCAGTTGCAGGTTACCATGAGAAATTGAAAACTTGCTCAAAATAAATGCAGTAGCGGTTAGACTACGGTGGGCCAGAGTGTTTGGGAGAACTCAGGTTTATCTGATGGGGAAAGGACTTGAAAGAAAACTGAATTAACAGTGCCCATAAGACATTTCTCAGGGCTTTTAAGTTTAAAAGAGAAAATTGAATTTAAATTGTTGGGCCCATGTTTACCATAATCTAAAGCAAAACAGCTGTTACCCATCCTGTATGCAAAGGGTTTGGAATCAATCATCTGAGCTCCTGTGTTCTGTCTTATATTTTGCCTACAGAGCCATGAGATCGATTTAAAAAGAAAATAAGGAATATTATGTAAACCACTAGGGCTCCTCTGCATTCCTTTGTGAGCAAAGCAGCAACAAACATCAGCATCCACATGGGGTGCCTGATAACACCAGATATTCTCCAGGATTAATCATGTTCTTGCATGGGGAGTGTAAGGCTGCTGTTCTGTACCACACGGTTCTGTTGCTTTTGGTTCAAGGTGGCGTGACATGGAAACAGTGTATATCAGAGACTTGATGATACCATGTTATTGTCTGGCTGCCAGAGCACCTTGTCGGAGCTGCAGGAGTCTATGTTTAAATCAAGGAAGTCATTACGCTATTACACATTGGAAGAGCAGCAAATAATTTCAGTGAATTTTATATTTTTATATTGTGCATGTACACTCATACAAAATTCACAATAATCTAGTTGCTTTTATGTTTGTTTTTATGCATATTTCTGATCTTTATTGGAAAAAAAATCCCGAGTAGTTAGTATACATAATTGCATTCTTGTTCATTGATTGGTAGCTAGAAAACAGCAAAAGTAAACAATGAGATTTCTCCTAATGTCTATCTGTTGATTTATTGGTAATCAGCAAAGCAAATATTTAGAAGTTTAATTGTTGATAAATAACCTATATTACCGTTTTAATGCATCAGTTGATGTGTAGAGTTTTGCTGCAGGCTGCCTGATCAATGCCTTCACTGTACATTCTGGTTTTAGGTTTTTTAAACACGTACAGTATGATAAGAAGGTAAGAAATTGAGGAAAGGAGATACACTTATGCTGAAGGAACATAAATAAACTTGAGTTCAAGGGAGGGATGACTATTCAGAAGCAGAACATATTGGATGCGGGACATTTTGTCAAAGGTAACGGTTACAGCAGTTACTGAACACAAAGCTGCCTGGAACAAATAATAGAAGAGTTTTTATGGTGTTAGAAAAATCTTCCCATTAACTGAACACAATATGCAGGAACAAACATATGGATTGGTCTCATTAAGAACAAAGACATTTGTTTGAGATGAGCCTCAAAAGGAAGAAGAGAAGTGGCATTTCACTTTGGGAAAGACAAAAGAATAATGAGGTTAAATTAGAGCAACATCACATTATCACACTGGTGGAGTTTGGACAAAGACAGAGTACAATAATCTCACTCTGTGTGGAAAAAAAAGGAAAACGATCGAGTGTTACAGGCACAATAAAGTTTTGTTTGGTTGGTTTTTCCATGTTTCAATGTTAGAAAGCTTTTTCCAGTTTGTTTGGTGCTGTCATTCTGTGCAGTTTGGGCACTCCTGGTTCCACAGTCAGTGCTGTCATGCAGAATATCCAGAAGAAGTCCTGAGCTTTGAGTGTAATGGTTCTCTTGCTCCTCTCATGAATTTGCTTTTCTTTTCGTTTTTCAAACGCGTTGGTTGTCAAAGCCTTTATGTAATCTTTGGTCTTGATTCTTGGAGTTGAATGCCTCAGCTTTAACTGGTAAACTGCAGGTGTTGTTCCTTGTTCTGCTTTTTTAGTTAGGGGGATGTTGGTAGCCTGTGTGTCGAAATAGCTGTTCTCACTGAAACTCGTTTCTGTGCCTGACTGAGGGCACTGACAGAAGTCACTGTGCAGTATTCATACACTGTGTAGGGAATGCAAGTGCCTAGATCCGTCTTCAAGTGGCATCTTTAACACAGAGCACAAAAAAAAACTTGTTTGTAGGTTGCCATCTGAATTTCCACTGGTGCTAACTCCATACAACTTGGTTATCCTGATGTCAGTAAATAGAACAGGGAAAAGAAGTAACAAAATGAAAATATAAAAGAAGTTCGTGTGTTGCCTTTGTCTCTTTCCCTTCAACAGGTCTGTGAATGCTGTGAGATACTTGTAGGGTAGGGTTTGCTGTGTCTGATGTAAGACAGAATTTCTCAGCCAGGTAGGCTTGTGTTTTTCACATTGATCCTTGAGTCAAGCAGACAGGTACTCTTCATCATCCTCTGGTTAAAACAAATAAATTAGTCTCAGCTTTTCCTTCACTGTGTTTTTTTAGCTCCCTTGTCAACAAGTCTGGGTATCTCATGTGCTGGGTTCCTTTCTTTTGCTGAACTCTCCAGTTCACTTCTTTCTCTCCCGCTCCCCCACAGTTGTATTCCCCTGCATTTTAAATAGTTCATTTAAAAAGTAGCAGACTTACAGAGGAATTTTAATATGATCTCCCATTATGGAGATTTCAATCTGTTCCACAATCACGATTCAATCTGTTAGCTAGATAGGAGTTTAAGAAATTTTTAGGCTTTGAGAACTTTGTAACAAAACGAAGCAGTTTAATATGCAGTTAGCAATAAAGTGTAATATTTACAGTAATGTAATGCCAAGGGAAGATATTGGTCAAATTGAGATAATAATTTAAATGAATCAAAGATATAAGTTAAAAACAAATCAGTTATATTTAAGTCTTATAAGAAATATATGCCTTTAATATTAAAAAGAAAAGAGGGGAATGGAAGAAGAGAAATTAATTCTTTTAGTTCCTGAGAGTCCTGTGATGTGCAAAATCACTTTCCAGTAGCTGGGATACATGGTGTTACATTATAATGTAGGCTGCTGCAATATCATACTGCGTGCAGCAGGACTGGCCAGTGCAAAATAAGGCAAAAATGGCACCTGTACACCAGTGTAGTGCTAGTGTGGATCCACTACCTGGCCTGAGATTGTGACCAGGAGGAATGATAAAACTGATTGTATTCATTTATTTGTTTATTTACAGAAGACAGTAAGATGTTTTCTGGAGAGTAGTAAGCACATTAGGGGACTAATGAAATCAATCTTTACCAGAAAAAGTCTCTAAAATAACTTCACTTTTTGTCTTCCGCCAGTATAGGATACAGTTCACATACTGGTAGTGTTTGAATGTCCTAAGTATGTTCAGAGGTAAACATTTGATAATTTTGGTAGCTTCAGAATTAGTTGAATGCATGGCTATACTGTCTCTAGCACACAAACAGATTGACAAGACAGATCAGATAAATAAACTTTATTAACCTCATCTTAAGTGTTAGGGTATTCACAGTCCCAGAAGTGACATAGGCCTGGAATCAGTCAGTTATGAAAATTTTGTTTAAAGTTAAAGCTTTTGGTAAACTTCTAAAACAGGTTAATCCAGAAAGTATTTCTGAGGAAAGAAAGCAGGAATAAAAAATAGCCACAATGAAGGCTAAGTCCTCGTGTCTATAGCCAAGAACAATCACAAGCTAAGTCTAGCTGGTGAGTCAGAGTGGTGGTCTGGAAGGTGGGCAGCTCAGAACAGGGTACCAAATGCTGGATCCTGAGAGGGGAAAAAAGGAATTCAGCTCTTAAGGAGCATGTCTTCAATGTGATGCTGTCTTGGTCTTGAACCTGAGGCCACTCTGGAGGCACTCTGTCCTCTCTCACGTTTGCTTTTCTTTCAAGGGTATTGAGCTGGGTTATCTTCTGTTAAGTGGAATGATAAACTTCATTTCTTTTATTGATTCATGAGAAATATTTTGAAATATTGTGATTTCGGTTCAAGTGAGAAATACTTTGATGACAATGTTTGCCATCCTCTTTATAACTCTGTCAGTGTCTATTGTGAGTTAGAAGGAAAAATGAGTAGTTGTGGCTGGGTCAGATAGCAGGAATTTACAGAGAACTCGCTGTTCTGTATTGCATCCAACAAGGTCTGTCTTCCTTTGAAACTGGGATGACCTCTCTGACTGAATACCAAGGAAGTTCAAAACCCTCTAATTTTCCTTGAAATCTATTTTTATCATGATCAGGGACAGGCAAAGTTAAAAAGTACAAGACTGACAGTTCAGAGAGGGGAAAAATGCCTTTACTGAATGGTGCGGGTATTCTATAGCGGAGCTGAAAATTCTTTTGGTTTTCTGGTCTTCATCACATCTCTTGTGTGCAGCATGTTTCCGAGGATTCTTTATTTATTCAATTGAACGTCTAAAAGAAATTATAGTAATTAATGAAACCCACTGCGAAATCATAAAATTACATTAGCATCAGTGGCTGTTACTGTCATTGACAATATCATAATTATTGAGAGAAAACCGTATACTTAATGAGGAGAAATGATATCAAATTTGAATTCAAAAGCATATATAAAACATATGTGTAAATGTGTGTAGATATACATTAGAATTCTTTTACGTGAAGCCAGGTACAGAACAAGGGTCTCTCCAGGTGACTTAGATAAAATCCCTTTCCATGATTCCCCTTTTGAAGCTGAGCACTGACCTAATCTCCAGAAGTATTTTAGAAGTTCCAAGAAAAATTAATACAATCCCCATTGTGTGTAATGCCCAAAGACTTGTGGAAGGTGTGCACAGAATCTGTTCAGCAGGTGCTAGTGCTGCACTTTTGCAAATGCCTGCTGCTCTTAAGAAAAATTGTTGTAGTGACTCAACTGCAGCAGTTGATGCACCAGTTCTGTGTCTGTGCCAGATCCCCCTTTGGTTTTTAAAAGTTCCCAACTGGGAACTCACACTGGCATGGGGAAAAAATAGAAGTAGCGAAGAAATACCTTTAACATTTGAAAGTTTTGCAGATTTTCCCAAGGTCTCCTACTGCAAAGAATAACAACATTAAAGAAGGTAGGGTGTTAAAATATTTTCAGTGCTGCCCATGTTAAATGTGTCAATCATGTTGAGTCTTCTCAGTTTTTCACAGTTGTTTGTTTGAAGAAGATCAAATTTGCACTTTTTATACCATCCATCAACTGAAATATACCCATTGATTCCATAAAGGAATTTGACCCTGAAAAAGCAATTACTTCTACTCAAATCAAAAGACAAATGTGGAGGTGTTTCCATGAGTAAAATAGCATTTTAAAGCATTATAAAGTGGAGATAGGAAGGTAGCAATAAAAACACATTTTAAAAGACATATATTTTTAAGCACTTGTCAGAAACATGAACCTGGTGAGATGGGGAAATGTCAGACACATTACATGTGCAGGACGTGCATTTGGCATTTTGCTGTCAGCAGGGGAGTTCTTCTACAACTAATTCCTCAGGAACCACACGCTGAGTCTGTCTGCAGGGAGGAAGGAGGGCTAGGGGTAGAAGCATATATTGTTTATTTTGTGGAGGGTGTATTAACAGGATTTTTTTCTCTTTAAGAGAAGACCATGAGTTATGTCAGTCACGCTGTATGATAATTTTCTGGAGTTGGAATAAATTCCATATTTTATGCAAAACATGAGTCAAGCTGTGCAGCTCACTAGTACAGGTACAAATGGACACTTTCTAGTACACTGCATGTAATATCGATTAAAAATCCTATCTTGCGATTCACACACGTTTAATAAGTATTATTTACTGATGAGTTACTGACTTTTGCAGGGGAACCTGTATGGCAGTGTTTTATTGGGGTCTCCTCTCAGACGTAAGGAAGGGGTGCAGGGACTGATTCTCTGGTTTTGCCATTTTAGTTCCTCTCCCTTCCCCTCAGTTCTGCCAAATAATGACCCCCTGTTTGCTGTGCTATTGACTGGAACAGGGACTGTTGGCCCCCAGAACACGTTCTGTCCCAGCAGGGCTATTGATGCTGCTCCCGTTGTTGATTTCAGCTGTGGATGTTTAATTTGACACAGCTGTTATAGCACATAGCCTTAAAAGCATGGTAGGGAGATGGAATTTAAGTATCACTGTAAACTCAAAACCAAATTTCCTGCAGGACAGCATCACATGAAACCAATATATTCATGAATACACAGAACATAGGAGGTAGTTATAATTTGTTTATACACTGTTTCCCGTAGAGACCTTCATAAATAGACCAAAAATGCAAACAGGTATGATTTTTATTCTCTTTTAGGCTATAAACTCTAAATGGTGGAATCAATATTGTCCAAATTTAGCAGCAGTATTAAATAGAGAAGCAACAGTGAATGGAAATTCAGATTCATAACAAATAGTTTCCTTTCCTTATTGCTTTTTTTTTCAAAATTTTAATGTTTATTATGGTTATTTCATGCATTTGCAGTTGCCACTGATAGGCAGTTTTTTTGTAATATGGTCAGAATGTGGTAAAAAAATAAGACCTAGTTTATAATAAGAAAAATTAGATACGGTGTTTTAAATATTCCTTTGGTTCAGGTAGATATGATTTTAAAGTTTAACCTGCATGAACAAAAATTATATAGACTTGAAAGGTGAAAAAATATCTTTTTCAAGTTAGTGTGATGTTCTGTTACTACTTTTGCTCTCATTAAGACAGTGTTCTTCTTATGTGAATAAACTACAGTAATTGAGTGCATATTCTTGTTATGAATCCAGAGAAGGCAGAAACTGTAAGGGAAAAAAGGAACCAAACCCTTTTTGTTTCTTTTTTTTTTTCTTTTTTTTTTTTTTTAGGATTAGGCTGAAATTCTGATTACTGTGCAATACAGCATCGCTGACATCAAACAGATGCAAATGCTGAACCACACTTACTCTAGCAGTAATCATTTTTTGACTTTACATGTTCTGCAGCAGCACTGTTTTTGCTGTACTTAGCTATAGTTAACTACATAGGGAAAATACAAGTAGGAGACAATGAAATCTTTTAATCTTCTGAAATAGTTCATTAGTAGATGAAGGAGAAATTCTTTCTTGCAGAAGTTTTTAAACTATATGCTTAAAGATGTGTAACTTACTGGACTGCACATCATTGTCAAAGGAGGATATAAAAGCTGCATTATCCCCATGCTTCATTTGAGACAGCATCATTGGTCCATATTAGTAAAAAATGTTTGACATTCTTCATAAAGTCACCAGTGTATTGTCAAGCACTGATGTTCTGTTCAGTGAGTGCCCTTGGTCCCTGTACACCCATATTCCTGATCCCATCTCTGCTACACCAGTGTAGGTGGAAAACAGCGGGGATTGTGATGGGCTATTGGGCTGCTGTGTCAGCTGCTCCTTGTGAAGCTCGTTCTGTCATTCCCCCGAACACCCCTTTGGATTGGTGAGTGCAAGGTCAGTGTTCCCACATCCAGGTGCCTCCTCTAGGATGTCACTGTACCTTTTCTGTGCCACCCTTCTTCCCATTTTATAACTTGGTGTCCTTGATATCACGTTATGCAGCAAGGGCTGCAGAGGGGACTGTGCCTTCTACAGCAGAGGTGACTCAAGTATAAAGATACACTTCATTTTTACCCAGAGTGTTGCAGTTATAGATCTCTGAGCACTGGACAAAGAAAAGTGCAGGGTGGTGAAACAGGACCATACACTCTATGTCATGCAGTAATTATTTGTAGCCTTACTGTGGAATAGAATTAGATTAATATTCTTGGGGTTACTCTTAAGTTTTCTTAAAAGGGAAACATTAACAGTTATTAATACTTTTCATTCTTATGTCACATGAGGATGTAAAATGTAAAGCAAGTGATTCTGCCCAAACTTTGTTGCTGTTTCTGAGCAAAGGACATGCTATGACACATAGGAGAAGGTGGGGAAAAGATTTAGTAATTGCATTTTATATATGAAATTGTCATTTCATGGAAACACATCTTAATTTTTTTTCTTAATTGTAAGCTGCATAATTGCACTTTGGTTTATAGTCTTTCTCAAATGAAACCTAAGCACAACTGTAAGTAGTGCACTTACCGAGGAAAAAAATTCACCAGCTGTAGTTCTTCAGTGTGCTTGGGGCTAGCCTGAGGACCTGACTGTTCCTTTGAACCATACTTTGATTCCCACTCTGTCTGTTGGGTTTGGAAATGAAAGTAATTTTGACCATTTAAACTTCTGGGTAGAGAAAAGTCTTTATTCTTTGGCACCATAAAAGGAGGAAGAGAATTTGATCATTTTGGGATGCTTCCTCAGAATTTCAGTGACGCCTCTAGATCCTCTCAACTTCTTATCTGGATGTTGAAATTTTTCCTTGGAATCTTAGTACTTGTTGCAATGTGCAAATATGCTTAGGGTAATATTAAGAAATAAATGGTAGGGTATGGGGCTGGACTTTTTCAGTAGTTGGTTGTAGGTTTTTTTTTTGGTTTCTTATTTTCTGAGAAAGACATCTAGTACTCCTATACTAATGCATCAGCATGGAAATGCACCTGTAGCTATATGTGCTGGTAATGGACACTGAGCACCAGTGAAGAGAAGGAATAAATAGAAAAGTGTTTTGAATGCTTTAATGTTTAAAAGTAATGTCATTTTCATGAAGCTTTCTGTAACTTTTCTGAATGATGGTCTGAGTCAGCGTTAATGGGATTTGAAGATGCGATTTCATGGTGCTCTAATTATTTCAATCCTCATTTTCAGACAATGTTTTATTAATGGCATTGTGTTAAAAGCCTGATAAGTTACTCTTAAGTGTTGCAGGAAGAGGGGCCTAATTAAAAAAAAAAAAAAAGAGAGAGAAATATTGTTTGCACTGATGATTTCATAGGGGGGTTGCTTTTTTTTTTAGTGGGAAATATTACCATTTAAGACATTCAGTGAAAGAAAAAGAACTTCAGTGAGCACAACTAAACCCTAGTGCTTGATCCTTGAGTTGTGCATGTTTATGTCTCAAGTTATTTAATAGAGTGCTGAAATGGCTGCTTTGTTCCTCCAGACTCATGGTGCTGGTATTTGATTTTTTTCTTTCTTTACTTTTGTCTTTCTGCAGCTTAGAACTTGCAGTGTTGAGCTTACCAGATGATCAGTAAATGGCAAACAAATCAAAGTGTTGCTGCCAGCAGAGCTATTGAAGTGCCACATTCTGAATGTGACTGTTTTTAATTGATTCCTGAGAGGTCGAAATAGAAAGTGCCAATGCAGGAGCATCAGGGGTTCATGGAAACAGGCCCTGGCAGTCCAGCTTTTGTTCTCCATGTACCTTATCCATGTCTCCTCACCTTGAGCAGATGGGAGCACCTGCTTATGCTCAAAGATATAATCACCCTAAGAAGTGCTTAATGTTGTAATGTAGTTTTAATTTTGCAGGGAATTACCTTATCTCAATTCTGGGAAGACATTTCAGGAGAACACATTTAACTGAGTAGCACCCATCCTTCAGAAACAGCAGGGGCATGCTGCAGGCTCTGAGCTACCAGCATAAGGTGTCAGTGGTGGTCCCTGCTTTTCCCTCTCCTGCATTCCGCCTTCATCTCAGTGACGGCAGCTTCCTCTTTGCTCATCTGCTGGGATGAGAAGGATTGCATGTGCTATGTGGCCCATGTTTTCTCCTCCTTGCCAATCTGTAAGTGGTTTTTTGGTAGGCCAACTGTCAGGCAGGGCACTCTGGAATGTGGTGATGAGATTCCTGTGTTCCAGCCCCTCAAGTCAAGTGCAGTCCCAGCAGTGCTGCCCAGCCAGGAGATGTGTCCTGTGAGTCAGCCCACTGCCTCTTCTGTAAAACATGACATAATTATGGCTCAGCAGAGAAACAGGGGCAAGAAAAGGGTGGTATTTACTATTCTTTACATGTAGTGTCCTTTGAATTGGTAGCAAATGGCTTCTGTGTTGTTTTATTTTCTAGAGTCCTTTCAAGTTTTAACTTCTCTGCCTCTCTGTTGGCTCTCTCTATTCTTTTTACTCTTTTAAACTATGCATATAATTTTGCTTTTCCCAAGGTTACAAAAATATTAGTCCTAGGAAGTTTCAATTTAAAGAGAAGAATTTTTGATCCACCGTGCAAAACATGGTTTCCGTGTTTTACATCTCCACTTTGCAACCTGTCTGTAGACAGCAGATAACCATACAGTCCATCACAGCTTCCTTACTAAAAAAAAAAGTCAAATCAACTTAAGCTAAAATACAACTTTTTGTATTTTGATGCTACTTCCCACTCTGATTTATCAGAATAGTCATGTCAGATGCAGAAAGATGATGATCCCAAAAATCAGGCTTACTCATCTGTGTAATCATTTTTGAGCATTTTCTAATCAGAGGTGCTTTCTGCATTAGCATTGGTGATTTTCAGTTGCACTGATATGTTTGTTCTGTATCTGTGATTAATAAGCTGCTTGGAATATTTTTCCACTTGACTGTGAGTTTTCACCTGTACAAAAAAAAGCTTTGTTACAGAGACTCCAGATTATGTCCTGTGTTTGTTCTTAGTTATTTCGTATGCCTGAAAAATACTTGGAAGCTGTGGGTTTCTGAGGGTCTGTTTCAGTACTCTTTGCTATTCTGGTCTCCACTTGCTAGTGGGATGGAATAATACATATTTATGACTGCTGGATAAATGTTCATGCTCAGTGTGTCAATGGAGAGCTCTACCAATCCTATGCTATTTTTTCTACAACTGACTCAAACGTGCATGCAAATAAATATGTAGATGAATTCTTCAGTGCCACAGTAAACATCCACAGTGAGCTTTATCTACTACAGGCATAGAATGATAAAGCTTTGGCAGGGTAATTTCATCCCCAGCCTGAGATTACCATCTTGGCACTTGTGCAGTGCCATGTGTATGCCCAAATTCCAAAGGTGGTGGTGGAAGGAGCTGGGTTTGTATTTGCTGGTGTAGCAGAGCAGCCTTTGTGTGCAGACTTCAGTCTCAGTGGAGTTTGGCAGGTGGGTGGAACTGTGCCTGTTAGAAACTTCCCCACACAGGAAAACAATGGAATGAAAGAATGGCCTAAAAATACTCAGAGCAGTCACTAAAATGCTCTGACACTGCCAGGGAGGTTACTGGGTAGAAGAAACTCTTGTGTTTCAATGTATAATACTAGTAAACATGCAAATTAGATGTTGGTGTTTTGTCTAGATGGTTCTGTGGCTGTCATATTTCCTTCCATCAACAAGGTTAAAATATATGTACAGTTAAATAACAGATCTAAAAATAAGAAGAATTTTGAAGGGCAGGTTATGGACTAAGTCTGACAGTATCAATGAGCTTATTTTCTATAAATGGATTATTTTTATAGGCCTTTTAATTTTACATCCTTAGGCTACACCCGCATCCTTTTTAAAAAAGCCTTTTCATGGAGTTTGGGGGATTGTAACGCTAAGAATTTCAAATAATCAGCCCCTTCTAGGAGTGGGAGCTTGAAGCAAAATACTGAATAAGGGGGTTAGTCATATTAACAGAACAGAACATACGTGACTCAGGAGATGTAAATAGCACGTGATTCAGCAGGGTAATAAAGACTGGCCTATGCTAATATGTTAGAGATTAAGGGAGGTGGCACAAGTGACATGCTAAGGCAAATTACATTGTTCTGCTATTCTATAGGCTCCAAATAACCTCTGGCCCGAGGGCTTAAGATTCTTATTACTTGAAAATAAGGAAATAAAGATAGAATTAATCTTGTCTAATTTGCACTAATATAAATGATATGCTATTAATCAAAGTTAATCATCAGTAAAATAAGACAAGCACTTACAGAGTGATCCATCCTGCATGCTTCATCTGGGGATGGCATGGGAGAAATGCCCTTGCTTTGGTGTGTATCTCTGTCCATTAACTACAGAGGTACCTACTGGACTAGTTATGATTACATAACTATTTTTCAATTAGTTGAATCAGTAGAATTAGTTGAAGCTCATCCTAAACATCTGTGTTAAGATAGAAAAGTGTGTTTCATTTTGAATTATCTCACTAGTTAATTTCTCTGCTCTGTCCTTTGGCATCAGTTGTCTTGTTGTCATCTGCTTCTCCATGGAGGGCACCAGAAGACCAGAGGTGCTAATTTTTCACTGCTGTCACTTGAAGGCTCTTTGGATTCATAGCCTAAATTTGGATATTCCCAAGACTTGTCTCACCTTGCAGATATTCTTAGGAAGCTGGATAAGAAAGAGTAACCTGACTTGTAATCTTCTCTTGACTTAGCTTTTATGGTAGATCAGTTTAGCAACTGCAAACAAACAATTTTCGAAGCAACGGAATTGCTAACCTAGAAATGGATTTCTTAAAGTGAGGAATTAAAATACTTTTGGACAACAGCATTTATTGTGGTCATCATGTAAAGATTTTTTGAAACAAATCTTGACCACAGGAGCAGTAGCTTGGTAGAACTTCAAGAAGTCCTGTGCTGGGGCATGGTCTCCACAGCTGTGCTTCTCAAAAGAGCACTCAGGCTAATGCAGGAGAGTTCTTCTGAAGAAATTCTTTGTGGCTTGAAGGCAACATAGACGCACATAACCCTTCTTGAGTTTATCTGACAGTCTGTTCCCTGAAGTTTAGCTGAGAATTCTTTGAAGAAATGTTTTCAGTGGTTTGGGGCTGCTTTGTCTTAGGGATGTTTACATATGGGGAGTCAGATTGTAGTTATGGACTCACATGGGCTGCAAAGGCTCAGGTCACAGAATAGAGCTCTGTGAATTTCATAGAACTAAAGAAAGTAGGCTTTAGTAGGGCTGCCACTCAGCTGTTCACTTCCCAGGTTGTGACTGGCAGTGATTTTTCCCAAATGGGTCTCACTTTATCTGTACCCTTTTTCAGCTGTCTTGGCAAGCCCTGTCCAATGCTGTGCATCCATCCCTGCCTCAGTGCCCCCTCGCTGTGTGCCACAGCTGCTGCACATCACCTTCATGGCTCTGCCCCAGGACGTTCTGTGTAGCCATTGCTTGACTACACCAAAGCCTACACTCGGGAGTCCCAAATCTTTGCCAGTTGCCTTCCCAGGCTTTCTCAGGATCCCAAACTTGGTCATTTCAGGATGTCTTCAAATGGATACTTTGTGCAGTCAAGTGGTATTCCCTTCCTTTCTCATCCTTGCTCTTCCTCTGGAAATCAATGGCCCTTTTTTCCAGTCATGCACACCTTTCTGATCATGATCATGTCACAGATTACTGAGTTAACTTGAATTTGTTCCTGATTGTTGCCCAAACTCTGCACAGTGGTAGACAGACACCTGAGGAAGGTGTCTGAAGGCCCTCCCTTAAGAGCAGGAATGTGGAAAGTGCCTCTTGTTTTCCTTTGTGTATGATTCCTCCACTTGCAGCTCCTCCTCCTTTACATTTGTTTCAGTCTGTGTTGTGTGCTTGTACCCCCAGGGCTATGTTAATATATTTACTGACAGCTATGGTAAAAATTGAGTTTTACAGATGTGCATGAGCACATATGCACGTATAACATTATACTGTATTACTTCAGTTTGTCATTTTCAGCCTTGTATTATCTCTAAACAAACACAGCTCATACTTAGTTGCTTGATAAATTTTAGTTGCAGTTATAAAGCATAAATGTAATTGACATGAAAATTCATAGCCAAGACTGTAAGGCAGGTGTCAGGCACTATTTTGCATTCCTTCCCTCCGCCCGAACCGGCCACAGCTCTTGGGTTGGAAATGCGTATCAGGAACAGTGGCAGCATTTCCAAATGCTCCTCTGGAGCTTTTTAGAACTTAGAGAAATTAACTTTGGAAATTAAGCTTTGAAAGGAGAAATTGTATTTTATTTGAAAGTCTTTTAGTGCATTTAACAATCTGGAATAATTTTTTTGCTGTTCAATAAAAACAAAATGTCTCTGGTTTATAAACCTACTTCAGGGTTTGGTTTGTTGTTGTTGTTTTTGGGGTTTTTTCTTTCCTCCCCAACATTCCCTTTGAAGCTTACCACTTGATAGATTACCCCAGTGCTAAATAAAATGCCCCTTTTTATGTGTGTAAGCTTGGTGATTATTGCCAAAAGATTCTTAGTGGCTCGTAATATACATATAATTAGATTAGTCTTGAATTCTGTCTCAGCTGAGGCTGCAGGGGTAATCCAGTTGGAGCTTGTTTACCTCTGCCTTTCCTGGTGCCTCCAAGGGTGCCAGTGGTCCAGGCCAGCACAGCAGCCCGGGAAGGAGGGCAGCAGGGTCAGTGCTCTGGTGCTAAGCCTCTGAGGAGGATGTGAGACCAATCCCAGAGAATTTGGTGTCTGTCTCTCAAAACTCCCAGGTCTGCCTGGGCAGTTCAGCTCTCGAGTCTCTCACAGTTAGAGTGAGAAACCCTTCCTAAAAGTTGTGTGGCTGTCTCTGATCCACAGCTGAGTCCACCACGTAGGACTTACAAATGCTGCTTTTCAAGGCAGCAATGGTGAAATGTGTGAGTTTCAAACACGCCTGAGCAGAGATTAAACTGCTGGGGGTTTGGACACTCTGTGGGTAACATGGAAGGTTGAGTGAAGACCAAATCCATGGCATCTTTGGGTTTTTCAGGAATATTTTTACTACTTTCCTAGGATTTATGCCTTTATGGTAATAATTAGGAGATTGAGGGCAGCTCAAAGGTCAGCTATAGCTTTTAAAGTATTCTATTTTCTTCTCCAGCTCTTTCAAAGGAGTCCCAGACATCATTATATTTAAAAAGGATTTAACAATTCTATCTTTTAGTAGTTTTCTCGCATCTTTCCCAGGCCTCGTGTTTTGTTACAGTTGCAGCTTCATCTATTGTAGCACAATGTCGATTTGTTCAGGTCCTGATCTTATAATTAAATGAAATTGGAGTTACAGCAGAGGAAAGGCAGGCAGGAAGTAGCCATTTTGTTATGCTAGCATGTATATATAATATACATTTAAATGAAATTCAAACTGTAATTATCCAGTCCTCACTAAGGATTCAATCTGCTTTCAGTAATAATCAAATGTACATATATTTATTAAATGTATGTGAATTCGTATGCATCAGTACATGTATGCAGTGATGTTTAATGTCTTTTGAAACTTACATATTGGGCATCTGTTCCCACTACCTCAGGATTACATCTCAAGGAATATACTTGTAAACTTGATGTATTTTTATAAATGTCCATTCTTTGGTACTTTCTATGAAATGTTTGGTAAAAGAAGAGCAGCTCTCTGGCTCTCAGAGTGCAACTGAGGGTGTCATAATGTGGTTGGGGCAGGTTTCCCCAGTACTCCCCACAAGGCCAGTACAGGTACATGTCCTAGCAAAGGGTGCAGTAGAGGCACTATTAAGATTTTTAAAAAGCAAACATTTTCACATACCTATTTGTTAGAGTGTCTTAAGCTTTAATATGAAAGTTTTTAATTTTTCTTGAACAATGGGTTTTAAAACATATAAAATTTTAGCTGCTACCAACCAAGTGTTTGGCAGTGTAGAAACTAAAATCACAAAATGCAAAATTAAAATGTCATGGTAAATATCTGCTTTGTTGTGTTTCATGTTCATTAAGAGATAAAATAGGTCTTGTTCATAAGGATAAAGGGATTCATTGTTTCAGTTTACTTGGTATGCTAGCCAAAAAAAAAAATTCAGCAGATATTTGAAGCATTCTTTATAATACTTGAAGAGGGATGTGTGGTTTTTGTAGTAGAATTTGGGTTTTCAAACTTGGTTAGACTTCTTGCATAATTTGAAGTTACTTAAATTGGATTTAAAAAAATACAGAAATTTATATTCTGCCTACGTGGACTATATTTTAAAGATACCAGCACTTCAGAGGGAATTACTGCAAGGTACCAACCTGTATCCAGCCTAGCAAAAAAGCTCAAGGTTTCCTGGGGTAATGCTAAATGAAAATGGTATTTGTGGTGTCAGAGCACACAAAAATGGTTACTAATGTATTCTTTCTTTTAGGAAAGATGTAAAGGTATTTTCTTTTGGGCAGCAAGATAACATTAAACGGTATAACTCGATAGATGTTTGATGAGATACTCAATGTAAGATTCCTGTCTGAACTGAAGATGTGCTGATTTTCAGTCTGCTGGAGCTGCTGTGATTGACACAGGGGGACTCTTTCAGCAGTCCAGAATCTCTTTCCTTACTGCAGGATAAATTAGGTCTCGGAAACAGTGACGTATGCGCGAGTTCTGGATGTGGGAAGCATTTTGGGGGTGGGGTGAGGAGTAAGGTTCTGTGGGGTTTTTTTAATGAAGCCAGAGATGGAGAGATCTGCTTGATAATAAAGCTTAACTTCAGTGCCAGCTCCGTGCTGTTACAGCATATTACTACGCAGCAAGAAATGTGGCACAGATGTTGTGGCAGCCATATTTTACACCCTCCAAAAGGTCATGTCGCTTGTTATTACATTCAGAATCAATATTAAGTGAGCGTTCCAAATTTCAGCTGTCAGTTGAATTTATTGCTGCAAACCAAGGCTGAAAGGTTTTCAACTGTGATTCGAGCAAGCTAACAAATTAATAATACAGAAGTATGCGTGGTGGAGCAGGTGATCCATGTTCCAGCAGAAAAGGAAATTTAATTGAAAATCATAGAAATCAGAGCTGAGATGTTCAGTCCATTCGCTCTAGCACAGGGGACTTGTAGTGTCTGTGAGGACTCCTCTGATGGTCACTGGCAGGGAGGGTTTGCAAGCAGTCAGTTGTGTGCTGCACGGTGAGGTATTGCCTGTGTGTGTGGTACCTTTATGTGTCTATCTTGGAAAATATTTTCATCTCTGACATGTGGAAGTCATTTGCATATTCCTGTGTTCTGTGCATGTGTGACAATTCTGCCTTTTTGTCGCTGTCTCTGGTAGCAGCAAAAGGGAACAGGTCTGGGTGGGGAAGGTGGTCGGTGGTGATCTAGGAGAGCTGCAGCTTTGAAGGCTGAGTCTGTACCTGTGTTTTCACTTTCTTCAGGGTAAAGATAAATTCCAACTCCAAAACACTCTTTGGAACAGAAACATTCCTGTTGTTCAGTGGGGATTGGCTTCTGGGAAGGGACCTCGTGCCCTTCAGTAACCACAGTGCTCACAATTCAAATCGCTCTAGTTTGGTAGTGTGTTAGAATTTTTTAAAGCTTCTAGATGTTTTGTATTTCTGGTGCTGCTTTACAGTGCCAGATTCTCAGAGATCAGAATGAAGAAAGCCCCTTGCAGTCTGGAATGTCTCTCTTGTTTTCAGTAGGTGTTGAAGTGACCTTAGCTGGATGAATAGCACCATTTTCACCTGATCTTTCTTATTTTTTTTCTTTCTTCCCTATATTCACATAGTTTCATTTTGCCAGTTTGCATTTTCTTAAGGACTTTCCTACAATATGTGCAGTACCTCTGTGGCTGTGTTGCTTTTCCTCCTTCTGTTCAGAAATAGTGGATTTTGTTTCACATATCTGTGAAGGATTTTCCTCCTTTTTTGAGTACAACTGATCAAAATTACAGATAATCTGCAGCAATTCTCCTAAATTTCACATAAATTTGACGTTATTCATGCTACTTAATGTAAATTCTCTTCAGATAGAAGTTTATGGTTCTTGAAGGTAAATGTGAAAACAAGGAAAAATTGTAAAGGAACTGTCGAATTGAAATGAGACCAATAAGAGAGACAAGATGCCTCCACATCTGCCTGTTGTGTACTTTTTTCCCTCAAATTGTGTGTGTGGGGTTTCACTTTTAAATTTTAAGCTACCTTCTTCTCATTTGTGCTAGTGCCAAGAAAAAAGCTACAATGCAAAAAATGTAAATACTGTCTGGCTTTAGGGACAAAACCATAATTTTTCTTAAAAATAATTAACTGATACAGGGAAAGCTTAACAGTTTGTTCAGTATAGAGCTTTGAAAAATAAGGGGTTAATATGAAGGAGATCAAAGACTGAAGAGGGGAGCAATGGGGCAAATGTATTTATATGCCAGAGGTATTTTACTGCACCACTGTGCACTATTTTGGACAAAGCATAAATCATGGTTATTTAAAATTGACTGTGAGGTTCAGAGAGCTGACTGAAGTTACCCTCAGTGTTACATGACTTACTATTGCAAAACAGAGCTGGTTCCAGCCTTCCTGCTGCAGGGAAGATAATTTCTGTCACCGCCACTGCCATTCTTCTCATTGTTTCTGTTTCCTCAGTAACAACTAGAGCTATTTGCATTTGCAATGGTCTTTTGAGACTACAAGCCCTGAAAGGATCAGGCATTTGTATGTACCTTCAGTTTTAGTGAAATGGCATTTTCAAACCTTTGTAAAAATCCACATGCTTGTTTTCTTCTAAAATGCAGAAAGGAAGCTATGGAGACATCAAGAGACAACCAGGGCTTGGTTTTTTTCATCAGAACATCTCTATAGAGATGAGACATTTACTTCAGTGCTTAAGTTTAAATGGTGAAACTGTAGCATAAACTGATTTTATCTAGTGCTGTCACTTAAATCTAGATAAAAAACTTCTTATGTCCTTTTTTCCTTCTGTGTACCTCAGTGAAGTAAATACTTTAAGTTGCATGGCAGTCAAAATCTGGTACATTAAAATTTGCAGATGGTAAAAGGCATGTCTTTTCATCTGCCAGTGTGTGATTCAGATAGCACAAGCAGACTTCCATCCGCTTGACCGCAACAGAGCTGGCACAGCCTTCCTTCTCACTCCATTCCCAGGCGTGTTTGGTAAAGCAAAAGCAGTGATGCTTCTGTGCAAAGAGGAGTGTAGCTTTTAGAGCTAAGGTAATTAAAAATACTTAAGAAGTATTTATAGAAAGATTAATTTTTGCGTGTTTTCAATTCTGTGTTTGCCAGGAGAATGCATTGTGACCTGTTTGAATCGCTGTCTTTCTTAGAAGATAATACCATCTTCTAAGTAATTGACATGTCAGAATCTGAGGTCAGGTACACATTGAAATAGAACATCCTAATTCCACTAAATTAAGTCAAAATTGTAGAGCTAAAACTATAACAATATCAAATAATGTAATTTGTGTTAGCGGTTTATAGAATGCATGTTTAACCCTATTAGAGTAAGCAGAGACTGTCGTGACATCCAATTATGAAGCTCCAAAAAGAAAAGTTTGTGGTGGTTTGGTTTTTTTGTTGGTTTGCTTAAGAAATTGATAGAAATTTTGTGGGAAAATTTTTTGCAGTATGGGGTTTTTGTACGTTTAGGAAAAAGGTTTTCCTAAGCAGTGGAGGGTAAACACATGGATTATTATAGTTCCAAAGGACTCTGCACACCATAAATGCATTCTTAGAGCCCTGAAGTTCTTTTCACAAAGGTCAATTGTTCATTCAGCAATACACATCAGTCTCTGTGGTCTGATTTGTGTAAGGAATTGAGATTTCTAAGATGTAGACTTTTATTTGATGGAGCCCAATGGGGTGCTTGTATCACGTAGAGCAGCCCTTCTCAAGATTTAACAATCAGCATGCCACATGGAAAATTCAGAAGCACTTACTATACCACCTGTAAGATTTTGATTAGTTTAATTATAAATCACTCTTGTTCTGATTTTTACTGACTTGCACATGGGCTGATTGCAGCTCACCACTAGTGTATGTAATACAGTGATATATTGTACTCCAAATTCAGATAACCACTTTTGCAAAAAGACCTGTCTGCCTGCTTTGGACAATTACATATGTTGGTAATCTGCTCTTTCTGGTGTTCTTTTTGTTACTTAAATAGCTCTGTGATAACAATGCATTTTTATTAGATCAGAGGTGTACCTAAGTGATAGTCGGACCATGAGCAGGAAATCTTGAGAAAATGAGACTAAATTGAATTTAAAAGGTGAAAAGCAAGGAGTCTGTAATGTCTGCAGCCCTGATTATGTTGAATCTAGGGGCAGGAACCAGAGTCCCAACTGCTTCTTCCTCTGTTCATAGAGTTCTTGAAGGCAAAAGTGTTCTCCTTCCTCCTGCTAACCAGCCTCTGCCTTCCTGCCTCTCCTCTTATGTAGGAGAGTTCTGTCATTAATCTTTGCCCCCACACTTCCCAAGCAAAACACTCATTTCCACCTCTTTGTACACAGCCTCGAGGCCAGTAATTCTGCCCTTCATAACAGTTTGGTAGAGGTCAGTCGGTCCTTTACAGAAACCATTTGGACTCAAGACGGAATAAACACTTGTAACAATGATGTGTTGTCATTCCAGATGTGCTGGACTTGAGTCAGGAATTGTGCGTCCGTAGTTGGGTTTTTTGTGTTCTTCTCTTCTAACCTTTCTCTGAAGAGAATCCAGGTACTACTTCCCACCCACCTCATTCTGGAAGCAGTTTCTGGTTTTATAGATTTCTCCAAGAGTGAAGGCTTTAACAGCCCAGAAGCCCATTGTTCGCAGTAGCACAGCCTGCTCCACAATAGCTTTTCTTCAAGAACTCTGTGATTAGAGATAATCGATTCTTTTGGAAGACTTGATAAGTATGGCCCTTACTATTTATGCTCAGATTTGCACTGGGCTTTCAAAGATGGGATCCATACAGTTTTCAGAAAAAGTGTGTCATTTACTGCACACCCAGAGGTTACATCCCCAAAAGCATGACAAAACAGATTAAAAACCCCACTGTTTTTCAGTAAGTTTAATCACTTGTGATTTCTTTTTAATAAGAATTTTTATTCTGTTTTGTGCTGGTGGGTTTCAGTGTTCAGGCTGATCAGCTCTGACACTTGTCTCTTGAACCCTGCTCTCTTGCCATTGACTGGCATCATTATTACAGCAGGTGGTGAAGGGACACCATAAATTTATGGAAACTTGTGAACTTTCTGGGTTATCCTGTAGCTAATACATATAAATGATTGAAAGAAAAATTTTGACTGGATGATGTCAATGTGATGTTCTGGAAGTTCCTGTGTTACTATATTTCTATACTAATTTTGAATATTCTGAGGGGGGTTCAATCTTTTCAGGGTTTGGTTTTGTTTTGTTTTCTGTTTTCCCGAATTTACTCAATGTTTTCTCAACTAAATCACACAAACATTCTGCTTTTGACAGTTCAGCACTAGACATTCACCTCATTTCTTGAGGTGTTTATAGGCAACACTCCATGCCAAGCTTCTAGCAGCCTGTGTTGTGGCAGTAGTAGTTTTGTTGCCAAAAAATTCACCACTGTCAGCCTGTCAGGAGCAAGATGAAATTGCTCATGGTTCCCTGTCTGTAGGAAAGTCAAATGCCAAAGATCACTGGGAGGATTTGGAAGGAAAGCAAATGTCTTTTTTTCAATTAAAATTTCACAAAAAAGGGTGTGAAGTAAGAAACTAGAAACAAGTAACTAATTGAAAGTGCAGCTGTCTCTTCATGGGGGTGTAACAATCTAGTGGTAGCTGTGGCGCTGCATCGAAAATGGTCAGTGACCACTGGTTGCAATTAAGTAGAAAATGTAATAATGTGGTAGTAAAAATGTATATAGTGTACAGGGAGAGGGAAGGAAATTATCAAAACATCTAAGAAATGTCTGGGGGAAAAAAGGAAAAGAAATTAAGCTTGCTGCCAGTAATGTTATTATTCAGAGACAGTCCGAAATTCTTTCTGTCCCCAGATTGCATTAAAGGACTCATAAAAGCAATTAACATGTAGACTATTTTTCTAAGTCACTGGAATTTTCAGCATCTAATTACCCATTATGTAATAGCTTGAAGCCAGCAGATAATCTCAAATTGTTGATGCCCTAGGATAATTTAAAATACTTTGGTTAGTAGTTTGGTTTAAAAAAAACCAAAACCCAAATGAAAAAACAACCAAAAGCTTTTTTAAATGTATGGACATTCCTTTAGCATGAACACGTTCAGTTGAAATTATTTAGTCTCAGACTGAACATCAAATGATTCTGATTACCTTGGTGTTACTGGCTTTTGATCTTGTTCTAGTGAATTAGAACTGATGCCTTCTTGAAATGCACTGCACCTAGAAAAGGTACAGGAAAAAATAGAGCTTGTTTAACTGACATCAGAAATTGATAGAATGCAGCTGGGTAAAAATTATTCTGTCCCGTTCACTCTATTTAATACCTGAAACAAGGTAAGAGATTTCAGTGGGTTATTCTTGCTATAAGTTTTAGCTTAGTGGGCTCATTAGTGGTATCATCATTATATGTCAGGCCTTGACTCTCTAATGACTTAAAAGAGAAAGAAATGATCTAATGACAAACTCTGTAAATCAAAAAGGTAATTGAAATGATAAAGCTAATTTTGTGACCTTTTTCAATACTCATAGTCCAGTTTTCCAGCTTTCCGTAGCTTATTTTTGTTACGAAGCTACTGCTTTCCATCCTCAATAAAATATCAATTTGTTAGTTTCGTTCCAAAGAGCAGTTTTCATCAGTGCTTATAAACAGTATTTTTGAAATCACCTATAGTTTTTTATACTTTGATTAGTGCTGCTATTGCCCTCATTCACTGAACTATTTAAACATATTACAAATATATTCCAAAAGTTTAATAAATGCTTACATACCTGCTGAATATGACTGAAAGCTGCTCTTGTGTGTTAATATAATACTTACAAAAAACTCATCCTGTATTGCCAAGAACTCTGTTTCTTTTCCTTTATGTTTTCTGAGGTTTTTAGGGGGGTTTTTTTGTGCTCAATTATAAGTTCATAAGTAAGTCCTTTTTTTTCCCCATTAAAAGTAAAGCTTTGAAAGTAACAAAGATGAATGAGCCTGATAGTGGTCATTTATTTTCTATTTAAAACCTTTGTTTTCTTATTACATTTCTGTCTAAGAGAGTACAGTGAAGAGGTTATGATGTCCAAAGATTAAGATGCTTGTTTGGGAGTCTAAAGGCATTTTCTGGCCATGTCTGCCCACGTGTAAGGATCACTAATGGTATGATGGGTGTGGAGTGTTCTAGCACAGTCAGGGGTGTGGGAACCAGGAACTGGACTCTGTCATCCTGATGGGTCCCTTAAACTCAGCATATTCTCTGATTCTGTAGATGCTGGCCTGCCACCTTTATTCTCAGGCATGAGAACAGTTAGCTCTCAAACACATGGTAAGCATTTTTTTCATCAGCACTACAAGTGAAAAATAGGAAGCTTTCAAAGTAGTGGCTAATGATTAATATTTATTGTAACACTTAGTCACTCTGTGTGTAAAACTTAGGCTTAGGTTGTGTACTGAAGGCCAGTTCATGAAATCAGTTGTTTCCTTGCTGCTTCTTATTTTTCCTGCATCTTCACACAACTGAACTCCCAAATGTCAGAATGCTTTTGGAAGCTTCCTACTTCCTAAAGTATGTGTCATCCTGCATGTGTGATGGCAATGCAAAAGAGGTCCAGAAGAGCATCTTCAGCCACCCTAAATTAATGATGTGTGAACAAGTGTATTGCTTTACTTGCTGATCCAGTGCAGTACTCGTAGCTGTTGTGAAGAACAGTATCGCTGCACACTTTGTGTTGAGAAATACACTGAGAGGACAAATGCTTGAAGGAAAAAGCAGGCAGGGGAATAAGATGTATTTGTGAAGTATCTCACAAAGGCCTAAGTGAATCAGGGAACTATTACAACTTCTCTCATTCAAGAGCTAAGGGGATAGGAATTAGTGTAAGTGTTGATTTACTATTAGTTTTTAAACCACTGCTCCTGAAAGGTTCACTCAGCTTCCATTGTGACTTGCTATTTTTTCATCATCTCTGCTTCATGGAGGTAACATGTTAATGTTCCTCAGCTGTATCTTGTTTTCACCCCATGACCTGGAGAGTTGCTGCATTATTTATTCATCCTGTATACAGTACTAAGAGCTTTTCAGTGGCTGGTCCCTGCCCTGGTGGGCTTGTGGGCTACGTCAGACATAGGGACAGTGAGGAAGAGGACTGGTTCCCAGACTACCTAGGAACATCTTTAATTGACTTCCACTTTCATAGCAGAAGGTTCCAACGAGTTGATTTGTTTGATTCTCCGTCTCTTTGCTTTTGATGGCTGTGTTTTGTAAACAGTTGTGAAAAGAGAAATTAAAGAACAGGATTATTAAAAAAAAAAAAAAAAAAAAAGGCAGCAAGTGGCAAATGATTAAGATCCAGTGGAAGAAACGGCTATTCACTTTTCTGCCAGAATGTGAGTTGCTTTCCATGAAGCAGAATAATACCATTTTTTTAAAATATGAACTGAAATTATAATATTTACAAAGAACATGGAGCCATGTTCCACATTTGAAACATTCTTATGAATATTACAGTAGTTCTAACACTTTAATATTAAATTTCTTGGGTTGATTCAAAGTTATCGTAATGGTTTATGTTTTCAGGGTTTTGATAGAAGCAGGTGAATTTAGCTTAGCATTTGCTACGTTAATAAGTTCCAAATAAAATTTTATTAATTCTAAAAGAAAATCCTAGTGATTAATTTTAAGCCTAAAACAGTAAACTTTCATATAAGTAACAGTCAAATCAGAAATTAAATTAATCCCCATATTTAAAGCATGGGACTGTATCCAACTGCCAACATAACAGTAATTGTTCCGTGCCTCGCTGGGGCTGCAGGGTCCTAGTATAGGTTAATGTATCTTAGTCACACACGTTCACTCAGACTGTGATATTATGCTCAAGGTGCACACTGAGCTGTGACCTGTTTAGGGAAGGCAAGTGCTGCTCCTGTTGAGAAGTACAAAATTATGATGAAAGCAAGAAACTTGTACTTGAGCTGGAAGCTTGTAGTGCATATGACACCAAATATGTAAGGAGAATTTTGAGATTAAATTTTGAGTTGGTAGAGGGAGGTTGCATTATGGAGGCAGTAAACATTCTGATACATAGACTGAGAAGGATGCAAAAAAAAAAAAGAGAATAAATCCCTGGAAGCAAAATAAGATGTAGATTTGAGAAGGTTGGGAATTTCTGCATTATCCAAGTGCCACGTTTACAATTTTCTCTCCATCTGTGAGCAGTGGATATAGGATGCAGGTCAGATCTCTGGCAGACAGCAGCTCTCAGGAAGCAGTAATCCTCTCTGTCACTCTTCTCTAAACGCTATTGTTCATCTAAACTAAAATGGTGCTAAACTACAGCCTGCCGGCATTTCAAATATAAAGATTATCAAAAGATCTTAAGCTAAAGACTGGAGAAGATTGACAAGTGCAAAAGCACACATCATTCAGGATTCATTCCTCCAGGCGTTCACTCATAAACTATTTTCTATTAAAAGAATGAAACATAAGCTGACAATGTGAAGACAAGAAATGGCACGGGTAAGCACAACAAATGAAGCCAAAATTACAAAGGTACATACACATCAATAATGAGACTGAGAAGAGGTGTGGCAGTATTTCTGTATCGTCTCAGAGGCCTCCAGTGAGAACATTTAGAACATTTCTCAGCCTCTCTGGAAACAGATACAGAACGTGGCTTTTCTGAGTTTCAGGTCATGATGGGGCTGTGACAACCAGGAGGTGGTTCTACTCTTTATCATGGTTTCACCTTGAGGGAGGTGGAGAAATGTTATGTTTATCTGTGCAAATCTTCTGCAATGTCAGTGTACAGCAGTGTCAGTTAAATGCAAATTTTGAGCAGAAGATGAGTAGCATGCTAGCACACACAGAGTGAGGCCTGAATAGAACTTACTCGTGGAATAGGAGGATATCAGGGGACAAATAGGCTAACAAGTATCATAGGAAAGGGGGAGCAGCTCTGTAAAGCACTGTAAGGCAAAGCCCATAACTGGGTCCAGCTTGTGCCATTGTATCTTTGTGACTTGAAATTCCTTGCTCAAGTTGTAAGCACACAGGATGAGGGCTGTACTTCTGCCATCTGACTAGCATGAGGATTGACTGCTAAGTGTCAAGGAAGATGAGAGACTTTCGTGCAGGTGAAAAGCACTGTAATGATGGTTATAAAATGCTCTGTAGATTAAGTCCCAAATGATAAAAAGACTGGGCATTTTTAGATGCCCCGGATTACTGCTGCTTGGAATCCACTGAAGCTTTTGCTTTAGCTTTGGGTTGTGCTTGAACTGCTTCAAGATGGGAGTATGATTGGGAAGCTTCCCGTAAGGGTGACTGTACCTTGCTTAAGCTGTCTTTATTTCAGAATGGTTTTACATGTTCCCAGAATACTTTAACAGCCTCACACAGGTTTAAGGGTCTTAGTTTGGAAAATCATTTGCTGTTTGATGGGGAACAGGAAGGCAAAGAAGGGGTTACCAGCAGAGGTTGGACAGGGAGGGGATGGGCTGGATGATTTGTGATGGTCAGCTGTAGTCCACTTTTCTATCACCGACTACTCCATGAGCTACAGGAATTGGAGCTGAAGAACTCAAGGGGATACCTCCTAAGTGTAGCACATCTTTTATACCACATAGCTGTGCTGACAGCACCACTAAAGAAATTGGCTGTGACTGTGAGCACCTCTGTGGAGGTGAGCAGGGTAAAATATGTGCATAGTTCTCATGATCACATTTCAGCGTAAAGTCTTCTAGAGAGAAGTATGCCCTGTGGATTTTTTAGGACATTATGTCAGGATCTTTGAAGAAATGGGTAACTCAGCTTTCTGTTTCCTTCCTGTCTTTCTACTAGAAGTGTCTCTATGTAACACAGGCTTCGAGGAACTGCAGTGCAAAGTAGGGCTTCTCAAACAGCTCACTGTCAAAGATTGAACTTTGATGTTATTTTTTTCTTCTGTTTGTTTCTCATAGAATACACAGGGTGAAATAAAATAATAATGATTTTTCATGGGTTTTTTCCTAGTCGTGACACTGCTAACACTTTGTCATTAATACTCCTCCTAATGAAAGTGTTAGATTTAGTGTTTACAAAGGGAATTTCCTCCTGGGGGACCCTTTCCATTATCAATTCACATACCTTTTATTATGCTTCTAACAAATCCCTGCCATATATGCTAACTGTGTAATAGAGCTGAGATTAAAATAAAGCAGTATTACCTCTTGTGCTACTCCTTAATTTGAGACAAATAAGGAGCCACTACAAGGCAGTAGAACTTCAGATCCATTGAAAGACCTGGTTCTCCATGTTGCGTTCTCAGTGTAAGCTTTGTGTGGCTGGAACCATTCTTTGCCTGGTTTACAGCTTTGAACATGTTTAATAATACCTCTGTCCAGCTAAGAGTCCCTTTTTGAGTGTAAGACATTATAAATGCGAGTTTTTTCTCAACTATATGACGAAATCAAATAAAATGGCTGCAGAAATAATGATATTATGTGCATCCTTTGAAAATTTGATGTAACAGAGTAACAAGTTATTTGCTGTCAATTGCTGCTGTTGTACAAATACACATTTTTTCCAGGATATTGCTCATCTATTTTTTCCCCTAGTGTGTGCATATATATATATATGTGTGTGTGTGTGTGTCTGTATTTATGAAGTGAAAGTTGTCCTTATGGAATAGTGTGATATTAGTGTCTAACTGTTACTAGGATAAACTATGAAGTTAATAAGCAGCACAACACTAAAAAGATAGGGATGGTCAGATCTGCTCTTTGTTCTGCCGTGGGGTGGTTTTGCATCCTTGACCTAGTATTTTTTCTTTTTTTATACAAAACTAAGGTAGCAAAGTGTACATACCAGAGGGATACAGAAATAGCAACACTCAAAAGACTTCTTAAGGCAGAAACAGCCTCTGTACCTTTTAAACTAAAGTACTATTCTACTACAATTCTTCAGCTGAAGAGAAGAAAAACAGTTTTCTTTTTTAAACAGGAGAAGAAGAGCAATTTTCCTTCCAGGGTAGAGTTGGTTGGAAAGCTATGAAACCTCATCAGTTGGATGAACTTTATGCTTTTGAGTAATACTGTACAATTTCTTTATTCCTGTGCGTTTCCAAGAGCTGCAACTAAAGGGCAAAATCAATACTTCTATCTAGCATTAATTTGTTAGTAATTGTGTGGAAATACTAATTAAATCCAGTCTAAATAGCTTATTTTTCATTTTGCACACATATATCCCTAAGTGTTTTTTTAAGACTTCTGGTGCACAGCATGAGCAAGTTCTGTGTGTGTCAGCAGAGCAGCGACCTCATCACTGGTGTGAAACTGAGTAATTGTTAGTTTGTTTATAGAACATGTTTCTGTTTGCAGGTTTTCTGGCAGATATATATTGGCCTTGTTATGTTTTGACCAGAAAACCCCAGATTACTGTTCGGTAATGAGAAAACTACAAATAATATGACCCACCCACATGCAAAAAAAGGAACTCTTGTAATATGGTTCTGTGAGTGTTATTGGATCGTTGTGTCCTTGGCCCACAGAAAACAGGTTTGATGTATTTGACATTGGATTGACTCACAGTTTTCATCATCTAACCAATAATTGCCTTTCAGATATTTATGTTTTAGTTTGCATTACTTTGTGCTTTCTGACTCATGAAAAAGAAGATATGGAAAGGTAGGATATGGAGAGGTATTCATGTGGCTTGTCTTGGGTGTGTTTTTCCCTGAGAGGTCACGAAGGCAGTGGTACC